>NC_090872.1:15536499-15541499 GCF_036669935.1 Montipora foliosa
CACTGACAAAAGTACCGTACGTTAGTACATGGGTACTTGACCGTAGCCATTGGCCGAGAAACTAATCTTAGCCAAAAGGCCGAAAAGCGATCAGGACACGGGAAAACTTAGGTAAAAAAATAGCGGAGATATGGGATTTTTGGCTGGGGTGGGGGGGGGGGGGGAACTGAGGAGATACGGGATATTTTTTAAAGTAGGAGCGCATTGCGTACGTGTGGTAGTGCAGTAAGTAGACAGTGTTTTCTCGAGAAGTGATCACTAGAATTTTTTGTTTTCGTGTTTGATAGTTTTTTGTTCAGCTCGAGTGTAGAATCATGACGAACCTTTGTAGTTTGTGAGAACTATTTACTACTTGTAGCTTTTGCTGAGTTTTGAATCGATAATAGAAAGAGTTTTGGCGATTTCAACCGAGACTGGACTACTGGATTTAAGCTTTTTCCTTGACGAGATTTCAAGTTATTGTGAAACGTTTGGTACCAAGTTACTCTAATACTGAAATCAAGATTATGGAATTGTAAAATTAGAACTTTGGACTGGACTATAGAACGCGCAATTACGGAATTTTACATTTTTGAGCATTCTGAAAAATGGAGTTCACATGTTGTCTTCTTGTCTTCGCCACGGCAGATTTAAACAGTTTGCAAGAAACTAAACCAGGATTACGGAACCGGAATTTGAATACATGGCCCGGTTGTTCGAAAGCCGATTACCTTAATCCAGGATTAGCGTAAACTTTTGTTTTATGTTTTCAACTTTTTGGTGAAAGTTCCTTTGCTTATTGACTTCTTCTAATGTAAAGTTTCACGGAATATCAGCCTTGAACAGCATTTGGGAGTAGAGAATAAAACTCGTTTGTTCATTTTTAACCTGAGATTAGCATTAATCAGCTTTTGAACAACTGGACCAGTATGATAAGTTGTTGAACTGTGATCTGTAATAAGTTTTTCGGATGATTTAAGGCTGATCTTGTAATTTTTGGATGAACGTAGTTAAGGAAGGAAGTAAAACTGTAGGATTTAAATAAAGTCTCATTCCAAAAAATAAATAAATGAAAGATCCCGTATCCCAAGAACCCGCTACTAGGGCTTCCTTGTTTGCATTTGCAAATTTAGTAACATTAATAATGAGTTTTTACAACAGACAACTTCAATTTATATTACAGATGTATCTTTCTGGTAATCTCTCGCCATTTTCCGAAGTTTACCTGTACTTGAAGTTCACTGTAAGTGGACAATTTGTGTCAACTGTTTGCGCATTCCACGGATACGCCTTTGGAGGCGTCTTGTTTCATTTAAAGCTGAGATGCATTTTTTAGGTAATTGTAATTGATTATTTGGTCGTTGAAGAGTTGAAGGAATGGAAATAATAAATTTGGTTATCATTACGCAGCAGGGGGCCGGTTGCTCGAAGCCTGGTTAGCGCTAAGGTATCAAAACCTATAGTTTCCATGGTATTCTATGCTGCTTAGCGCTAACCATGCTTCGATCAACCCGGTCCAGGGGCCCGTTTCTCGAAAGTCCCGAAACTTTACGGGCCATTTTCGGGTGACACAATTCCCTTTGTATGTCAAGAATGGAGAGGATTTAAGTCGTCAAACTTCACAGTCATTTTTCTTTTTGTTACCTTAAAAACATGTTAAAAGATTGGCTTTCCAAAACAAGCGGTTGGCAGTTTCACAAACGGCTTTTCGGGCCCGAAAAGTTTTCGGGACTTTCGAGAAACGGGCCCCTGGACTGTTTCAAGTTATAATTGTGTTTCGTTTAGTTTGCCAAAACCGGCTTTATAAACCATCAAGATAGTGCCTTTTTTATATATAATAGGGAGGTTAATCAATAGAGAGCTTTAGATTCTAGTACGAGAACGAGTACGAGATTTCCTCATAAGGCAACTGCGAGCGCGCGCAAACCAGTGTCATTTTCCAGGTTGGCGGGAAAAACGTGATGCCGCCGTTAGTTTAGTACAAGGTTTTGCAAAAATGTCGTCGAATCAAAAGTCAACAACACGGTAGCAGTTCTGGCTTTTTTTGATGAGCAAAAAGGCTCAGTTATCAGAAATAAGAATAACTGAGCAACCTATACTGCTAACAAAGAGTAAGATTAAGCGTACGGGTTATGAATTTCCTTAGTATTTTCGCTAAAAACGGGCAGTCAAAACTCGTACTCGTTCTCGTCCTCGTCGTAGAATCTAAAGGTCCCTAATGACGGCACGACGGCTACAAGAACGTTCCGGTTTTGACGTTATTTCGCAGGTACTCAGTCTAAGTCATTCCGCGTAGAAAGTGTGTGCCAGGGGGCACGAAAACGGCAATAAACGTACTAGAATGTGAATCGTTCTCGTAGCCGTCGTCGTTGTCATCGTCGTCCTTGCGTGCTTCCCCCAATAATTAACGAGCTTTAGCAAGTACGATGACGACGGGTCCGAATGCCGGAGAACGTTATCAAGAAACACTACTTCCCGTTATTATAATAATTTCGTGTTTACTTCAAGTCGTTCGACGTGGAAAGTGTGTACCAATATTCATTCCGTCCGTCCTGGTCTCGATTCAAGTCCAGGTTTGAATTCAACATCCTATGGGTCTTTAGCAACCAATTTCTTGCACCGAAGTGACAATGGTGTAATTTACAAATGCTCACCGATGAACCAAAGAAGCTAATAAGATCGATCTTTTGCTTTCGTCCACCAACATGGTCGTGGTGACGTAACGTGAACACCAATTATATGACAGCCCTTGATAAGGAATAAAAATTGGAGGGTCAATCGCGCGCTCAGATTGTGTTTGTGAAACCATGTCCTTATTCCCGCGTGCCATATTGCAATCCCTATACAGTACTTGACGTCATGTGGACTGTAATCCTAAATCAGCCTGTGTCATCCTTTTATTCTCCTATCGTTGATTCTCGCAAAATATCCTTCCCCCTTTGGTTAAAATAAACCATGACAAGAATTCGGCCTTAATTGATCTCGTTTAGCGTCGTCGTGGCCTGGGCTGAACAACGTCGCGGCTCAGGGTCTTGTTTTTCGAAACTTTTCGGGCCTTTTTCGCCGGGTTGTCACTATTTTCTCTGCAACTTAACCATGGATAGCTTTAATTCTTCAAACTCCGCTATCATTTTGCTCTTTGTTATCTTGAAAACATGTTAAAAGACAAGCGAATGGCAGTTTCGTAAATGGCTTTTCGGGCCCGAAACGTTTTCGGGACCGTTCGAGAGACGGGCCCATGACGTGAAGTTAAACACTGAATCAGGTTCGTCATCGACTGGACTCAATTATCGTAGTCATTAAACAAGAAAAGTCACATGCAATACGGCGGAGATGTCCGGCGATCCCTCTTCAAACTATGTCAATAAAACGAGTGTATCCTTGTTGAAGTCTCTTTTTCTGGCTCCTTTGCCTCGGAGTAGAACACATAGTAAGGACCTGAAACTGAGGGAAGTGGTCAAAACTAGTACACTCGAACAGGACCCACCAAACCACATACATACTACATACTTAATTGACCGCTCCCCATAGGGGCTTTTCAGGGCCAATGAAACACAACGAAACGACAGAACAGAACAACAACAACTGTTAAGAATCCCAACTGGTCGGAGGCAAACCAGTTGGCTATTTACAAGTGCGGCTGGGAAGTTGAACCAGGGACTACCAGGATCAAATTCAACGAGTGGTCAGAGCGGGTCTTGAACCCGGGATCTCCGGATCTCAAGGCAAGCGCCCTAACCACTGGGCCACACTGCCTCCCACAAAATAGATGGTGGTGTCTGCCTGCACCCTCTTATTTAATGTCAAAAGATGGTGTCTATATTGCATAGCCACCCCTCTATCCAGCAGTAAAAAATTACAGTGAGATTCAAACCTCACTTTTCTTGTTTGTCTAGTAATGCCAACTCTTGCTAGCTGAATATTCCTTTGTCAACTCAAATTTAAAAGCCAATAAAATTTTGTTGGTAATGTTCATGAGATAAGTTTGAGGATATGTGGTGTCTTTGAGAACCCCCCTACCCCAAAGGTGGGTCCTGTTCGAGTATAGTAGTTTTGACCAGTTCCCTGATTAAATCTCGGCGGCCTCATCGTAGCCTTTTCAAATATTTGAGAGACCGCGTCTACGAAAAGAGGAAACAAACCTCAGACAAATCTCCCGTTAGTCAGTTTCAGTTTTTCATTTTCAGGTTATTACATGCCTGCCATGCCTGTCATTTCTATTTCGTGCTGATAATTTCAAAATGTGTGAATGCGTAGAAAAGTGTTCGTTCAGTGTTAAGGTCCAGGTAAACGGTCAATCTCTTACGCAGAGTCCTCGGGCTTCTTGGTCAGCGGGTGAGCGCCCGGAGAGACTCTGGGATAATCGACTCCATTTTCCCAGAAAACGTGGGTTCCGGTCTTATTACGTATGTTTGAGTTTAACCGGAAACAGAAAAAAGAAAACCGTAAACAGTAGAAATTACGGGTTGAAATTGTTCGAGAAACAAGAATTTTAGCCTTACACACCGTCAAAGAAACTGGAGAAATGATCATTGGCTTGCTGTAAGAGCAAGTGAACGCTTTCGGTAAGTGTATTTTTAGTGTTTCAGCGTACATTCCAACGGTCAGAATGCCATCGTGCAAACAACACAATAGACAAATTGTTGTGGAAACGACACAAATGACCTCTTCTTCTACAATTTGATGTTTCCGTAATTCTGAATGGCTTCGACAAGACCTTATTCCACGGATTTCTCCTCAAAGAGACTGATGTATTGAATGTTTTCCCCGGTACGTTTGCAACAGCAACAGTAATCACTTTTTAGCAGCGTCAGGAACCCATGACCCGGAGCCTACAACTCTACTGTGTTCGTGTAACGGCGTTTTCACAGACCGATTTATTTTTAGATTGAATTTCCCGCGAATGAGACTCCCACAGGAGCCCGATGACCAATTGCAAGAAATTAAGCTGACGTCATAGGGTCACCGAACCGGAACTGCCTTTGTTTTTTCCGGAAAAGATAGTCTAAAAATAGATCAGT
>NC_090872.1:15546499-15576499 GCF_036669935.1 Montipora foliosa
CGCTATATATATATATATATATATATATATATATGTATATATATATAAGAAGATATAACGAAGAGACAAAATTCTCTGTTACTCCGAGTTTCGTGCTCACGCGTGAGCACGAAACTCGGAGTAACAGAGAATTTTGTCTCTTCGTTATATCTTCTTATTCAAAGCTCTACACTTAAAAGTGTATTGAGCACTGTTTAACGGCATTAGCCACTTTATTACACGTATATATATATATATATATATATATATATTGTTTAATGTCTGTATCAATCTTCTAAAGCGCATTTAAAACCAGCAAAGTAAGTTTAGACGACTTTACGGTCGGCGGTCCAACTCGTTTTCCCACTACGACTTTTCACTAGAAACTCGTCGCACTACGAGTTTGAGATTTTGCGCATGCTCCTTAGAACTTGCTTCCAGATCTCGTACTCGTAGTCGTACTCGTCGTCGGTGCTGAGACTCTCAATTGCTGGGTATGCGCCTGCGCACTAATCGGTCTCTCAATGACGCATCCATGTCCGTATCCATAGCAACAACCGCGTCTGCAACTTGAGCAATACCGGGTCTTTCGTGAAGCTTCGTTGAATCAAATGTTGATGATGTGTTGAAACTGTTTGCCTACCCAAGCAGTCAGCATCGTTCAACAAAATCGAACGGATGTTGAAGCCCTTTGTCCGGGCCTTTCTCTGCAGTGAACTGCTTGTTATAACTTGGTGTTTTTTATTGTCACTTTGGTCCGTTTCAAGCGTCGAAATTTACCTAATGCAAATGAGCGAAAACAATAGATTTTTCTCATGTGCATTAGATTCGGCACATGTAAAGTTCGACGTTTGAAACGTCTTGAAAGTCCTTTCACATAGGTATAGTATATATATATATCTTGAAACAGGATGGTAAAATATTGATCGTGTATAGTAATGAATGTTAGAGAGTGAAAAAAAATTAACGAAAGTTCGAAGTTCCATTGAAAATGTTTTTTAAGGAAGAAAATTATTAAACACTCATCATCGATCATATTGAGCAACTGATCAGTATGAGTAGCCGAAAATTAAAATAATGAAATGAATGCAATATTTTGACAAATTGTTAAGTCATTTTTTTTCTCTTGTGTGTATCGTTTCATCTTTTGTGTCCTAACTCGGCTTGTAATTTCCTGTCGCGTGCAATTAATTATAACAATCCACTTAGGAATATGAATGTAACCGAATGACAACTGTCGTAGGTGGATGATCAATATTTTATCAGTACAGATTTCCATTCACGTTTTTACTCCCACAATGATATCCTCTGAACAAAGTTTTTGTCTAGGCAAACAAAGGTCCGAATTATCCGAAATGCCATTTAAAATGATAGAAAACAAATATCCACTGGAAAAAAATGAAGAAAACTGCATATCTGGCCTTCGTTGTTGCAAATTTTGTTACTTTCCGCGCGGAAATGGTATACAATCCCTCTCAATACTTTGTGTGAAAGACGCTTTTCAATTTACAAACACCAGTTTGATTAAGTGCTTTTCCATGAAGCAAGGATGGCTTTTGCATTTAAATGTTTTAGCCTCAGGATATGGAAAAAATCAGATATGATACGAAAATGTACAGGTGCACAGCATGTAGCAAGTCTTAGCTGAGGGGCGGCCTAACATTTCAAGGAAAATACCCTTAAAGGCCTCAGTTGTTGATTCTTTTCGATATCACGGGACAATTATTTGACAAAATTACCTCTTTAGACATTCTACCCAATAATTGCATAACTCAGCCAATTGGTGACAAACAGTACAATATTTTCAGAGTCATGTTAGACATATCTGGAAAAAAACGACTCCCATGGATTCAGTTTCACTTGTAGTTGTTAAGCAAAAACAGTTTTAGTTCACAATAATAGAGTTGTTACAGTAGCAAACAACTTCAGTGAGATTGGAGTTGCTTTAGTCACACCTTTACGCGGGAGGACTTATCGAAACGCTCAAGTCACTGACTATTAAAACGCCTACTCAATTATTCAATCAGTAGTCGTACAAATGATACTGTGTCGAAAATCAGCTGATCCTTTATGAAGCCCGTTTTACACTAGCTCAAAAATCTGGCACGCCAATCACTCCGAAATCTCGGCACAGTATGATTCATGTTTTTTGGGCAAAGCACGGTAAATTTTTCGTGTGAAAACAAAACAAACAGAAGGCGTACTAGACACCTGTTCTGGGCCCTTCAAGGTTGGTACTGTGCCACGATTTTGGAGTGCCGCGCTTATTTTGTGCGTGTGTAAAAGGAGTTTAAGTTTTTACCTTGTTTGGCAAAAATAGTACGTGATGATAGGTGTCGAAGAAACCATTGTCTTTTAAGTGAACCAGTGCGTGAGTTCGTTCATATTGTTATCAATGTTTTGAAATATTTCGAAAAACCGTGTCATTTGATCTAGAATGAAAATAAAGGAAACAAAGCAATATCAAGCCCCCAAAATATTTTATCTAGTATATCACTTTAAGCAATTATTTTTTTCAATTAATTTTGTTTGGTCAAAGAAGCCGATCAAAGGAAGACACTTCCCTTATTCCCTAGATATAAAAAAGCTTTACTACAGTACAACTTAACTATTTATTTTATATCAGTAAAAGTTCCAAGTTTTTCCCTTGAAAACTGAACTGGAGGATAAAGTCATGTACTTAATCTCTACAGCTTTAAAAGGTAGCTATGTTTTCTCTTAATTTGATTTTTGAACAATAGCTGATAGGATAGCTATTACTGTGGGGTGGAATGTACTTTAACTAAAACTTGTTATCTTATAGGTTAGAGAAAACGCTATCTCCTGATTTCAGCTTTATGATTTTCCGCGTGTGTATCCAAATATGATGTACAATGATGAATGAGTAACATTGCACGCTTATCTTATAAACTCTATAATATATAGTTTTCAATTTTAAAAAGGAAGTTTATAAAGTCATGGTTGTGAGTCTTTGAAAACAGGACATGATTCAGCCCCCCTTTAATCAAAATAAGGTTTCTTGTTAGGGTTAAGAGTAAGCTCGACCTGATGATGATGATGATGATGTTAAGGTTTGATATTACGTGTTTATTAGCTCCTAAAAGTTTAAAAAAAATAAAAAAGCAAACCGTAATCTCGTTGTCGTGACAACAAACTAAACGTATGGACACAAACAATCCTCAACGAAAGAAACTAGATTAATTAAAGTGCCTCACAAAAAAGTGTCGTTTTTATAAAGTAAACGCCAGATGAGTACTTGACTTATTATGGTTATATAACAACTGATAAAAGTAACGCGACGCAGCTAAAACACAATTTGGCATTTGTTTGTAAAAAGTGGTACAATTACGCGCGCACTTGTCAAATGTATTCAACTATGCAAAAAGTTCCATAAAAAATTGAGAATTCGGCAAATACCCTCTTAATATCGAATAAAGTGGCCTTTCTTCGCAACCAAACTAAATGTCATTTTAGTTTGCGATAACCGGATCCTGCGATTATTAACTCTATTAGTTTCTCGCTTTATCCGTCTGCAGAGATCTTTACCTCCGTCATCATCCTGTGTATAAAGTCATCTGTTGAACAAAAAGTGCCATTTTCGATATTAATTATCAAAGTAGCGCATGTCCTTTGTTCAAAGCAGCCATTATAAGACTACGAAGAATATACTCTACGAAACCCGACACCAAACGAAAGGCGGCCTTAAAGCAATTATAAGGTAAAACGTGTCTCTTGCCTCTCACAGAGTCCGTTTTTAGCATTACAGCATTGCAAATCTGACCAATTAGTCCCTCGCTTGTCTTTTTGTAGCTGGTTCATTATTACAAACGGTTCGCAAAAGAGTCCTCTGTTAAAATAAGGTAAGAAAAGTTTCCTTAGTGGTTTGATAATCACATATCTTAGCAACAATTAATTGTTCCAAATTCAAAGAAGATTTTACTGGCTTTATATTCATAATGAAACAATATTCAAAGGGTTTTACGTGTTTCTAACACAATATGAAAATATTGTTCAACCGAATCCGAATCAGTTTCAAGATTGAGAATGTAGGAGACCTCCGACGACAAGTAACGAAAAACAGAAAAGAGAATTTTCGTATGGATTTATTCTCGACCCATAGCATTGTTTAAATCTGAAATTATGTTGATCGTGGTCTTCTTCTTTATCTCTTTATTTGTGATTAAAAAATATTGAATTAGTTTTACTAGATTTTGGCACGAGGAGTAGACAAGCGACTCCCAACACTACGCCTTAGACTGTAACGCAAATGATGTTCGAATGATGACTGTACATTTCATGCTCCATTCGTGTCAGTCCGGAATTTTATGCGAGGAATCATGTGTTGGCTTGAGGATTTTCTGTTTATTAATTATTTTTTAATGTCTTCTTTTCGGGTATATCTCCGCTGTGCAAGGTTATTTCTGTTGCACAGACAAACAAGTTTTGTAACTCGAGTTTACTTAGTTTCGGTTTTGGTTGTCTTGTAAGTAACGTATTCGTTTTTCGCAAAAACCGGAATCAAACCACAAAACGACGAAGTTTAACTGTTTAATTTACCCTAGTTTTTTAAAAATGGAGGGAGCTTAAACGATAATTGCAAAGAAAGCTGAAGGAATTCTCTCCATCTCTTCTTATCACGAAGACTGAAACGAGAGGCGGATTTAAAGTTTCCATACGTACCCCGTCGTGAAGCCTGGGCAGGACCTTACTTTCATAAGACGGCCAAAGACGGAGAGCCTATCACTACTCGATATAAAAAACCAAGCGTGTCGTTGGATGTGGCGAATATATCGATGCACAAGTAGAAGAAAGAAATCACTGCGCCATTTCTTGAGATATTAAGTGCACACCTCGCATGTTTTCATTTACTAGTTATTCGTCTGTTCAAGGCGAAGAAAACAAAACAATAATAGTGCTACCTTCATTGACAGCACAGCTGTGTTAATAATACTCTGTCGTGGATTGAGATCACGCAACTATTTCGCAATTGCAACTTTATGGAAACCTTTTTGTAGTAACAGCTTTTAAAAAATTGGCGTGCATGGAAAGCGGTCTCGTTCGCTTCATTATTTCATGGATGCTTTTGTTGTCCTTTTAGAATTAAACTGACTCAAAATGCGAAGTCAGATGTACAGTAAAGTAATCTTGGCCGATTCTCAGGATCCACCCCCACTGCAAAAAGCCCTTGTGATATGCATGGAGATACTGTGTTCCAATTTGCACAGTACACTTTCGTGAGTCAGCTGCTGTCAGCTGTGAAAACAATAGATATATTGAATTAGTATATACTAAAACAGTGGATAGCGTTGAAGGCGTTCTCGGATTGTTTCCTCAAACTCCGCCGGAATTATCCTTTGCTAATTCACCTCCGAGCAAGTCGCGCGGGATTTGCGTCCGAAAATATTATTATCATCTTTTTGTGCTTCATTTTCTCGCTGTTTTAGTATATACTAACACAACTATTCACCTCAGTGTCAGTGGATATCCACCACTGGCCACCTGCACTTCGATGAATAGTTGTCAAATAGCCTGTTACCTAGTCGCCATGTCGAACGTCTCAGCTTAAAAGTTGAAGCGCAGTGCCTTTATAGATGCTCGGGTTCGTTAAAGCGTATAACACACAGTGGGTTGAGTTACAGTCGATTCAAAACAAAAGAGTGTTTCAACTCTGCATGGTGGAAAACTGTTACATTTGGCTATCTAATTATCGAAAACGTTCATGCCAAGCGACGTGCATTACATCAGTTTTCATTATAGTATTACTTCGAGTATTTAAGTTCAATAAAAATGAACTGCCATGTTTTTCTTCCAAGAGGGTATACTAATTGCTTTTCCATCTTAGAGCAGTTTCCAAATGACTGTCGAAAGTCAGGGTTTGTACCCCTTTTTAAGGCCAAAAAGGTCAAGGACTTTTGAAGGACTTTCCAGGACCCTACTTTCAAATTTCAAGGACTTTTTTTTAGTAAGAATTTACCACAAACCAAGCAAAATTCGAGAAAGTTATACTTTGTTTACCTGAACATTTGTTTTCACAGGCTTTTTTTTATTTTAAGACCTCAAAGCATTAATATTTTTCGATCTTGATCAATAAAACATCAAGGACTTAAAATGACCAAAAATCCATTTCAAGTACTTTTCAAGGCCTTGAAATCGGACTTTCGGAATCCAAGGGTTTTCAAGCGTACCAACCCTGGAAAGTAATATTACACGATTGCAATTGCTACGCTTGGTGATTGTTTTAAAAATCTCGCGCCAGTTTATCAACCAATGAGAAGGAAAAGCAACACCAACTTCCACGCGCGATTTTCCCCTCGCTTTGGGCAATTTACATGGAATTGCCACGAATCTGGATTGGTTCATTGCGCCATTTGCACCTGCTGTGATTGGTCGAATTACTTTGGTGTTTGTTTTACGACACCTTGAAAACCGCTCCAATGTTTTACAATATGTTATTAGTTGGAGACTACTGATTGAGGCGGAGTTTGGAAGTTATGCTTGGCCAGGTACCAACTTGTGAAACGACCTTTTAAAAAATAGCCATGTTCCTATAGATGTAACAAAAAAGGAATATGCTTTCCGGCAACTCTTTTTGCAAATACATTTTCTGTTATTAAAAACTAGATCATTGCATAATACAATTCTAGAGTTTTGATTGGCTCAGCCATCATGGTATATGAGCTATTACACATCAGTAACTGTACGCATCAGTTTTCTTTTGTTTTTTTTACAACATAAAGTAGGGGAGACTCATACATAATTTGTGGGCGTTTTTAACTCGCGCTTGTTGGATATGAGATGATTATAGCCAACTCGGCGCAAAACGCCTTGTTGACTAATTATTATCTCATATCCAACGCGTGCTCGTGGAATAATTGTTAATCATCAAGCTTTATTCCTGCTGCAAGAGCCCATGGGCAGCTCACGCTCCTCGTTTCATCATACTTGATCGCATCCTCCTGGTGGCTACTTAACTTTTAGATACAAAATCTCACAATCTTTTTTAAGATCCTCCATAATGCTCGCCATTGATCTGACTTGTGTTTACGTGGACAACGCGCAAGTACTTTGCATGTTCCATGGGTGTTCGTTCTGGAGATTTATGAGCCTAATTGGGTTCACGATGCCTGGACCCGTGATACCGGTTCATTTGACATTTGCAGATGTCACATGTTATCATCACCGTGAAATCGTGTGTCGCACGTTTACCCTACATTTATATTCCTCAACTTCAAAACACTCAAGACGACAGATCTTGTCTCAGTTGCAGATGTCGTGTGTTTCAGAGGGTGACTGTACTCTCTCTCTCTCTCTCTCTCTCTCTCTCTCTCTCTCTCTCTCTCTCTCTCTCTCTTTGCATAAGTTTATGTCTCCAGGTGATCTGGTGACGTAATTTGGAGGACTGGGAAGAAAAATTTTAACGCCGTATCCCACAACCGCGCGCGGTCTTAGGTGTTGTTTCCAAATTTCCTGCAGTATTTTCATCGCCAAGACTCGACAGATAAGTCCGCGTCTCCCACATTTCCTGTTACTGAATGAACATTCAAGTAGAACCGGCGAGATCTAACCTCGCCTCTGCCATGTTGAATTCGAAAATAACATTCAAAGCTGAGCGCGGTTGTGGGATACTGCGTTAAAATATTTCTCCCCAGTCCTCCGAATTACGTCACCAGATTACCTGGCTTAGATCGTAATTTTGATCCACCAATGTTCCGAAACTATAACTATCATTTATGATCAAAAGATCAGATATATCACTGGCCTTGGTGACCGCTTGTAGTAAATTACTGTAATCTAACAAGGTATGCATTTCTTTCTTCAGATGAACTTAGTCGTGACATTTGTTTTTGTCACTGTCCTGTGCCTAACAGCCACTGGGTTCCCATCCGAGACAGACAATTGTGTGGCCGATTGCACTTTCAAAGGCGCGCGATGTCACGGGTCCTGTAACGGATGGGATGAGTGCGAGATTTGCACGAATGAGGCAGACGCCTGTCGAAACACATGCAAGAAACGAAGCCTTTACTTCAAATTGTGGCCGTCAAGCAACGCTGAAATGGTGCAGTAACGATTACGTCTTGGCACAAGACACACATATGTTGGACGATTTTTTGTCTAAATTCTTTACCATATTTCGTTTCTGTTTTAAAGCTTTCTGATGAGGATATGTTAGCACAATAATAAACTTAAAGTATCAAAGTTATTACACTGTTTGTTGATCCTCTTATAATTGTTGCCCGGTTCAAAGGCGTCGCAAGGATAATACTGGCCTGCTAAAATTCCTCCTAGTAGTTCTCCTCAGTACCACATGCCTAACAACCCATTTCTTTTCCAAGTCCCTGTCGTTGCGAGTAAATGCACAAATGTTCTCATGAGGATTCCTTGAGAGTGGTCCTTCGCCAAGCCCACCTAATCATGTGATCATACGCAGCTTTTTTGTTTCCTCGTACGTCGAAAACGCAATATCAATACGTTTTTCAGTCTTTTCTACAGGCTGACTAACTAATGGCTACTCCAAACCATATCTCCTTGTCTGTGGAGACAGCTGACAGCAAGAGAAGAAAATCGTGGTGCTTCAGTCTTCCCGTTCGGCTTTGCCGTTTTTGCGCGCGCACTATCCTCGCATTTCGCGCGCAATTAAAAGATCGTTACAAACGTAGAAAGATTTGCGTGCACACGAAACCACCAAAAGCCCTTAAGTCGCAAATAATTTTCCCATTGGCATGGGGAAACGACTTATAGAAAAGAAAGAAACCCTTTCTTTAAGTTCACTTAGACCAGACGCACAGGAAAAGCTAAACACAAATGAAACCGCCCAAGGCAAGGAAAACGTGTAGGAAATGGATTATATGAAGCCCAAAGCGATGATAGTAACAGGTGGGTTGGAATAAATCTATCATTCTCCAAGAAAAATATTTTAATTTGTTTTCAAATTTATTATCATAATAAACGGTGGCCAGTGTTCTCTTAGAACGAATAGCAGTAACAAGCCTAATTACAATTCAACTCAAGTTCAACACTTTGCCTCAGTGTGCCTCAGATTTTCTCTCAAAGGAAATTTCAAATTTGCGGAAAATACAGAGCCGCAAAAAGTAAAGGGCCATGCACATAAAACATCGATCTTTTCAGGGGCAACTGTGCCCTGGGCGCATTCTTTTCGCCATAAAGCAGACGCGATCATGATTTCAAATGACTTTCGGTGTCTTTGCAAATTATGGGCTGATTTTCGCTTGCGACGAAGTCCGAGTAGGAAGTAAGATCTACTCCGACCAAGAGTAAGGACCAAGAGTAACTAAAAAATCTGGGACGAGAGCTGAGTCGTTCCACCAATCATGATCACAAACTTTGGTTGACTAGGCCTCTTGGATTTCGGCCGAAGATATACAAATACCGCTTAAGATTCGATAAGATTTTCCGTGAATCAAACGGCAAATACAACCGATAAAGAAAAGCTCAACACGTTTGCATTTCAGTTTGTGTCTTGAAGTTGACGAAGCCTGGATTATGCAAACATCAAGTGGATACGAAGACTTCTTAATATATGAAGACCAATCTTGCATGGACAATCGAGATAAGGATGAAAGATTTGATATCAACGAAGGGACGGATAATGGAGCTGCGAGACAGGAAAGAAAGACTACAAACAAAGAAAAGGAAGAAGAAACGGAATCTCGGGAAGAGAAAATTAAGAAACTCAAATTGTTGGTTCAAAAGCAAGAAAAAGCCGTTGATAAATTAAAACCAACAATATGGAACAAAAGACCAGTCAGTCTTCACTTTAAAGGCGCATGGAAAAACCAGCCACATAAAACAAACTGGTTAGAAAGAGAAAAGAGACCAAGCAAAGGTGGATTAGAAACAAGAGCTCGCAGACAAAAGAGAAGAAAAATAGAGTATGCTGACATTATCACAAATTCTCGGGATGTTGATATTTTGATGAGTCGAGGGGATCTGATAACTAAAGACGAATTTCTCGCTGTGATCGGGTTAAACCGAGTTGGAAAATTCCACGAAAACCAATCGTGAGTGATGATGTACTAAAACGGTGACTCTAACCAGTGTTCATATTAAAATACAACGAAAACAGCTACCCGTTGACAATAAAAAATACAATTTACATGCAGTTTACAAAATTATCACATCTGTCATGAAGTCGTTATCATCAATCTCTATATTTACCCTGGACTGAATTAATCGCGAAATAGCCCGAGGTCGCTAATACTTCCGCGCATTTCACGAGCGTCTTCCCACTAGAACTTAATATACCAACCCCACCGAGGAATACGTTTCCTAGTCTCTTTGATATAAGTGTGACAGATATGAAATTGTTGAGGTGCGTCGGAATGGGGACCTGCAGTTTTATCGCCTTTACCTGACAAGCCTAGGTAGTCATACTATTTGCTTAAAAGGCTAGATAGCAATTTTTTAAAGGCCCTGAGTCTGACAGGTTTTGAACCTGACAGGTTTTTTAACCTTCCAGCAAATAGTTCAGACTACTAAAAGCGGGTAGAGGCACAGAGAAAGAAATAAAGAAATGTAATAATTCCAGCTGCAGCAGAACAATTGTCAAGTAATTCAATTTGATCTCAGTATTGTCTCTTCTAGGTTTTCACCCACGCGACAAGGCGGCCGTGTTAATTGGCACTACAAGAAAATTCCTTTTTGCATAATTTGCATAATAATAAAGTTTAGTACCCAGCGGAGTGACACGTTATCATTTCTTGCCAAGCAACATGGCCACCATGATTACAAGAACTCATTGCGATTACATGTTTATAACAAAAGCGCAAAATTTTCTTGTCACTGTCTCGTATGCTTTACAAACTTAATAGGGCATGCATTATAATTCAATATACACATACTAAAGCATGTTGAAGTCAAGCTCAGACAACCATGGAACGTGATATTTGAGGAATTGTGACGGTTTTGAAACCAGTCATGGTCAAATTCAGAGTTCAGCACACCTGACAGGGCCTAAAACTGTACAATAATAATAATCATCATCATCATCATCATCATCATAACAATAAGAATAATCATAATAATAATAATACCATTTTTGTTAAATTACAAGAATATTTTCTCAACATTTTTAGCTTCACAGGAATCAGGGGTTTCAAGAGTATTCCAAATATAGGACTGGTTGGCTAGTGTAGCTGACATACAAGCCATCTCAAAACAATGACAATATTCAACCAGTGTTCAGAAGCCCAAACATTGGTGAAGACCTTAAAGAGGTACTATGACAAAAAAAATCACTGACTTTTTTTCTTCAGATTTTGAAAGTGTGAATTTGCTTAACCTGCCTTATTGCCTGCCTGGCAAAATTTTGAGCTACTGTGACACAGATGCCAAGTTGTAGGGAGAGGCTCGCTGGAGATTTAATGGAGCGCCTAACCAGAGCGAACGCTTGGAGAGAGAGAGCGTCACATGTCACGCTAGGCATGCGTAAAAACAAGTCGATCCCAGGTCACTTCGAGTAAACAAACACGAGCAGTGAGAAGAAAAGGGGTCCGGGGTCTAGAATTTCTTGATTTCTCGTCAATTTGCCGCTGATTTCTCGTCGATTTCACGATTTCTCAGATCATGAACAGTTTTACGTTTGTAGAACAATAATTTTATATGATATATATATTACAAAATTTGTTAACCCAAGCTCAGCTGGAGATTTTGCTTGCTCAGCTGGAGAGCTGGAGATTGAGTCTGAAAACTGGAGTCTCCAGCCGACAGCTGGAGACTTGGCATCTATGCTGTGAGAAGTTGTGGATTTCATGTTCGCCCCACCATTATTCACATTCAAAACTGACTGACTGGACCTCAGTGGCTTGGATGTTGGAGAAAGTGACGCCATTTAATCAATAGCTTAAAATTTAAGTGTGGAAAGACAGTTTATTATGTATGCAAAACACGAGTTTAAAAATCTGAAAGCCCCAAACTTCCATGCTGCATATTAATTCAGTCGCATACAAACACATTCTATTCTTAAACTAGTGACTCTTTAATGCCATTTTCTCCTCAATCCAGCTCTCTCAAGTTAGTAATGGGAAACCATTAAATAAGAAAATCCCAGTTAAAATAAACAAGTGTTTCCCTGAAATTACTTAAGGCTTAAAACTTGGGTCACTTAGTGTTTGGTTAACATAGTTTTGAAATCTAAAGAAAAAAAAGATTTGATTTTTTGATCATAGTACTACTTCAAACTACATAAACTCAGACCACCCCTAATTAAGCAACAATGTGTGGTGTACAAGTTTCAATGTGGTCTGTGAGATGCAGCTACACTAGCAGGCACTTGCACGAGCATATTGATGAACACCATTTTTTTCCTGCAATCAGGAAGCATTTGAAGAACAACCACAGAGTCAAAACTTTTCCATCCTCAAGAAATACAACAGAAAGTTAGACTAAATACTGTAAATACACATTTCTTTCAAAAGTTAGGCTGTTTGAGATGCTGTTCATAAACTTGAAGAAGCAAAGCCTGAACACAATTGCACTCTATCTGTGCAAAACTATTTACTTGAACATGCTTAACAGGCCTATGTGTTAAGTACATCACTGCCTGGGGCCGGTTGCTCGAAGCCTGGTTAGTGCTAACCGTTGGTTACGAGGTATCAAAACCCATAGGTTTCCATGGTATTTAACGCTGGTTAGGGCTAACCATGCTTTGAGCAACCCGGGCCTGGTTAATTTAAATCTATCACCTTTCACTCATATAAATAATTAGCCACTCTAAGTTTTTTTAGTCACCTGAAAATGCTGTATTAAACTTATTTCACTCATCATCTTTATTCTTATATTACTAATATTAATAGTTAGTAATAGTTCCACCTGTATTTTTGCCTTCTATTGGCCAATCTCCATTGAAAAAAATAACGAAAGTAAGAAGTAAAGACTAACTGCATGTTCTTGCAAGCGGCATTGTCTGAGGAAGGAGCCATATAACCATACACGCCATTCATATGTCAATAAGTGTCCGGGTATTCTGCAGTTTAGCTTGTATTACAATTCTGAAGTACCGATGCACGACTAGCAATGCAGCAGCACCTTGTATTAAAGACACTTGATTCCACAAACTACAAGTTTGCTTACAATGCTTACAATGCTTACAAGTGTAAGCACTGGAAGGACATAAGCCCGACTTCAGTCGGAAGGACTCGGATGATTTTCCGAGTAGGCTCCGTGTCACCATTTATACGTGGTCTCTTTAAAATTTGGAAAACGATTGAATGACGTTACTGTCAAAAGTATCCGGAATTTTAAGTCCACGGCCCACATTGATCTAAAGGAAATTATGAACTAATATATTTGCAGAATGTGGGCGTACGTTGGAAAAAAATATCACAAACTAAATAAAATATAACTTCACCAATGCGGGCAGTTAAAAGCTAACCTTGGGAAAAAGAGATGTATTGGAGCTTATTTCATTCTTCGTGCTATCACACCAATACTCGGCCCCATAAATACCGCTGACATTTCAATAAGGGTCAGTTAGTAAGAAAGAAATTTGATAATTAATTCCTCCCTGTGTAGCGTTAGTCGCTGTGATGGCCGAGTGGTTAAGGCGTTGGACTCGAAATCCAATGGGATCTTCCCGCGCAGGTTCGAATCCTGCTCGCAGCGCAAATACGATTTTAATTTTATATCATTAAAAGTTTTAACTTCGTTATTTTGCTTTTAATTGTCGCACTGATTCCACAGCCAGTACACGCATTACCCACCAAAGCAAAATTTCAATACAGAAATTTGTCCTGTTTTGTTTGTCCCCTTGGATTTTATTATAAAATATCCAAACTTAATTGTTTGTTTTACTACTAGAAAGTAAACTGAGATACAATAATAAAATAAATAAGACGACACTGAAAAAGAGGAAAACGTAGTTGACATACTATGGTTGACCGAACTATTTAGGCGCAAAAATTGCACTGCGTTGGCCGGGAATCGAACCCGGGTCAACTGCTTGGAAGGCAGCTATGCTCACCACTATACCACCAACGCACACAACAATTATCGATGGAAATTAAACGAATAGTTTAAGTCATTCACGATGACCAAAAAAAAAATTAACGGAATCCTAAAAAATCCCTTGCAAAATATATGTCAAGGGTCTAAATACCCTTATTATATAATCAACAAAATATCACGCTTCTGATTGGTCAATCACGAATGCATAAATAGGTGGTAGAGTGCAATAAGGAAGTTGCTCTGGAAACAAATTGAGATAACCTTTCCTATACAAAATAGGCTTCCCGCAATTATCACAACGACCAACGGTATCCACCGGCAAAATGATTAGAGTAAACTTTAGTGCTCTTGTCGTAAAAAAAGGTTGCTGTTATTCATTCTAGTGAAGTACAATAATAATAAAGAATTGTCGTTTGTCTCAAGAGGTGGTCACTTGTGATGTAGATCGCGACGTTTCCACTACATACTGCTAGTCTTCATCAGGCGATGAGGTCGACTGGTGCATTTTGATCCTCGCTGTTTCGGTGTGTTGTTCCTTCGGCGGTACGCTGTCGTACGGTTCTCCTGTTGTTGTGGTTCTTGATCGTGGGCATCCATGCTTCCGGAATTTCCATTCCACTATCCCTGTTGATGTTGATGTCCGGACGTTATTGTCAAGTGCCTCTACAAGCGCGCCAAACGTCTCGTAACAAAACCTTCTGTTATCTCCAAGGAGAAGAAGCACCTGTCTTCTGTTCTTGTCTCTAATGGTTACCCTCTTTCTTTCCTGCGGAGAATCACCAAGACCAAGAAACCGAGTAGCAGTGCTGAGTCCGCGATCGAGTATAAGTCTACTGCGGTTTTACCCTATGTCAGAGACCCATCCGAACAACTTCGCCGCTGCCTACAGCAACAAGGCATACGCGCCGTTTTCAAGTCGGAGACTACATTAAGATCACATCTGGTACGACCAAAAGACGCTGTCGAGCCGACTAAACAAGATGGCGTGGTTTATGCGGTTAAGTCTACATCGGTGAGACTGGAAGACCTATGCAAGATAGAATCAAAGAACATGAGCGAGACATCCGACTTTCCCGTACCCAGACCTCCGCCGTTTTAGAACCCGCCTCATCATCATCATCATTTTATTTAAATAATTTAAAATTTAACAAAGTAGAAAAAATATATATATACAACCCGCATGTAGCAACCCGCTTTGGAGCGAAGTAAAGTTTATTGATCGTGATCCTCATTGGTACATACCCAGGGTCAAAGAGGCGATTCACATAAGACTTCACCATAACAACATCAACAGGGGTAGTGGAACAGAAAATCCCGCGGAAGCATGGATGCCCACGATCAAGAAACACAACAACAGGAGAACCGTACGACAGCGGACCGAAGAAGGAACAACACACCGAAACAGCGAGGATTGAAATGCACAAGTCTGCTGAAAACCAACCAATCACAGCGGAGCATCCTGCTTAAAAGGTGACGCGTAACCAGTCGACCTCAACGAAGACTTATGCAGTGGAAACGTCGCGATCTACGTCACAAGTGACCACATCGTGAGACGCACGAGAGTTCTTTATTATTATTTAGTGCTCTTGTTACCTTGTTGGCCTTGAAGTTTGTGCTTTGAAGCTGTTCCTCCCAAGCTGTCATTTCTTTGTTCGTTCGATAAGAGTAAAATCTCAAGACAGTACTATTTTGATCTGTCGCTCTGAATATCGACGGTCATTGATCCTACAAATCCCTCTTATTCAACGTTTCTTATCTCCCAATTTTAAATCGAGCTTAAGGACGGTGCCTACTAATTAAAGAAATTTTTACCCCGGTTTATGACTATGCAGGAAATTTAGATCTTAACAAGTGTTATTGAAATCCAAAAAGAAAATTGTGGGTAAGCACGCACTTTTCAAAGATAATTCATGAATAATATTTGTAAAAGTTTTAAAATACAAAGCAATGTATGGCGTTCTTTCTCAAATTAAAGCATAATTATCTCTCAAAAATGCATAGTTACCCCCAATTTTCTTTTTGGATACCAAGAGTACTTACTAAGATCTACTTTCTCCGGATAGTTTAAACTGCGCAAAAATATACCTGTATTAGTAAGCATCACCATTTCGGAGCGCTTTTTTCAGTTATAAGTCAACTGTGACAGTGCGACGTAGAGCGCGTAGAAAGACTTTTTGAAAACCAGTTTGCCTTGGTTCATCTTTTTTTTTGCAAACCAGTTTGCCTTGGTTCATTTCTGAGTACGTCCCTCGGCCTGCGGCCTCGGGCCTAACCTGCGATCAAGCGTACTTTTCTTGAGACAGGGCACTAAAAAGTACCTTTTCACACCATGTCTAAGGAAAAGTACGCCTGATTGCAGGTTACCTCGGGCCGTACTCAAGACTTCGAGCACTGAGTTTTTCTCTATACGAACCTCCCAGCCGATGAGAACCCCCTGAAGATAAGTGCAGATGACTCTACCCACAAAGACACTACTTAGCAGGAGAGTGTCAGGAAAGATTTTTCCCGACACGGAAAAAAAAGAAAGAAAACGACTAAATGACACCCATTTTAATTTCCGACTGGTTTGCCATACTGGCAACCCAGTAATAAAAAATCTTATGAACTTGCTCGTGCATTTCGTGATTTATGGGCACGAGCGATGTTTTGAAATTTTTTGAAAATTGCATGAGCCGTAGGCGCAGACGTATTTACGGTGGTCGTTTCTCTTAGCGGAGAGAAACGACCGCCGTAAACACATCTGCGTTCGCATGCTAGGGTCGAAGTACCTTTTTTAAATTTTCATGGTTTTTCCCTTTTTAGAGTTCATTTAGATTTTTCTGCGAGCTGTAAGAAGGGACGCGTGCGAAAAACCGAGAAATTACGATATAGACTCAGGAGATCATCAAAAGCTGCTGCTAGACTCTAATCTTTGCTCACTTTTCTTTCTTGCACCCGCTTTTTCCTTCGTCCCGCTTGGTTTTTTGCCCGTCCCGACCAAAGGAGAGCCTTAAACGGGCTTGTTTTTTAGTTATGGCTTGTGTAGATTTCGCGTGCGCGTAGCTATAAACCCTTTCGAGCCCCGTTAACGCAAATCAAATGACAAATGTCGGTTTTCTCGGTGCAGAGTAGAGGAGCAACAAACTCGACCCACATAAGACGCCGACTTTGGGAATCGAACCCAGGCCACACTGGTGGGAAGCGAATGCTCTCGCCACTACGCCATCACTGCACCCCAGTACCATTGACCTCCTGAATAGAGGCCTTTTTATGTTATTTTATATGGCACAAACAAAAGAGTAAAGAAACAAATTTATCAAAACCTCGTTGTTTGCAATTATTAGAGAAATCGTATTCACCTTGTTTTTAAAATGTCTGAGCTGCACTACCGTGATGTCGGATAATAATATTAGGGAGCTTAGCAAGCGCGTTTGTGAGAAGAAACACGCGCGTGCTTAAGCTCCCTAATAGGGAAGGCGTTTTTGAGACGTGGACGGCAACCGGAAGAGAAAATTTCGCGTGCTTGGACAGTGGTGTTTCCCAGATTTTTATACTTATCATCTCTAACGGAGAAAAGATTTTTAGCAATATAAATGTGGTTGTGTAAAGACAAGTTAAAAGAGAAAACGGTTCACTTCCGGTTGTCGTGCTTAAGTTCCCAAATATTAATAGAAACAGTCATTTACGTATCACTAGGAAAGCATGGCGTCGCAAATTGTCTTGAACATTTTAAAGAAGGTAGGAAAAAGATTTCAGATTTTAATTGACACTTTCCCAAATCTGTTTGATTTTCACTGTTATTTTGTTTTTGTTTTTGTTTGTTTTTTTTTTTTTTGCTGTATTAAACAATAGTTGTTGAATAACAAAGACCGGCAATTTGAGAACTATGAAATAGTCGCGCAGACGACCAATGTAAAAGACTTGCTTAGTACATAACCACCTTCTAGATCAATCTACTTTCGGGCCCGCTAAATTTACGCCTCGCAGCCATCGAGGCAAGCTAGCGAACTTTTTGTGTCACCTATCACTTTCCAATAGCTGATCTAAAGACAGCGGAGGTGGAAGACAGCGATAAGTGAGAAGCTGAACGGTCTCATCAAAGCTTTTATACTTCAACCCACCATCTTCTTTCATTCTTTTGGAGAATTCGTCTTCGATTTTTCTGTGGCGGGGCAAAACAGGCTCGGGGAAAAACGTTCTCTCATGTAGTTCAATTTCCAAATATTTCTCAAGCGAAAGAAGCTCTTCTTGTTCTTTCTCTAGCCTTACCAAAATTTCTTCCATTTCACTCAAAAGCTGCAGCTCTTCGATGGATAACGTTGGATCTTCAGTAACTGTTTTGAGTTCGATAATCGTAAAGGTCTTCAAATCTGTTTGCAAAATTTGTTCCAATTCAGAGAACCTTTGTTGTAGAATAACTCTTCCAACTTTGAGTCGCTCGTGCTGTTTTTTTATTGCCGTAAGTTCCTTTACAAATATTGTTTGCATTTCTTTCATCTTGGAGTTAAAATTGTCTTTCTCTTCTTGGCTAGAGAATGTTATTCCATGGGAAACTAATGGTCCATCCACTAAATCGTTACAGCCAAATTCTGCTCCCTGAATTTCTCCTCTCGCATATTGCAACGACGTCTGCTTCTCCCCATTGCAAAAATTCTCAGGTTTTTTGCAGTCTAAAGAATCCCGCTCTCTTCTGTCTGGCCAGAAACTCTTAAATAACTGCAAGCAAAATCGTTTGAATCTATGACAGAGCGACATTACTTAGAGGCTTCCGTTTGAAGTTGCGCGTCGTTTTCGCAAGGAGTATCATGGTCGAGAACGGTAGCTTAAAGTGAGTTCTCCTGTGTTTGTGTTAGCGGCGGTTTTCCAGCTAATGCAACCCTTTGTAAATTGCATGTACCTTTATACTGGTATCCCCTTAGGTAGCAAAACCTCAAAATCCCCAACAGTAATGTTCCTTCGATTGTTAGAGGTCAACAACCTAAGGCTAGGCGCGCCGAATTTTAACAACAAACTGCAGAAAGCGCATCAATGTGGCCAAACCTGACAGTGCCAACAGGTGATTTTGTAGGTTTCCCTGGTTGCTTGTTTGTGATTATTTGCTATACCTCAACCAATCATGTTGCAGACTCAAAGTCGGGTACCTGTTTCTCAGGAATGAATTTTAAGCATGTGCCATTGGCCTCTTTGTCAATTTAAAGCATTGATATGTCCATTCATTGTTTTACTACCAGCACTCAGTTAAATAAGGAAAAGCTATAAAAGTGCGGATAAAAAACATTCTGGCATTTAATAAGATTTAGCGGCTTAATTCTTTATTACCTATGAGTAAACCAAACACAGTTTTATGTTAAAGACTTTTGAAACCCGTTTAGTGCAAAGGACCGAAACTGTTGGTTACCGCCCAAACACAGACAAAGAATACATAAAATTTAAATGCGCACGTCGACACATGCCTATACCTGTTTACAGATTCCATATCACCTCGCGTGACTTTAAGGACGGTGCCTACGAATTCAAAGGTATTTTTACGCGGTTTCCGGAATATGCGGGAAAAGCAGATCTTAACAAGTATTATTGAAATCCAAAAAGAAAATTGGGGGTAACCACGCATTTTTCGAAGATAGTTAATCAACAATATTTGTAAAAGCTTTAGAATACAAAGCAATGTATTGCGTTCTTTGCCAAATTGAAGCTTAATTATCTCTGAAAAATGCATGGTTACCCCCACTTTTCTTTTTGGATACCAAGAGCACTTGCTAAGTTCTTCTTTTTCCGCATAGTTTTGAACCGCTAACCATAACAGGGTAGATTTTGTGAGAGGGGGTGTTGACCAAGCAGGCAGACAAAACAGGTTTAAACAACGAGAAAGTTGCGAACGTTGGAAACGAGAGAAAACGTGAAAAATTAATGCTTTGCGGGATTTTAACTAATGATCTCTGCGATACCGGATCAGAGCTCCTCCAATTGAGCTGTCAAGTCAACTGAAAGACGACCATTTCTGTGAGATCGTAATAAAACCCAAGAGGATGTAGATATGAGAGACTATATGCGAAAGATATGTATTCCAATTAAGAATCCATCAGCGATCACCCAAGAATAATAATAATAATAATAATAACGAACGATTATGCGCTCGTAGGAATTTTCACGAATCCACGAGGGGGCTGCAAGAATCAGCCAATTAAAACAATGTAGACGTTACGCTTTTTCCAGTTTATTGCAGGTCAAAGCTACTATTAAGCCTGATTCTCACAATTGACGACAGCAGAAGCACAAGTATAAGACGCTTCACAAATATTCAGGAAAACAAATTGGCCTGCTCTCAACTCAGTTGATAAGAGCACTGCACTGGAATCACAGAGGTTATGGGTTCGGATGCCTATAAAAAGAAAATTGCTTAAATTGTATAGTAAGTGCGATCATTTCTTCAATTCACCTCTAAACCGCACTTCATAAACATTTCTCAACTAAAGACAAACTGCCTTGGTAATCACGCGTTTATCCTTGCAGGTAAAATATGACGAACGGAAATATTCGATAATTTGGTTATGCTTTTTGCGGTGCATCCGGTAAAAAGCTAATACAGTAGTATTACAAGCTTTCTTGAAATGTATAGTTTCCAGTCCCCCCTCCAGGAGCTCGGTCAATATATTAAGTATTTTCCCCTGATTTGCATTTATTTGTTAGGTAAAATGACATTTTACATCATTTGAGGTGACTAACACTTCAGAAGAGACATCCTGTTGCTTAATTTCACAGATTTCAAAATCTTGATCTTTTTCTTCGGAAAACTATAGAACAGAACCGGATAGGAGAACCGTGAGTGAAAATGAACTATTTCAGTTCCTTAGGATTGCAACTAAGCATATTATCGGAGAAAATGCTTGAACATCACATAGCATTGTTCGAGATTGGTGATAGTGGCCTGCCTATCTTCTAGATTTGCTGTTACATAAACTTGGGAGTCATTGGCGTGCATCATGCAATCGAGGCCGTAAGATTTTATAACGGCCTCAACTGGAGCGTATAGTATGAATAGCAGGAGGCCCCAAAACGAACCCCTGTGGGACGCCGGACGTCAACAACTGAGTCTTAAATTCTGTGGATCCGATAACAACCTTTTGGGATCGTACTGAGTGTAAGACTTGAGAACCGTGTCGGTGACGTCAAACTGTGTACGGAGTTTGTCAATCAGGATACCGTGATCAATGGTGTCAAATGCGGCTGAAAGGTCCAAGAGGACCAAGATGACTTCCTTCCCGTCATCAATGGAGCGCAGAGTGTCATTTTGTACTCTTAACAAAGCAAATTAGCCTAGTCCCCATCAGCATCAGAAAAGTGTTAATTTTTAAACTAAAAAATAAAAAATAAACAATACACCAATGTTGCAACCAATTCAAAGCCTTTGGGAATAAAACGTTTTCTTCCAGGTATTTCCGTAAGATTTAAATGTGAATGCTGAGTTATAATGCAAATACAATACACAAAGAATATTAACCCGGAAAGATTTGAATTGAGTACAACATTGAGTTAGCCGATTTGGTCTATTGTTTATTTTACCGCAAGTCGTTGTTTTAAAATAGGCTTGCACTCTTCTGACGCTGATGGGGAAAAACCTGATACCAGAATCTTACTCTTGATAATGGACTCTTGATATTTCAGAAAAATGCAGAAAGAAACATCTTAAGATTGAGATCATCGCATCTCATGAGTAACGTTCGTGAATGCGCATGCGCTGATCGAAAATCTTAATTAACCTGCTTCTTTCGGCAGCTCAAATATGGGTCGTTCATATATAGTCTCTCAAATAACACGGAGTAACTTCTTTCAAACCACAATTTTCTCCTCGGCGCATTTAACTTGTACTCAACGTCTTCAGAAACATCGGTGGGAAGAAGCTACAGCAGAATTATCATAATATTGGGTTAGCAATTGCCGCCTGGGATCTTGTTTCCGGAAGAAATTCTGTTTTTGTTCCGTAGATCAGGCAGACCATTAACAAAGAACTTGGCGTGAGGAGTATGGGTGGGAATTTAAAAAATATGACCGATTGATTTTAACAAGTCATCCATGTTGTGAACACCAGTTGTTTATCATTAATACACTGACACAACCTGTTACGGAAATCACAGTACAGAGCCGCCTTTGAGACACGTATAGCTACAGCTATCGGGAAAACAGTTTTCACAAACTTTATTCCTCTCTCGTACTATATGATTGGTTCTCATTCAGTCGCTTAGCTTGATTCAACACCCAGCGTCTAGCCTGGTTCTGTTTTGTTTATTTTGATTATATGCTTTTGGTAAACACTTGAGGACAAACAACCGCAATTTTCTAAACAAAGGCATCGATTCCACAACCAACTATTTGGAGCTCTCAACAACAATCAGTACATAACATTTTCCATGGAAAGGATAGCTGTAAAATTGTCTCATTAACTCAGAATGAGCAATATGGCGCGCGATCAAGCAGAGGAAGACCATGATGGACTTAAATAAGTCTCATGTTAATGGTTAGAGGTCTATTCATGTTTATTTTCACAGAGTCAGGAGCTTGAAAGGAAGTTCAGCTGTTTGTGCAAATCTCCAACTTACAGTACTTTAACACTTAACAAGACAGAACAACCATTATACTACAAAGACACGGAAAACATAATGTCAGTCAACTACAAAAAAGCAGAAGACATTGCAATTGATAACCTGGAAACTTGCGAAGAGAGGGATAAAAAGGAAACACCTTTGCCAACAAAAGAAACCCAGGCCTCTTCTTTTGCAACGTTTTGGAACATAAGCAATACTATTCAAGGATTACCGATTCTTGTGATTCCTTATGCAATCAGAAATGGAGGATATTTGGCTGTAATAACTCTCCTACTGGTTGCTGCTGCATCTAATTACACTGGAAAGACTATCGTCCGTTGCCTCTACGAAGAAGATACCAAATCCGGCAAGCGAATTCGCGTCCGCAATTCATATGCAGATGTGGGTCATGCTTTCTTTCCTAAGATTGGTGGGCATCTTGTCCTTGCTACACAGTTCCTGGAATTGCTTGTTGTGGCCTCGGTGTATCCTCTTTTAGTTGGAAGATTATTGGCCAAGTCCTTTCCACATATCCCCGCTCCCTGCTGGCTTTGGACGCTAATTGGCGGCATTCTCTTTCTTCCAAATATTTTCCTAAGAAACCTCTCTCAAGTAGCATGGACAAGTGTCTTAACGGTGTTATCTGCTAAAATAATTTTCATCACGGTGTTTGTGTACAGTTTGAGTCAGTTCCATAAATGGGAGCTAAGTTCTTTGAATCACTTTGACGCCAGTACGTATCCGTCAGCACTAGGAATTCTTGTAGCGAGTTACTTATCACAGCCTTTTGTTCCTCTAATCGAAGGAAGCATGCGTCACAAGGAAAAATTCAATTTCCTAATGAACTTATCTTATGGAACAATGACGTTCCTCAATGTGATCATAGGAGTGGTCGCTTACATCTCATTTCATCCCAACACGGCTGAGGTTGTAACAAACAATTTGCCAGAGGGTTCATTTCGTCGAGCAGTAAATGTCATGGCAGCCGTGTTATCTTTTACATCTTATACCCTTCCAATGTTCACTATTTTCGAAATCGTTGAACATTCTAACCTCGCATGCTTACCACAAGATTTCGGGAAATCCATTTTTAGTCCAAGTATTTTTGTGTTTCGGGCATCTTTAATTTCTGTAAGTGTATTTCTCGCGGCTTCATTACCTGCGTACACCTATTTTTTAGCCTTTGTTGGCAGCATAGCTGGTATCAGTTTAGAGTTTATATTTCCGCCGCTGTTTCATATTAAGCTATACTCTCAAGATATGTCGTGGTGCAATATTGTTCTAGATGTTGCTCTATTTTCTGTAGGCATTTGTGTGTCGTTGACAGGAGCTTACTTTTCAGGCCGCTCCATGATCTATACTTACAGGCAACGAATCATGAACCGTTGTTCATAGTGGGAAAACAGGAAGAATTTGCACATGGAGTTAACAACCAACACTTAAATAGAGTCCAATACATGTTCTTGATTAAAGATCATTCATTCGTTTCTCTTGTATTTACTGTTCTCGAGAACTCTGTAGTTTATCCTATACACAATTCGAGAGTCGCTCAGTTTTGGTCAATTTATAGGATCTATATGAAAAACATAATATGCGCACAAAATCGAGTGATGTTATCTCAGCAAAGTAGAGGACAAACTTCAACTTGGTCTTACAGTATGTTTAGGCCGACAGTCTTTTGATGAAGCCTTTCGTGACTCAGTGAAAGAAAATCTCTCCAACGCAGCGAACAGCAGCGCACCCTAGCCGATGAGGATGAGAGCATAATTCCAAGCTGATTCTTTTTCTACAATGCAATTACTAAAGGTTATACAGCACAGAAATAAGTTGAAAACTATCTCATGAACAAATGCGATTTCCTGATCTGGAATTTAATTAGGACAATTTCCATTTGACAGAACTGACCGGCCAGACCCGAAAAGAAAATGCCACAATTTGGAGGAACACTCGAATGATAATCTCTGGCATTTCTCTGGAGGAGGATATATCATCCTCGAAGTGCCCGGTCTTAGCTGGCTGCGGTCAGTTCCTTCAAATGGTAAGTAGTAGGCACCATCATTGGCTTTCCGATCTGCGCTGATTTAGTTTTAGCGAAACAAGTGACTTAAAGAATAGGTTCAACTATTGTTCCAAAGAACGGTATCCGCGTCCTGGTGTTAACCAACATACAATGAACGTATAGTCATAACGGTTCACAAGAGAAAATGAGGGGACAGAGACGGAGGCTCAGGGCGTTGGCCGGGATATGTTATGTCCACGAAAGTTATTTTTAGACGAGCGGAAGTCTTTGTTCTAGCGGAAGTCTGTCTTCCGAGACGTCCGCATGCAGTCTTGCCTCGCTCTCAGGTTCTTAGTGAAAAGAGAAAATGACGGTGCACGTGGAAGGCTGATGAATATTTATTTTCTTTCAAACATCGGACCGAAGTTGGCCTGCATGCGGACGTCTCGGAAGACTTCCGCTCGTCTAAAAATAACTTTCGTGGACATGACATATCCCAAGGGCTGGACCGGGAGCCTCCCTCTCTGTCCCCTCATTTTCTCTTGCGGTTCACCAATGGTGTTCCAGCTTATTCAGTACCCTTAAAAAATATGCCAAAAAATGTCTTAAAGACAATGGACTCTGTAGCGCAACGGATAACGCGTTGGCCTCCCAAGCCGAATATTATGTCACAAGGGCGGAGCTAGGGGGGTCCTGGGGTGCCCGTGACTCCCCTATTGTAACTTTTTTTCAAGCAAACAACCTACAATATTCAGGTGGCAAAAACGCCACAGTGTGACCCCCCCTTTGAAAAATCCTGGCTACGCCTGTGTTGCTGTCGGACCTGTTATTTCATTGATCACCGATCCGTATTATTTTTGTTTTGTTTTCCTCCGAAATGAATTGGCCAGTCAGAAACTAAACAAACCTATACGGTTTCTGGTTCACTTTCACTGAGTTCCGTTCAGGTTTTTTTGTTTTAGGGAAGGGGAGGGGAAGAGAGGTGTCTGTCCATCGAGGTTAACTTTGCTGTTGTTGTGGATAAGTTGGGCCATTTGTTTCTTGTTGAGCTTTTATTGGTTTAGGGCACAGGTGGGTATTGGTTAGGCCATACCAGTCTTTTCCGTTTGGTTCTTGCGTCGTTTTCGTGTGTCTTGTTGGTTTTTAAGTCAGCAAGGTCATTTTAAACTCGTAAGCCATTTTGCATTATTGTGGTGTTTTTGCCTCCATTGAATTCGATGCGGCCTTTGTTCGTCGTGTCTACCTCAACCATTTGTGTTCTGCAGGCCATTCAGCATTATTGTGTCTCGCAATAATAATGTCGAGCAAGGTGAGCAAAAACCTTCAGGTTTGGGGACGATTCCGATCTTTCATGATAACGAAAACGGCAAGGTCAATGAAAATATAACTTTGATCGTCACGAGACGACTTTGCCGTTGTAGTATAAAAACAACTAATTGGGCAGAGATGCATTCCACTGGTGACCGACCTAATGACCCGTTTAAACGATTTCAACATTTGCTTCAATATGCATTCAACACTTAGTTGAACCAAATGTTGGGTGTGTTTGAACAGGTCGCCCAGCATTGTTGAAAGCGTAAAACAATGTTAAAAGTTTGTTGAAAGCGTGTTGACAAGTGAAGCTATGATCTTCGCAGTTATGAACGCAATTTTTACAATTGCGTAGAGATGCCTGAAAAATTCAGGACTTCAACGGGGTTTGAACCCGTGACCTCGTGATTCATTTCATATACCATTTCATCGTGTTGAATCAAGTTTAAATCGGTTTTTTAAACATTCATTCAACATCGATTCAACTTTTCCTTTGTTGTCGAAAATGTTTCAATGGTGTTGAAGCCGTTTGAACACTCTGTTCAACAATTGTAGAACTAACGCATGCTGACATCAGGCCGCAAAAGTCAATATAGCGTAGTGTATCTGGATGAGAGAGTTTGGTTTCTACTTCTTAGTTCCGCGCAATCAATGTTGGCACAACTTCATTTTTGCGTCCAACATTTGCCCAACATCGGTTCAACGTTTGTTGAGCAAATGTTGGTCAAATGTTGAAACCGTTTAAACGGGCCTTAACGACTTAAACGTCTCAAACGACTTCAGAGTCTCTGGCACAAAAATGGTAAGGGAAGTCACTGTTGCATGCCCACGTTGTCTTTCCATACAGGGCTTCATGTAATGATATGCATGCATCAATATTGTTTTCTGGCATCACTTTTACCGTAGCTGTAACTGTTGCTTAACCTCCCTATTTGTACCTGCGTTTGAGTCTTGTGGTTTATTCTTTGTTTTATCAATTCAAGTGTTGGGCGTTGGGAGTTCAGGTCGGCTGGGAGACTTGGACCATTAGTTCAGTGATCTTTCTGATCAGGAGAATTACGTGGGGCCTGGCTCTGAGCTACGGCGAGTGTTGTGCCTTTCAAGGTATTGTGGTGAATATGTTAATAGTTTCTAAGGGTCTTTTGTTTCGTTAGGGCCAATCGCTTCAATGTCTTTGAGAAAAGTAGAAGTAGTATAACACATTTTAATTTCTTTTTAATTCGAAAGCTCTTATTCAACCTACAGGAAATGCTATCTTTTGCAGTAAATTTCTTTTCTGCCTTAGGGGCATATATCTTCTAACTTTGCGTAGGAAGTTGTATCCAAATGCAAAATCTCATGTTACATCGCTCGAAGCAGTTCGCACTAATACACTGTGAATTTATACACAATTACTAATTCACTGGCTGTAGAATTGAATTATCGAAGAGAGAGAAATCAGAGTTCCACTAATTAGCATAATAACCCCAAAAAATAAGACAAAAATTTCAACGAAAATACTTAGCCATGATAGGTTTTGCCAATAAATCTTAAGGCGAAACAGCGGAGGAAAAACAAACTCTAAACTGATTCCAGCTGAGCTTCCTACCACAGCTAAGAAATACGTAAAGCCAGAAAGTGACGCTGAGAGAAGAACACTTATAGAAACCAACAGAAAACGGCAAAATATAAAAAATGGATATCGAACGGATTTACCAGCACCCCGTTGAAAATGAGAGACTTTGAGGTTTCCAACAATTTCGAAAATAGTGAACATTGGAAGGGTATAAGATGTAAAAGATAACACGGCTGCCATGACATTTACTGCTCGACGAAATGAACCCTCTGGCAAATTGTTTGTTACAACCTCAGCCGTGTTGGGATGAAATGAGATGTAAGCGATCACTCCTATGATCACATTGAGGAACGTCATTGTTCCATAAGATAAGTTCATTAGGAAATTGAATTTTTCCTTGTGACGCATGCTTCCTTCGATTAAAGGAACAAAAGGCTGTGATAAGTAGCTCGCTACAAGAATTCCTAGTGCTGACGGATACGTACTGGCGTCAAAGTGATTCAAAGAACTTAGCTCCCATTTATGGAACTGACTCAAACCGTACACAAACACCGTGATGAAAATTATTTTAGCAGATAACACTGTTAAGACACTTGTCCATGCTACTTGAGAGAGGTTTCTTAGGAAAATATTTGGAAGAAAGAGAATGCCGCCAATTAGCGTCCAAAGCCAGCAGGGAGCGGGGATATGTGGAAAGGACTTGGCCAATAATCTTCCAACTAAAAGAGGATACACCGAGGCCACAACAAGCAATTCCAGGAACTGTGTAGCAAGGACAAGATGCCCACCAATCTTAGGAAAGAAAGCATGACCCACATCTGCATATGAATTGCGGACGCGAATTCGCTTGCCGGATTTGGTATCTTCTTCGTAGAGGCATCGCACGATAGTCTTTCCAGTGTAATTAGATGCAGCAGCAACCAGAAGGAGAGTTATTACAGCCAAATATCCTCCATCTCTGATTGCATAAGGAATCACAAGAATCGGTAATCCTTGAATAGTATTGCTTATATTCCAAAAGGTCTCAAATGAGGAACTAAGGTTTCTCTCCAATAACGAATCTATCTTGTTTCGATTCTCACCGTCACTGTCATCCAGATTGTCTTCTAAGCTGTCTGCTTGAAGAAGCGTGTAATCTCCTTTACTTACTTTTTTTTCAGATGCCATGGGTTGTACTCCTGTTTATTAGGTTAAAGCACCAATCATTTAAGGTCAATTATTGTAGGACATGCAGTTGAACCGACACACAGCGTTTAATCGCACTGACAACTTTCAGTTTGAGAGACTGCATTACGCGGAACAGCTTATATATTTCTGCTCAGCGAGTTATTTTATATTTTGAGTGGTTAATTCTCTTCGCTTTGGAATCAGTACTTATTCACTCTTATGCAAATTACTGCATTGTTTCCCTTAACTAAGATTACCTGGGGAAACTGTGGCTGAAACGAAGCTTAGCCTGTCAAACAAGCATAAGTGACTTGGCGAGTTGTAATAATGAAAGGCTATCACAAGATTTCACGAATCGTACTTGAGTTTAATCCTTGAATTTAAAGCATTGCGGTAAAAGCCTTGACATCTTCCTTGACGTCATAAAGAAAGTACCTTGAATAACTTCGACCTTTGGACCATGAATGAACGCGTAACTGCAGTCACTTTTTCCGTGTTATGGAAACGCTAACGATGTCGAATGCTAAAGTAGGCAAAAGTAATCCTACTGCTTTAGTAAAAAAGCACAAGATGGCAAGCTTCCGGCGAAGTCGACGCGTTTTTGGGGAACTGAACCTTTTATGAGCCCACCTCGGATGAAGTGCAACATAAAAATAAAATATCTGTCGCGAATATCAATCCGCCATTAAATCAAAAACTGGGCAGCTGCTCTCTGACCTAGAATTTGCCGGGTTTTTTTTCTTTCGAGTGGTTGGGGTAGGTTTTGTGAAAACAATACTCCTCTTCGTTGTTTTTCTTTCATCATTTTAAAGCCACTCCTACACGCCACATTCTATGCGGGTTAGAAAAATCACTATCAACTTTCGATCGCGCGATTGTTCTTTGAAGCACTTGGTCTATGTTCAAAACTTAACGATAAGGTGTAATAATTCATTTTATCGATTCGAATTCTAGTCCAGCTTCAGCTGGATTTGCCTCATGCACTAAGAGACAACGTTCTCACGAGTTCTTCACAAACATAAAGTACCAGTTGAGTTATAGGAACCTCGTATGACCAATCTACTTCTGAAATTAAAAATACTCAAGTGATACGATAACACATGTAGTGAGTCAATGATGGCATTTTAATTCATATAGTGGTGAACTTAAAACGTTTCCTATGGATTCCGTCTATTTGATCCAAGACAGAGAAAACAGCGGAGTGATTCTTTGTTCAGATTGGCCATGTTCGATCCCAGCAGGGTGTTAAAGAATACGATTTCAAACTTTGGGGTAACTCACGGCGGTCATGTTTTTAACCGAAACAAAGAAGAAAATCTATCCGAAAAAGAGTTTAATTTTCGGATTTGTTTCCGAAGGATCAGTTTGACACACTAACATAATCGATGTTTCTCTGCACAAGGACCCAACATAAACGCCGAGAAGTCCTACGAAAAAATCCGCACTGCTTCCAGTCGAACACAACAAAC
>NC_090872.1:15586499-15606499 GCF_036669935.1 Montipora foliosa
GCATTTGCTGTCAGAAATACATACATAATTATTTTGAGCAACAAATCAACAAGAAAAAAAGACAAAAAACAAAATTGTGTGGTTGTAAGACAAAGATCTTTATTTTTTTAAAAAAGTATCAAGCAGCTCACAGGATAATTTCTTTTCAACTGCTTCCTTTCTCCACCTAATGCTTTGGAAATTGTCTCCATAGGTGACCCCTCCTCCTTGGAGCTACCCACTGATTTCCACAGCCACATATAAATATATTTGCATAAATAATGCTACTGTATCATGGAAAGTTAAACCAAAATTGCAGTTCTAAGTTCTAACCAGGATATCTGCTTTGATACAGATATCAAACCTTTAACAAGTAGATTTCAAAGAAAAATTTGATCAATTAAGTTTGGCATCCAAACTGGAAGACGGCCTGGAGTGAACAAAATCTGGTTCTAGGTTCAGTGTTGCCTAAACTTTGGATTGTCAACTGGGCCATGCCATAATTATAATGATCGAAATTGCAAACCGTGTTTACTGGAATAAGCGCTGCGGCACTTCTTTAATTTTTTGTGTCCCTGGTGTAGCACTTATTCGAGGGCAGCACTTACATTGTATTTAAGGGGGGTGGCACTTAACTACAGAAAGACAATGGTTGCTAAGAAAGCTTTTTAGTCAAAGAGCACTGCAAAAAGGTTCCATGGATGGTTCTATGAAGTAACTTTTTCAATAGAAATGTGACATCACTTCAATCAGAACATGCATGCGCAACTAGTCCAAGTCCTCTGCCATGCGTTTCAGTGTAAAAAAGTTCTCAGGAAACGAAAGGAAGAGGTACTTTTTTCACCGGATGGGAACTGTCCCATCATTTTTCGTAAACTGTAGCATGAAATTTCTATTTCGACAAAAAATGGAACTGATATTTTGAAAAGTGTATCAAGGGAGGGCCTTATGACGTCATAATTATTTTGAGAAATGATTTCTTTTAAAATCCATGCTACAGATTTTGTCCTAGAATGTTCTCACACTTTTGCGCTAAAAACTTGTGGAAAACATATTTAACTCGCTAAGTTTTTAGGCATTTACTGTTTTGGTCACATGATTTACCAAATGTGGTTGTGATTTGAACCAAACACAGAAATGTTAAATGGAAAACACTTGGCAAAAAAGGATAACTGTAGAGTTAAAGGAATAAGAGAAATGGCCATTTGAAGGAGTCCAAAGCAACGGTTTGGTAGGTAAGAGCCATCCCCCTTAAAAGGCTCATACCACAAGAACAAAACACTTTGATTGTACAATTCAATTTACTTCATGAGTATTTTTTCATGGCTAACTGACTTGAAGCTAACCTACGTTTTGGCTTTCATAACAGCCTCGTCAATGTTTTTCTGCAGGTTTTCAAGAACTGAAGAACGCGAAGATTTTGAAGAGGGAACTGACTGAAAGAGCTTCATATACTCACTTTGAACTGAAAAACATCACCACTGATGAAAATAAATTCCAATTGCGGGCTTAGAACCACATTGCAGCAATTACAGTGTATTTTTATCATCTTATGGAAATACTCGCATTTGAGGGTGGTGCTCGTTAACTGTTCCGCCCCATGTGCGGCGCGTAATCGAGGGCGGCACTTATTCGCTTCCCAGGTGGAAATCTTATTAAGATCTTACCAAGATTCTTAATAAGTTTCTTATTAAGATCTTACCAAGATTCTTAATTAAGATTCTTACAAGATCTTGTAAGATTCTTGTTAAGATCTTACAAGATCTTGCAAGATTCTTACAAGATCTTGTAAGATTCTTAACAAGATTCTTACAAGATCTTGTAAGAATCTTGCAAGAATCTTATAAGATCTTAGTCAAGATCTTAGATAAGATCTTGTAAGAATCTTGTAAGAATCTTATAAGATCTTGTAAGAATCTTGTAAGAATTGTGTAAGATCTTAGTCAAGATCTTAGATAGATCTTGCAAGAATCTTGTAAGAGTCTTATAAGATCTTAGACAAGGATCTTGTAAGAATCTTGTACAATCTTAGATAAGATCTTGTGAGAATCTTGTAAGGTGTTGAAGTATCTTGGCTAACATCTTCCAAGATCTTGTTCCAGAATCTTACAAGATTACCAATGATAAACTTACAAATATAGGGGTTTTATTCAGGTACAACAAAGCATTGTATTTTTGGAGTTGTTTTGTTTTATTTTGTTTAACATAATCTGCACTCCTGACCAGTACTAAACTGCAGAAAGAACCAAATATTGTATATGTAACTTTTTACAAAAAGATCCAAATCTTGCACTGGCTTCTTATTAGTAAATTCGTAAAAAATCTAGCAATATTTTTACAAATCAAACACTGCTGCTTTCCTGGTGTCATTATTGCAAATTACAGTCAATTCCAATAACTTGAACTCCTGTTCACAAAAAGTAATCACTTTCATTTCCCTTGAGGTAATTGCTAGTCTTTACTCAAAATAATTATTTTCCCCTTTAATGCTACCTTACAAAGTGATGCTGACCAATATTATTCTTTTGTGTACTTTATTAAAAAGCTTAACAATTCCAACAGAAAAGAAATAACCATATGACTATTGTTAAGTCTCAAAATTATTTCATAACCAAAATTGTCATCGAGCTAAAGCACTAAGTTGCCATGAAAAGTCAAGTTTATACGTGGGTGCACAAAGATTGCTGTACGTCTGTCAAATGTGTAACAATATTACTTTCCAGACTTGTTGAAAGTACAGTACTGAACCTGCAAATCAAACCACTATTGCACTGACAATACATTTGTTGAACTTCTTCTTAAAAAAAAAAAAAATCAGTTTCAAACCCATAATTGGCAGTCTGTCTTCACTTAGTTATAACTCTATTGTCTTAAACTATGGGATTGCTACGTATTTGGTACATTGTAGTACTCCATAGATACCCCATATGATCTGGTATAGGAATGATATGGCTCAGCCCCATACCAATACCACATGATCTCTGACCCCTCACTTTGGGAATGCTACATACTTGGCAGCACTCCATCCAATTCCCACATTATCCAGGCACACTGCTGTATGGTATGGGAATGCTATGGGGATTTGGTAACATCCCTTACAATTCCCATATCATGCTGGCCCATAATAATGATATGGCAATCAATGAAAATGGTAAACTTCCATGCATACAATCTCCACATTATTGTCTAGGTACATGTATGCTGCATCTGGTATGGGAATGAAATGACTTTTCACACAATTCCCGTCCTGTCCCATGTATTCAGTGAACAGCTGTGATTCTTCGTAGTCTTGGACTACAATCAGTCAATTCACTGGTCAGTTTTCTGAAGTAATAAGGTCCTTTAATCAACATAAAAACAAGTAGCACAGTTTCACATTCAGCTTCAATGGGTATTAATTAATTTATGTACAGATCATTACATTTCATCAACTGCAAAAACTAAAAATGTATAATATATATATCCTGCTCCTGTAAAATAATATTCCAGCAAATCAGAGATGTGGTGGAAACTACAAAAAATCCATTACAGTCAAGCTATTAACAGTAACAGTTACTACCATAGCTGACAGGCAAAAAGTAGAATACAGAGTTCAAAGCAGTACCTAAACATTTAATTCATGTCAAAATCTTTGGATTGGGTTCTTGTTTTAAAATTAAATATGAAAAAAGCTGTTAGACATTTCAGATAAACCACAGAACTATAACAAGTCTGCAAAGAGAGATCCTTTAAATACATCAAACCATAACTGGTGGAGGAGACAGAATTGGTTGCTAAGCATTTTTGTCTGCTGTGAAGGACCTTTCCTTGCTGTCCCATCAAAGATTTTTTTCAGGACGTGTGTCTTTCTGGTCTTTCATGGCAACTTAAAAAAAATACAGCATATACAGTATTATTATACTTCAATGATGCATGTAGTAATTCCTCTAAATTACTGATTATTTCTATTACAACTAAATTGTGTAAGAGTAAACTCATAAACTTGGATCCCTTTACTTACAAACGTCAATAATAGCTTTGTCAGGCATTTTCTGCATTTATTACAATAGTTGAAGTGACAGCATTTAGCATTTCTACGAGAAGGAATCATTTGTCAATCGTATACATATAACTTGCGGTATGAGCACTTGTTTTCCAAATCATTTGCTTCACTATTTGCTCTAAAACTTCATTATTCTTCATTACAGGTTTACGAATTTTTTTACAGGGCTACAGCATTTAAGCCAAATTGACTATCCTTGCTTCACAAATTGACTCGAACATGTGAAAATGTGAATTCTAAATACAGGTAAACCGTTCCTCATTTTCAAGACAATAAGGCATCAAATCAAGCGTTATTCGCTTAAAGTTAACGCTTACCTTTTTACTTGTGTTGTTGTAAGCATTTCCTTGCCTGGATCAGGATTTAAAGAGTAAACCTAACCAAAAAATCGTCACCGTGCAAAAAGTGTGATCGTAGATACATAAACGTTTGAATAAAACCGCCCAAAATCTGTAAGAGCTGGTTGAGCTGGACTGGTTACCACTGACTGCTGACCGAAACGAAAAGGGCTCACTAGTTTCCAGTCCAGTCTCTCACATGTTATTCAAGATGGCGGAGGATGAATATTCATTACAAATGGGCAAGATTTGAAAGATACTGGAGTTCATTGAAAGGATTAAGTACTGACTTGGAGTGTGTAATTTTCAAGAGTAATGCATCATGTTCCTTTTGGAATAAGGCCGATTATGAGAGCATCAAACAAGGTAATCCGTTGATGACATTTGTCACAATCTATACAATACATCAGAATAAAAGCTTTCTTTTGCATTTCTCCGTGTACAGAGTGATTTTATGTTTAAAGTTTGGGGCCTTTAAAGGACATTGTTTAAGCAAAGTACATATATTACGAGTAGTGAATTAACTCGAAAAATATGGCATTCACACAGGCATGCTTTGAATAAGACCAACCCTTGTTATACATGTATTGAAGGTTGAAGTTAAAGCTCATTTTTTCAAGGCACCAGATGAAATCAAATCCTAAAATTGCACTTAAAATACTTTGATTATTGTCTCACTGGCACATTCAGTACTATTGCACAAAATTCTCAAGAATCTCAACTCGCTCAAGTTAACCTTTAAATTGAATCATTGAGTGGAATTCTTAAAGGTTCCCATAAAATCCTAGTCCACATTGCTTTTAGCTAGTTCAATTCCCAAAAATTAGGCCTGAAAATCCGGAAAAGCCTGGCAAAGCCTGGCTTAAAAATCTTGGAAGACCGGGAAGGCCAGGCTTTTTGGCCGAACAGTGTGACAGTTTAAATTGCTTTAAAACATGAAAGTTTAAGTACTGCAGATGTACTTTAGCATGATAGAATGAGAAGGACTTAAAATAATCATTTACATAGCTCTTTTATCAGAGACTGTACATCTAAGAATAATCATGCAAATGTTTAGTCTCAGGTGTCAAATTTAGGAACAGTTAATATAATGTTCATGTTCAAGTGTGAGATATAATATAATGTTAACGTCGCTACATTAAAGATTAAACGAAAACATCATCGTATTTTGCAAGACATCATCAAGGCCATTTTATTAAAGATTGTTACTTCAAAGACACTTCAATTGAGCCTACAGAGTTTGGTTAAGGTCACTGGTCACTATGAAATTGCAGTCAATGTCTGTAATCTTGAAGACTTAAACATTTTTGGCCTGGAAATTCAAAAAAGCCAATTACATCTAGGCTCAACTGACAGTCGACCAATAACATCACGAATAAGTTGACCAATGACATCTACGACCGGAGTTCTTATAGTATCTACTGACGTTACACAAATCACTTGACTCTGAAGATGACTTCCGCTCAGGTTGTCGAAACGTCAGTCAATGTCATATCAAACAGTCCTTCTCAGGACTACACTCACCCGGACGATCGTACTTTACTTTATGAAATCCTTTTTCATTTCAACTGAAATTGCTTACATTCGTTTTGAAGTCTTTTACGTGGCTTTTGTCCACTGTGTTCGTTATGCCCAAGACAATAATTATTATGTTAATTTTGAATAAATTACTTAGCTGGAACTTGGCTCAAAATCTTTGACCCGTGTGTAAGTCTAAGGCGATTTTTGGAGGCTACACGGGTAAATATGGTACTTCTGTCATATTGTCTTCAAATGTATCTTGCAAAGTTGCTGAAATTCTCTCTCGCCTTGTTGCTCATTCCACAAACTTCAAGAAAAGATCTTACAGCAATATTATAGGTAAAAAAGTGTGTCAAGTTTTAATTAATATATTCTCATTATGTGCCAGCTGCACCTCTAATTCTTCAACTAGTTTTGATCAGGAAGAATGCAGCTCACTGCTGTATGGTGGCTCATCAATTTCAGCCAAAAACTTCAAGGTTTGAAGCAAAAACACAACCTGTATTCCCGAACAGTGCATAGTGTACTTAAGCTTATTAAGTCATGCCTTCCATAAGAAAACAAGTGCCCTTCATCAGGATGCCTTATTTGAAAAATAACTCTAGCATGTAGGATTTCATTTCAAAAAGCATGTCGGCTGTTTCAGTTGTCAGTATCCTGTGGAGGATGAAATTTGCCTGTCAGTGAATGACCAGTGCACAAGGCCTGCAATGCAAGCTAAGCCTTTTTGGCTCCCTCTCTCCCCAGTCTTCCCAGTCTTTTCTTCCCGAATTCTTTCCCTGTTCCCTCCCCTTGGCTGACCATAGGTCTGTTATGATCAGCTATTGTGAAAACACCCAGTAAAGCCCCCCTGCGAGGTGCTTCTAAAAATAGAAAGATACGGGACAGGGTTGACTCAGAGGGTTAATGTGGAAGATGGAGGCTCCGGGTAATGGGCTCCTGACAAGACGTTAAATGAGATCTTCTAGGATGTGTACTAAGGTCTTATAAGATCTTCACTAAGATCTTTACTTAAATCTTTTTAAGATCTTTTTTAAGATCTTATTTAAGATTCTTACTAGCTCTTGTAAGATCTTTACTAAGATCTTGTAAGATTTTTACTAAGATCTTATGTAAGATGTTTGCAAGATCTTGTAAGATTTTTACTAAGATCTTGTAAGATTCTTACTACATCTTGTAGGATCTTTGCTAAGATCTTGTAAGATTTTTACTAAGATCTTATGTAAGATGTTTGCTAGATCTTGTAAGATTTTTACTAAGATCTTGTAAGATTTTTATTAAGATCTTGTAAGATCTTTTTCAGTAAGATCATGTAAGGTAGTCCTAAGATCTTGTTAAGATCTGGTAAGATTCTTTTAAGATCTTACAAGATCGAAACATCAGCAACCTTAAATTTTTTTATCAAAATTTGTTAAGCAAATGTATTAAGATCTTATTAAGATCAAAGATCTTAAACAAGATCTTATTAAGATTTTCATCTTAATGCCCATCTTACAAGATTCTTACAAGATCTTGTAAGATCTTACAAGATCTTAATAAGATTTCCACCTGGGTTATTCAGACAAGTAAATACGGTAATCTGAATCAATGGAAAAGAGACTGATTAGCAAATTCAGTTACTGGAGACATTTCACTAGGACACTGTTGCCGTATATTGACATTCTTATTGACAGGTACAATGTATCTAACTTTTGATGAGGTGAGACTGACCTTTTTTAAGACGGGGTTTTGGTGTATTTTCAGCTTCCTTCTTTTCAAGTTCATCTTCCCGCACACGCCACCGACGAACTTGCTCTTCTCGCATTTTTACAAAAAGGATCTGCTTTTGTTCCTCTGGGAGCTCAGCCAGTAGCTCGGGATCAACATACATATCTCGCAAAATTTGAGACAACATAGTGGAAGGTCAGCTGTCATGCAAGATATCCAAACCTTGGAAAAAAAAATTAAACAAGGTTAGCTGCAATATGACCACAAAATTAATGGCAAAATGCACCTCTATAGTAAATTGTTAAAAAAGGTGCTCATTGTATCAAACTAAGAGTTATTTGCTGAGTTTCACATATTCCTTTGCATGGATTATTATTATTACAGTACTTAACACTTATCTCAACTTCAATCTATAAACTAAGATACTATTTAGACCATAACCTAATTAAAGGATCCCTGATTTCTGATATCACATCCATGAATAAGAATACAGATCCAACATTCAACATTTAGACCAAATTTGACACATGTACAACTTGCTGATGCCAAAATTTGTTACCTCAAAATTGTTAAAAAAGGAATAAAAGTAAGGAAATAAAACTAATAATGTTGACAGTTGGTAAAAATTTGTTATGTTATCAACAGGGAGTTGGGTACAGTATTATTATTACTATTATTAGTAGTAGTAGTAGTAGTAGTGGTAGTGGTAGTAGTAGTAGTAGTAGTAGTAGTAGTAGTAGTAGTAGTAGTAGTAGTAGTAGTAGTAGTAGTAGTAGTAGTAGTAGTAGTAGTAGTAGTAGTAGTAGTAGTAGTAGTAGTAGTAGTAGTGTCATCATCATGGATATGTTTATGGATACCTTCAAAAGTGTCCTTCGCTCTACTAAGATCCGCCTTACTTTGCCTAAGAGGTTCACGCACCACTAGGCGTGTCCCTTTGAACATTGAGCAATGCGACCTTGAGATTGAGAAAGAACAAGCACGATTTAGAGAGTAGAGTTTGTTTTAAAGAACATTTTTAGATATTTTTTGTTAATATCTATTGTTTTCATAATATAATATTTCTTATAAGATTGTTACTTTTTAGTTTTTTTTAGATTAGTTATTTTTATCATTTCGTAAATGAGAGTATAAAGGACAACAAATTATGATGGGATAAATTTTAATGCTTTTGTAAATATTTTTGATTTTATTACCAAATGAAAATCACTATTATTACTTAAAGTCGAACAAGCGTCCTTTACGCCACTAGTATTCACCACAACAGGAGGTATGGGACGCGAATGTTTAAGATATCACAGCCGACTCGCAGAACTGATATCCATAAAGAAAGGCGAAGACTATGCAAAGACAATGACGTGGATAAGAGCAAAAGTTTCTTTCTCTATTTTAAGGTCAGCGCTACTCTGCCTCAGAGGCTCCAGATCAAATAGGAGGAGAACCAATAATGTTAAAGACATTGATATGGACGTTGAACTTGCCAGATCTAATATTAAATGACTTTTCTATTTTTATTTTATTTTTTATTTACTTACTTATTTATTTGGAAGTTTTAAAACAGTTTTAAACAGAGAAATATCTACATTGCTCGTAAATTTATAGTTCTTACCTTTTGGAGATATTTTAATTTTTGTAAATATTTTTATTATGCAAATAAAGTGATTATTATTTTCATTATTATTATTATTATTATTATTATTATTATTATTATTATTATTATTATTATTATTATTATTATTATTATTATTATTATTAGCACCTTTTAAATAATGCAGATTAATAAGGATGGCTGCCATTAGAATCATAGCTTCACTTGATGGCAGAGATACCGTAAAGACTTGTGTATAAGCCAAACCTCCAACTTTCAAGCAAGATTTTGGAAAAAATTAGAACTCCAAAAAAGCACTTGAAAAAAAAGTTGGTCGTTTGTTCGCAGATGTCAACAATAAACTTGACGAAATCTAATGTTGTGTATTTGCAGCAACATTAATAAGTTAATCAACCCTCAAAATACCTTTTAAAAGTTTCTTCAATTTCCCTATTCCCTATTCCCTGTGACTGACAACTGTTGTCTTCAATGCTAAAGTCCACAGAATTTGCACGAAAAAAGCGCAGGAGAACGATGCAAAACGTTTGCTTGGTAACCACACAGGCATTTAACGAAGTCTGGACATGGAAACTTTCGTTTTCGCATCAGCTGTTGGGTGGATATCATGTTTATCAAAGATCAGAGAAAAACTTGTCACTAAACGAGAGTTTACCAACCCCATGGACAAACACGCCGAGAAAGTAGTGAAGGGCAATGGACCGTTGGCAATTTGCCTCGCGCGTTCTCCCGAATAGCATGGTATTTTCTTGCACACAGTGGGAAAATCAGTGTTGAGCTGGTCGGTCATAGAAGCAGCTTCGCGGAGGAATGGAGATTCCATGCCAGTTAGAGTTTAACTGCTCAAGCAAAGTGCAAATGAAATGCTTGAAAGAACTATTAGTGTGCAAGATTCAGGTTTAGAACCTGAAGATGCCACCACTTCTACCGAAAGCAGTGGTCAATAACAGGTTTCAGTATGTTTAATCTTTAGATACTGAACGTTTTCAGTTCAATTTGTGATCCACACATGCCAGTTACTTCCTCTGAAAGCAATGGTCTCATGTATAAGCCGCACCTGCGCTTTTTCGTCCAAAACCCTAAGCAAAAAAGTGTGGCTTATACACAAGTCTTTATGGTAATTAAAATAGTGTGGTAGTACAGTAACTTGACACAATGTACCATTCCATAACTGTCAACTGAGGTGTGTTTTGTTTACCAGAAGATTCAAGCTGTCTTTGCGTAACATGTAGCTCTAACAGTACACGATATTGTTTTGGTATCATAATCAAATTATTATAGTACCATGGTAGATGTCTAAGGTAAATAGCCCCCTAACAAAACATGTGGTTACTAGTAAAATACTTAATCCAAAAAGATTGAAGAAATAAAAGGGAATCGAGAAACATTGGCTTTGAGGCTGACATGTTGATCATTTCCAAGTTCCCTTCAACTTCTTTTTCACAGCAAATTTATGCATGTACTCTTTAAGCGTCTGACAGCTTTCTAAGACGAAAGTTCACTCAAGATTTTAACGTTAGTTTATGGCGGACCCACCCTGCAAGCAGAGCCTGTCTAAAACTCACCAAAGGGGCGAGCAAGAGAGGCTCTGCAGTAATCATGTCACCGCAGCCCAAGTTTCTTGGCAAGTCACTCTGGTCAAACTGGTTCAGGGAACACACATATCATATTTCTGACAAGGTGAAGGTCAAAAATTGACAGAGACTTGGCCTGGGTTTCAAACTGTCTCCGAGCAACAACTTGCACATACTCAATAAGGACAACGCGATTTCTGCAGGGTCCTTTCCTTCTTGGCTTTTCTGGCATGGTGTGGCAGATCATTAATTAAATAGGAAAATTCCAGTTAAAATAAAAAAGTGTCTTTATGACATTAAGGCTTAAAACTTGGGTCACAAAGTGTTTACTTAACATAGTTTTGAAATCCAAAGAAAAAAAGATTTGATTTTTTTCATCATTATGATAGTACCACTCTTAAGTGGTGATTGAGAATGAAATATTGTCATCAGCAACAAAATTTGCAACAAGAAAACAACACACATTGTGTAAATGTTGTGCTGCATATATAAAAGGTTACCATTGGCAAAAAACGTTTTGGGAAATTTTTGCTTCGTTCAATTTTTCTATTGTACCTTTGGCTGCACAAGTAAATCGCAAATTTGAAAGTGACATTTGTTCAGCGGCAGTCTGTGATCACGTTACAATGTATGTTACTAAAAACTCAGGAAACAAAGGACACATCTGTGACAAAATGATGGCAAGACACCGGCTTTTTGTTTTTGTTATGTTTTTTTTTTCTTTCAAGTGTTATACATGTAAAGTTCAATGAAAAACATGCGAATTCAACAGGAAGATCACAATCGTCCAACTCTTGAGGTTGACCATTGTTTCTGCTAACTCAAAGATTCACTCTCCCAGGCAAGGTTATTTATGACCACGTAATTCCATCGTTTTGGAAAAGGAGCTGCTTTATTATTCACCAGCGTCACAAATAGCCCATTCACAATATATTAAAATTCAGTCCTAAGCAAAAGGCATCACCTCGAGGCTCTGGGGAATAAATTCTTACAAATCCTTTTATCTATTCCAAGAGCCTCGCGATGATGCCTTTTGTTTAGGACTGAATTTTAATATATCGAAAGTGGGCCATTCTTGCTCATTTTTGGGGCTCGCAGACATTTCCTGAAATTCAAGCATATACTTCCAAAAGACCACTTTATTATCGTAATTTATGCACACACTGAAAGCCTATTGCTTCCACGGACTTTCACTCTAGACTTACACTCTTACTACCAAGTGACATTGTGTGTTATGCTTTTTCAGTGCGCTACCACAAAAAGGTTACTTCTTATTTAAGACATTAATTTAAGAAGTATAAGAAATCATTATTGTAACCTTGACAAACCAAAATTAATTGCCAACGAGCAAGCCGAGCGAAGATGCGAGGCTTGCGAGGCGGCCAGCTTAATGCCGTGCGAAGTATTGAAGCAGGCAGAAAAATTCTCGATCGTTGTGTGAAAAGTGTAAATTATGTAAGGCTGTGTAGTGTAATGTAAGATTCCCTGGAGATTTTAGTAGGGACCAATGAAAGCGTGTGTTTTGATACTCGGAGGTGAGTGAAAACACATTTTTCCCATTTTCCTGACCATTGTGTTGTGTACACTTGCTTTGAGTGTTCTTTAATATTTATTTTCGAACCATGATCGTGTTCTTTATTGAGTGAACAAGCTAAAAACTAAACCAGCGTACGTGTTCTTATCGGCTGCTGTTGTCAATTTCAGATTTCGGCTCACGATTAGAGCACTTTGTTTTTTGTTTTGTAACCATTGAGTCGTGAACAATTTAATTTCATTTTCAAAGAAAATATGCTGTCTGTAAAGTACAAAATTAAACGATCAATTTGACTTGTAATTCATGGCTGCATCTTGCAAAATAAAAATTCTACAAGTGAAACAACTTTCATGTGCGAGAGAGTTTGACTGGCCCGTTACATGCTCCACGCTGAAAAGTCTGAAACGCTTTGGTGATTTTTTACATAGCATTGGTTTTATTCAAGTTGATTATTGTATATTCCTGTTAAAATTACGGCCGTTCAAAAATTACAGCAGTACTTTCCATATTATTGCAAAACACGTTGACATCTACATTGCTGTTGGAGATACAAAGTGTGCAATTTCTATTAGCTAGATAAGTTGAGTTGCAGTACTTTCGAATAAAAAAATTACAACTACTGTTGGGTGTTTTAGAACTCTGACACAAATCTGTAAACTATGTATTATATTGACTGCTTCATTGGCACTTAGCGATAGTTACTACTAGTATATTATTTAAAAAAACTTCACTTGCCTTAAACAAAATGTATACTTGTATCACTGAATTTCTTTCAACAGCATTCCAATATATAGAAAAACCATAGAGAGACAAGTCAGCAAAAGGCAGAGGACACCAAACATCAGCAAACAGCAGAGTACATTATTATGCATCAAATGCTGACTGCTACATCAAATGCTGTGCTAGAACAAAATCAATCAATACAAAATTATAATATTATCAACTACATGTATTTGCTGCAATAAAATGTTATGACTGATACAATAGTGTTACTTACTAAAGTCATCATAATCATATAAGAACTTTATTAAATTATGAAAACCGTGACAATTATTAAAAGTGGTTATATGGTATCAAGACTTGAATAAATCACTGTATCTTACATGTACATGCGCAGGAAAACTGGACCGAAATGTTGAACAGCTAAAATACAGTCTTTTTTAATAAACAATGAAGAGGAGTTGGTAGATGGAAAAACAATGTTCACATGTAAATAACCTTTGAATACAGTCTAGAACAACAAAATTTAAGAGTTTCTTAAAAACACTTTGTAAGACAGTAATAATATCATGTATGTTAATGCTCCAGTAACAATCCCTGAATTATTATTTTTTATAATACAAATTATCAATACCACTCTGAACATCAGATGTGTACATAATATTCAATGAAATCTCTTCCTGGATCAAACAATAAAATGACCCTTTTTTTCACTTGTTTTTCCTTGTTATTAATCAATGGGAAATTGAACACTTGAGGAACTACAACAAAACACTGGGAAGAAGTCTACCAATGTCTTACTAGTCAATTTACATTTTACAACATAAGGAATTATTGTGCTCGTTTGTGTTTTTGAAATGACCAGCACAGGTTTTTTAACTTAAGAGTACAATGAAAGATTCTTTACCAAGGGGGACATTGGGATTTTCGGTTTTGCGGTTTTGGCTAGTTTTTAGATCAGTTTTTTGGTTTTTGTGCCAAAAGACTTCGGTTTTTGAGTTTTGGTGTTCATTGCGGTTTGCGGATTTTGTTGAAAATACGAGCGGTTTTTCAGTTTTGTTATGTGATGTGCTTTTTGGGTTTTCCTATTTTGTCCTTTTTGGGTTCCAGTTTCTCTTAGATTTGAGCGGCAATTGATCTCGAATAGAGACTGCTGTTTATTTATTTATTTTATTTATTTAATCTTTATTTAACCAAGATGCAATTCATCCGCAATATAAAAACCATATGTACAATTAAAAATTTAAAACCAAGTATAGATAAAACTATGTAAAGTACATTAACTATCTTACTCAATATCATACAACAAAAGCTGCTTTCCAAGAATGCCGTTTTTAGAATAATGGCTTAGATAACCTCTTTAATCAGTCGTTTGAATTGATTGAGGGACTCTGCTTTCCTTAGTTTTAATGGCAAACTGTTCCACAAAACTGCGCCACTATAGCTAAAGCTGTTTTTTTGTAGTGGTTCTTGCGCGGTTGCGGAACATTTACCTTATTCACAAAGTCTCTCAAACAAAAACCAGAATCGCCATGGACAAATTTCGAGCAGAGATACTCGGGTGCTAGTTCCTATAGGGACTTAAACACCATTGTTGCTCTTTCAATTTGCCTTTGAGAGAATAGGGATTTCCATCTTAAGAGTTTAAATAAATTGTTGACAACAGTGTCATAGTTAGAGTAGGTCAAGACACTGGCTGCTCTGTTTTGTAGTTTTTGCAGTTTGTCCTGCAAAGTTACTCCACAGTTTCCTCAAACAATATTGCAGTAGTTGAAATGAGGTTGTACTAGGGCCTGATAAATAGAATGTAAGGTCCCAAGGTAAAGGTAGGTAAAGGTACACGTTATTTAACGTCGGAAGTTCCTTTACTCTCTAGAGAGTACTCTCCCAGGAAGCCGACAGTGCACTCATTTTACCCCCCTCTCTCCATCAGTGCTCCGTTTTAAGGGTATTTAAAGCTACTTAGGCTACACTGAAAGGAAAGAAGTCGAAACAAGGATGTGAGATCCAGGGATCGAACTCGGGACCTTATGCACCAAGGCCGCGCACTAACCGACTATGCCACCCTTGCTCCTCGATCCAAGGGGACAAGATGCCTGTTTTCACTCATGTGATCAGTAACCTTGTTTTTCCTCCGAAAAAAAGGAAAAAGTTTGAGTGATAATAGAGCTGAATTCCTGGAGACGTCACATGAAAACACTCTATAGCCGCAAAACGCTTTACCGAAAATGAGCCCATAAAGTCCGGGCTCGAGAGAGTGGCAGAAATAAAGCCTATGTCTTTAGCAGATCTATACTAAAAGATATGAAGGCTTTAGACAAGTCCATGACATTCATAAATACTTTGATGAACTAAAGTGTTAGTGTAGTTTGCTCTGTATGCCCACTTGTCACCATTGTATCAGTTTTCTTACGGTTTTGTATGCGGTTTTCGGTTTGGCCGAATTTTTTTGCGGTTTTGCGGTTTTGGATGATTTTTTCTTCGGTTTTGCGGTTTCTAATACACCCTAATGTCCCCCTCTTTACCCCGTTTCACAGATCGCATCTGCCAAAATGAGGTGTTGGAGCCAACACATTTATGGTAACCACATGAAAACAATTTTGTCTAAGGGGCTCTGTACTGAAAATGGGGATGGTATCAAAAAATGATCCCTTGATTGAGTTGTAATGGAAGCTTTGTGCCATAAATGGTATTTATAAACATCGAAATCTTTTACAATTTGGTCTAAAAGTTAGTAACATGTTAGATACAATACAGTACGTTTATAAGCATCCCCCAAAAGGGATTTTCAATACCAATTTATCAAAATAAATACAAAGGGGTGTGGTGTAAATATACAATCAAATTATATATGTCAACTTCCTCAACGATCCGATATTTGCTAAAGAAAGTCAATTTCTTTGTTATGAAGCTGTCATCATAATAAAAAGAATCAATGATACAACACTATCTTTGACAATTGTCGGTAAAAGGAATAAATTCCCAAAACACGGAAAAATGTTAATGACCAGTCAAGGAGTTACCGAGTGAATAGGCTAATTTCATGTTAAGTCAGTCTTGACCACTTCACTTTTACAGTTGTAACTTCCTCGTGAAATTGATGCGGAAATAAGGACATATTCGGTGACAATGAATGAGAAATATGAGCAAGCTCAGCACATACAACGAGCCAACGTTTTTTCCCAACTTATATACTTAACTTACTTTTTATCGTGATCACTCGAAAATGTGAAACTGTGGTCTAAAAACAGCGAGCGAACATTAAGCTTAATTCCCTTCAATAAGTCGCTTTCGTCTGAGCATTTTTTTTTTCCAACGACTCCCAGGAAAATCATTACCATGTTTTTAAATTCGTCGATACAGATGTCCAAATCGAGGGAGAGCTTATCTATCGACATGTCGATTTCTCGATTCAATGCCGAATGAATATTGATTTCGAAAGTCAAAAGTTATGCCTGTATACACAAACGGAACAATGAGATTTTACCAAACAGAGACATCTTTCAAGGTAAATTTAAAGTCAAGTGCTGCAAAGAAACGCTCAGTGTTGGCCTAGGCTTAAGAAAAATCGCGAAAATCAAACAAAAAAATTGTCTTATGATGCAGATTGATGGGGGCCAATTTGCAAGCAGGCGGCTCGGCCATGTTCTTACGATCAAAAGGCTAATTTTAAATTACGATGATTTATTGCTCCTGGGATCCGATATTAGAGATGCTTACCTTTGCGGCGTGGTATCTGATCCAAAATGACTTTTTTATAAAACAAACAGAAGGCTTCCTTTTACGTTTTTCTTTTTGAAATTAACATCGACATTCCTTTCGATAATCGACCCTAGCCCCACTGGTTTAGCAACCAATTGTTCTCTCTGGCCAATGAGATATCGAGATAGAACGAAGGCTTCGAGCTGGGGGAATTTTGCCTTGTTAGCGTTTAACGACTTCTCTAATCAGTTGGCCGAGAATAAAGTAATGAATATTGAAACGGCATTGCATAATCATAATGAGCTATCTCGATCTGAAAATTTGAACGCGATATACCGGAGAAGCTCTGAGAAATGATGCTTTGAAAATTCCAAAGTTCACAGTAAATGTATGGATCTTTAATTAGCTAGCGCTTTTGCCCCTCATGAAGTCAAAGTCAAAGTCAAAGTCAAAGTCAATTTATTTAAGGTCGGTAGTTCCTTCAAGTGAAGCTATGATCTTTGCAGTTATGAACACAATTTTTACAATTCCGTAGAGAAGCCTGAAAAATTCAGGACTTCAACGGGGTTTGAACCCGTGACCTCGCGATTCTCTAACCAACTTAGCTATGAAGCCACTGACGTTGGGAGCTGGTCATTTGTGGGTTCTAATGGTCCCGTGAGGAATGAATCAATGATGAAATGGTATATGAAATGAATCATATATGAACTGCTGAAGTACTATTTCAAAAACGAACTTGCGAGTGTTTCATCACGGTTTCCAAACACGAGAAAACTGATGAAAGTACAAGGCACAGGCCGAGCTGAGTGCTTTTATTGTTTTCGAATGTTTGGAAACCCTGAACGAACGTGATGTTTTCTGTAGAAAATATCTTGTTACTTCTTATTAGAGAGGGTGTTAATAAAGGTTGTTTTTTCATGTTGGTGTCTTTGTTGTATTCAAATACTTGTGTTATTAATGTTCAAATTAAGAAATGAGTTCACTAGAGTTTGATGCTTTATCAAACTCTGGGCTTTGATGCTTTATCAAACTCAAGGGTTTGATATGAGTCTACAGGAAACTCATGGATACCGCGTCATTCCAGTGTTTCACCGGGGTTTCAAGTGACGAAATTGGCGTCTCTTGGTTCGATGATCACCTTATGAATAATTAATGAGTTTGAGAAACTGCAGTATCAGTGGAAGCCGACGGTGTGCCTTTTATAAAAAATATCACGTAAATATCATCAATGAACTCACGAGTTGCAAATCATACAAAAGTTACAATTATCCTTTATCAAATCTAAGAGGTTCATTCGTCGTAAGCAGTTGATATCTATATTCCCTTGCTTGAATTTCGATGGTAACTGAACTGGTAAACTCAAAAAATTATTTGCTTCAGTCTTCTATTACTTGGATATTCTCATCCAAATGTCTTCCCATATTTTATTTATTGACAATTTGTAAATAACCTTCAAGTTGTTTTCCTTTTCTTTGTTTTTTTCCTTTCATTTTATCAACACATTAGAGAGATTTAAAGCATCGCGTTTTCTTGAAACGGCAAACGCGAAACGGTGGGCTGCTACTTTTTATAAAGGGATGAAATTTATGTACGTTATTCTGACTCCTCTCTCTTTTAAAAGGTTACTTGATACCTGCTGCTAACACGCAAAAAATGAGCTCATATCAAACGAGTTTCTTACATTTTTGGAAAAATTTTAGTCAAACGTTTGCCGTTTACTCTAGGAGCATCTGTAATCCCGTGTGATGAAAGCAAGCCGCCCCATCTAGATGTGTTAAGGGGGCCCTAAGGAACATACCAAATGTTGTCGGCAATTTTGTAACTCAGTGCGCCGACGGCTTTTACGGGGGTGAAAAGTGTGACCCTCAGAGTGTCTAACACGGAAACGAGGCTTGACCTTCAAATGCTTTGTAACCATTAGTCAATGGTTGCGAATCTTCGACAAAAATTCTCATACTTTAAATTGGGAGCTATGTGAAACGCATGTGCCTATCAGTCCTAGAATCAGCCAAGGCTTAACGCGATTGATACTTGGTGAGTAATTGGGATGGCTCTTACCCCTTAAACTTCTCTCTAGTTCGTACCTAGAAGCTGCATCTCTGCGCTCTTAAAGGTTAGGAAGGCCAGTCTTCATAATGCCAATAAGTGAAAGGCTGCGACTCTGCACACGCTGCAGATCTTCAACGAGGTATTTGGGGATACCGCCCCACACCGAAGATTGTGCCGGACAACACATTTTCAGTTGTGACTAGGAAAATGAAGCAGAGAGGTGCATCTCAACCTTAATATACTTGTTCTTGGACTTGCAAAACTACGGTGCTTCCTGGCGTGATTCCATACGTAGAGTGGAGCTGACATAACAGGACGCTTTGCAGGTGTGTTTTTTTTTTCTTGATCACATCTCTCTTTCGTCTATAACCCACCCTTCAAATATACATTCATTTTATTCACCGAGTCCTTCTTGCGTAGATCCAAGGCTGGACTAACTGCACTCCTAAGAACGTGCAATGCGCAACACCGGCGCTGATTACTCTCGGCTCAGTCAACATAGAAATCGATTGACTGCCGGAGAGGTAGAGCATTGCATCCGGCATCGCCGAGGTCATGGCCGAATCCCGTTGAGGCCACATGAATTTTCCAGGGGTCAATATGAGACAATTGCTTCAATTGTCCATGCAAGTGCGAGGATCATTTCTCTCTTTCGGAAGCTATTATGTTGGAAAGCATTCCCAATTATACATTGGCGAGACAGGTAGACGACTAGGCGACCGATTCCGTGAACACCTTCGCGATTGAGAAGAATGACAAACATGCATCTAAGCCAGTCGCTCGTCATTTTATAATTAATCTCCCTAACCACTCCAAAAAACACAAGGCTATCTGCGGCCTTTCCCTACATCTACAATATTGTAGGTACGACGGAAAGCCGCAAGAATCTGGAACAAAAATTAATCTTCCAAATCGGCACCCTTAATCCTCACGGTATTAACGAACGCTTTTCATTTAACTAATATATTCCTATTTTTCACGTTGCCATGCTATCATCAATAGCATAGCTCCTACTCTACTATAAAAACTACACGTAACCCACAATTCCTCGATTCTCTCTGAAGAAGGGCTAACGCTCGAAACCGCGTCAGCTTTTAGAATCTCTGTACAGTGGCCAATTTACATTATCAACTCCGTTGATAAAACCAAATTTTTGTAAACAACTTCCCCACCGACGCAGCACCACAGTTTCTTTAGAAACTACCCCCTTCATTCCCAGAAGCAGATGAGA
>NC_090872.1:15608999-15628999 GCF_036669935.1 Montipora foliosa
TGAAATCGATAAAGACACTGTTCATATTCTTCTTTGTATTTACTAGTAGTAATCTAAAAAGAATTTTTGATGGGTTCTGCTTAGTTGCATTACACGATTTTTGGCAAGTGGACGGAGGACAAATACCAAGAGTGCTAAAAGAAATATAATTGGCGGAGGTTACAACGGTTTGTGGCAGTAGCTACTCTGTACTATCTAGTAGTATACTTGGTGGTATTGATTTAACTGGAAAAAAGACATTGACGACACAAGGCTGACGACCACAAGTTCACTGTTGTCCAAGAAGCATTGAAATTGTTTCAGCTGGAAAGCGAAAGAGGATAAAATTTATCGTGACATCTCTTGCATATTTGCGAGTTGTCACTGACACAAAAGCTGTGCCTTGATACACATCTCAACATTTTTTCACCATGGGTAGCCCAAGAAGAGAACGGTAAAGCTTTCTAAGGCTTATTACATCAACAAGGTTTCTGCAAGACAAGGTTTCTTTGGCTGCAATTGCGTCTAAAATTGTACTGATTTAGCGTGTTGTGGGTTTCCGTGAAGTGTTCCTCACCCTGTACACCTTATTTTCTGTGCAAAAAGATCTTTGGGATGCCCTTTTTCTTCTATGGTTCACTTTATTTACTCGAGATATAAACTGAACATTGAACTGGGAGTACATGGAATCAATTTGACGTTGAATTGTGTACTTATTCCATGGAAAAGTACGAGAATTTAGGTTTAGTCGGCGAAGGATCGTACGGTATGGTCATGAAATGTAGGCACAAAGAATCCAACCAAATTGTGGCGATCAAGAAATTCATCGAATCCGAAGACGATAAAATGGTAAAAAAGATTGCCCTGAGAGAAATACGAATGCTTAAGGTAAGGTTAAAATTAAATTATTTGTTTGATATGTCTGTAGAAGCGTTTCCGTTTAAGAAAAATGTGCCAATTTCGAGGAAATTTGTGTGCGTGCTGTTTACGGAGAGTAAACATGAAAATCGTTTGGCTTATTGGATTTTTGGGTAATGTTATCCTGGGGTTTATTGGGGTAAATTGTTGTTATTATTGCTGTATTTCCGTTCTGTGAGTCTGCTGTATGTATGGGTTCAAACTTTTTGAATATTGGTCTTGAAAGTTAAAATGATTTCCTGTTATCGACATCCATTGTTCTGTAATGTGCAAACGTAATTTGCTTTGTGAATGAAAGAGGTTTGCTGAAAAAACGCAATATTTTGTCAGTAATATCTAAATTAAATATTAAGTACATCGTTTTTGCCTTTAGTTTGCTGCGGTAGGAAATTAAGATTTTATTATTAAAATGCTCTTTATATTTTTTAAAAGCTAACCAGCTGTAAAGGTTTTCAACTCGCCTTAAAGGGGACGACAAGTTGGTTGTTTTGTGGAATCGCGGACAGACTTAAAACATATTGAAAAAATAAAGGGAAACTGGATGAAGTTAGATGGGAAAATGGCTTTTTTCATGTTGTTTTTTGTTTGGCTTTTTTTTGCTAATTGCCTTACAAGAGTGCGGTTTATTGCCTGGAATATTTGGATGTGATGAAACAAACATTATTCAATTAAATATAGTCACTTAAAGCAGTGCATTTCAAGAAAGAGTAAACAACATTAGGCCATTCCCTTAAACTGAAGGTCTCATTGTGTAACTTCAATTCTTGATTATTTTTGTATTTTTTGGTAAATGTTGACTGTAAATTAAACTTTTGATGCAAGTCGGGTTCCTATAAATCTCTGCAAGAAATGTTTTATATTTCTCATTTGTTACATGTTGATTTTCATCATTTAATGACAGCCAGCACTTCTTTTTCCCCCAACTAAGGTTCTTCTTGATGTTGACATTGTCAATTGAGCAAACCTATTAATATTAAGGGAGCTTTTAAGGCTATCAAGTTTTTCATCCTCACTGCATACACATTTGGGACATTAGGTTGGTCTGAAAGCCTGTTTTAAATTAATTTTGTAGTTGTGCTGAAACTCCAATGGAAACAAAATTGAGGGACATTGAGTTTAAAATCCCTTGTTTTAAGCAGAACAAGGAAAAAAGCTATTAAAAACCTATAGAAAAGAGTGTACCCCATGTGTGAGTTTTCCAGAATGCGGAAGACAATCATTTGGTCTTCCAGGGTGTCTCGTCTAGTCCTTTTGATTATACGGGTTACTTGCAAAAATGGTGACCCTTGCATCAAGGCTAAGTTGAAAAAAAAGTTAATCTCAATAACTGAGAATTAAAGTATGCATTGCCCTTTGGGACACCATGTAACATCAAAGGAGTGAGGTATAAAAAGTTTGTAAAATGCCTTTTTTTTTTGTTAGTTGAGGTTTTGTCAAATCATGGCCAGATTTTGAACATTAAATCATGTGCACATTTTGGACTTCTCAGCATTAACTCTCTTAGCGTGCTTGATTGGGAAATCTGGATTTAGATCTTAAAATCTGGATCTTTGGATTTCCAATCGAACGCAAAATCTGACAACGGATGTTGTCGCAGATTCACTAATTGGAAATCCATGTCGGGTAAGGATTTCAATTGACTAAATCCGTCGCGAAATCCGTTTTCGGATTTTGTGTTCGATTGGAAATCTGAAGATCCAGATTTCCCAATCGAACACACCCTTTGCTCATTAATCTAACGGATAATTTTTGTGTATAACTTTTAACAGCTAGATTTCTTTATATAGAAGTAAGTTGCAACATACTGTTCAAATGTTGGTAACAATCTGATACATGACCAAATTAGAACCAAGAATAACAAACAATGATCAACCATTGAGGCCCTTATACTTGTGGAGAGTTTGACTTGTTTGGCCATAATGATCTCCTCATCAATCAGTCAGGGGAACCCCACTCTGCATTTTAACTTAAAAAGCAAGTACATGTTAAGGCGATCATGGCATTATAAAAACCTAGCTCTGCATGACACTTTGAGCTGAAATGGAAGGAGAATCATGTGCTGAACTGGAAGGAGTACAGGCAGTAAAAACTAGCCTTAGCCTTAGCCTGACTCTCCCTACCATTAGTAAGGTGTCTCTGCTAGCATATGTGCTTATGAGACAGAACAAGATTAAGAGGCGTCAGAACAAGGAGGATGATGTGATATAGTAACACTGGACATTTGACATAATTTGAGGAAGTTGCTCCTCCAAGACTTAACCAAGGAAAAACTCAGGACGTTTTTGGACAGGATCATCTTTTACACCAATTTAGGCCTCTTTGTTCCATTTCAGCAATTACGACATGACAATCTAGTCAATTGATAGAGGTATTCCGTCGCAAGAAGCGACTGTTTCTTGTGTTTGAGTTTGTGGACCATACAGTCCTTGATGAGTTGGAGAGATACCCTAATGGCTTGGATGAGAACGCAGTTAGGAAAGTTCTATGGCAAGTACTGAGGGCTATTGAGTTCTGCCATAATCACAATGTGAGTACACAGCACCGTTTCATTGTTTTGCAATCTCCTGAATGCAATCGTCTTTATTAGGAAGCTTTATTTTGTTGATCGCCTAGTCATTGTGTTTAGTGATTTATATACCGTAATTATAGATACAAGCCTAGGAAACATCAATAGACCATAATTATTAGTTTCATCATGACTCCAGTATGAATAAATTTGATTGTACCTCAGAAAGCTAAAGTAGATTAATTAAAAGATCCTTTAGTCTTTGAATCTTAATTGAAGCCACATTCAGACTGTCTTATTTGTCAACCTGGTTGCAAGGTGAACTGTGACTTAAATGATTATCACCAAATTATTGTAATATAATCACCCTAACCTAAACCTAATCCTTCTTTATTCTTAATTTTCTCAGTCTGAGTCTATGAAATCTGATTTCAGTTTTGAATCTCTTCAAGGCATATGCAAATTCCTTAAGTGCTCCTAGTCTTGAAAGAGCTGCATGTATTTTATTGACAGCAACTTGTTTTTCCATTTTAAACTTGTTAAATAACTTTAAGCTTTTGTTTTCTTTTTCCTAGATTATTCATGAGAGCTGTTAAGCCAGAAAATATTTTGGTATCCAAGTCGGGGGTAGTTAAACTATGTGATTTTGGATTTGCCAGAACATTAGGTAAAGACTTAGTATACAAAGGACAAATGGGATCCTTGTAACAAGAGCAATATTATGGAAGAAAGCTAACATTAATAAATGTATCAGTATATTGACCAAATGCAAAACTAAGCTAGCGTCACCAAAAAATTCAGTTCTTTGTCTTTGCCAATTAGCCCTTGTCCTTGTCAGAAACATGTAAAGTTGTATTTGAGAAAATTTTGAAGTAAAACAAGGCTAGTGAGGCTAAATTAGCACACTAAGGTAAAAGAGAAATATTTATTTATATGTAACTATAATCTATCAAAAAGATTGTTTTCCTGCTTTGAAAGCATAACCTGATCCTAACTTTCTGACTCAGAGCAATCAATCTTTCAAGGTTATCACTGGCAATATTGTCTTCATCAATAAATAAGATGTTGATTGTCCTGAGTTGGAATGATTTTTGGATGAGGTTATGTTTTCGGTGGCCCGTTTCTTGAAAGTCCTGAAAATTTTCAGGCAGCACAATTCCCTCTGTATCTTAAGAAGGAAGAAGGCTTAAGTCATGAAATTGAACATCCTCAATTTTGGCTTTATAGTTGTCTTGAAAACATACTCAATGATCAGCTTTTTAAAAAAAGTGGATGGTAGTTTTACAAATGGCTTTTGGGGCCAGAATAGTTATCAGGACTTTTAAGAAATGGGTCCCAGAGTCACTTAGGAAAACAATCTGTTCATTACAAGGACGGTGACTGCGCAGACCTATTGGTTTTACTTGCGCCATACGCTTTGCGCATCTCAAGTATACTCGGATTTCCTATCAGTGATGCTTACTACTACAGGGATATTTTGCAGCGGTTTAAAAGTTATGCAGAGATTGACCTATAGTAGATCTTAGTAAGTACTTATTGCTATCCAAAAAGGAAAATTGGGGCGGGAACAATGACATTTCCTTTAGAAGATAATTGAGCTTCAATTTGAGGAAAATCGAATGCCACTACATGGCGGTTTGTATTTTAGATTGCTTTTTACGAAATATGGTTCATCATGAAACTTTCTTTGAAAAATGCTTAAAGGTGGTTACCCACATTTTTCTTGTTTGGATTTCAATGAACACTTGTTAAGATCTCAGATTTCCCGCAATAAATCATAAACCGAGGGCAAAAAATATCTTTGAATGACCGGAGTAGGCACCGTCCTTAAATTGCTAAATAGGCAGTATAAAACGGGACTAAGCTATCAACTTGGCAAGACCAACGAAGTCTTGAGTCATTAAACTACTTTGAGGAAACAGCACATCAAGTTAGTGTGAATGGCTTAACCATCCTGTCAGATCCTGCCAGTTCTGAAGTTGGACAACATTTGTTAAGGGAAAACAAATTTTTATAGCTAAGGATTTAAAAATTTCTTAAAAGACACTAATCTGACAGTGCGACGTTACTATCAGTAAATGATTATGGAAACTGGAAATCGATGAATTTAACACAACTTTACATGAAGTTTGATCAGATGAAATCTAGCCTAAAACTCAACATTTATTTGCTCAAACTGCCATTCCACTTTGTTTGGAATGCCTGGCGAATATGGTTGGTCACTACCAGTAAAGGTTGAAACATGATATTGATTGAAAATCCCAGAAACACAATCACGGTACGTGTATCTCTTGAACTAAAATGCTTTGTTCCAGAGAGCCATGCAACTAAATTTCAATCATACACCTCCATTGGAGAGTGCGCCTACATCAAATATAAAATACTGAATCGTACTAATTAATACTAAGAAAATAAAACTATGATAGTAGGGTAATAATTATGTAATCCTACACTTTAGCACTGTATAAAAGCTGTTTTTTTAAACAAGGCAATTGACGGTATGTGTTTTAGTTTCATGGGGAAGGCTTTCCACAGCACGTCACCTTGATAAACCTAAAAAAACCTTCTTTGCTGAATATTCTTTTGCCCTTCGAATAAAAACCTTTGTTGAACTACATGTGAACTTGTATGCACTTCTTGAGGTGCTGAGGTTTCAAATAGGAGATTTGAGGGCCTACAGAAAATTTGTCATTCATGGAATTAAAGACGCAAACCGCCCACCTGATTTGTACATCGTTGATCAAGGCATACTGGGTCTCAGGTTCGGATGCTCTGTGACCAGAGCTACAGTGTAACGTGGAGAAACCACTGTGAATAAAGCAATTTCAACTATAATTTTATGCCCAAGTGCCCCAACAACTCCATGTTTAAAAAAAATTGTACGGCTATACTGCTGCAGTTATACAAATAGAATGAAGACCATTGGACTAATTTAGTCAGAATATTGATAGTTTTGTCATTAAATACCTGATGCTTTTTTAGACCCTTAATGGGACAGGTTTTCAGTGAGACGGAGTGATTAACCCAATGACTCCTGGGGGTTCCCCATTTAACGAGTAAAAATCATCTGGCGTTAGGAAGAGCAAAAATAGTAAGTTATGGCCAGTTAGGCTGGTTAAGGGGGTGAAAGTGTTAAATGAATAAAATGGTGACATGGGTATTAACACAGTTGAAAATGTTTTGAGTCGTAACCAATGTAAATTTTACGTTGGATCTCTGTCTAAGCTAGTGATTTGAATATTCTGCTTTTAAATTCTGCAATTTGACTATTTGCCGCTACTGCGTCCAGGTTGCAGTTACGCCGATATTAGTGCTACCAGATGGTATAGAGCACCTGAATTACTTGTGGGAGACACTAAATATGGAAGGTACATTGTTTCATGGCAATTGTATGAATTTCTGTTAGCTATTATAAAAACGTTTTACTGATTGAGCTTGACGAATTATTAAAATCAACCACTATTAACACATTGAAACTCAACAAGAAAGTACTTGAATTGTTTTAGGAAATATCATATAATAAACAATTATTGGATGAGGCTCAGCATGATATCATGAATACTAAACCGAGGTCTGTGAGTCTGATGTATAACAATAGCTGATATGAGTGTGACTGGACTGAAGTTTATTGGTAATGTGAATTCATCTTCTAGGCCTAATGCGGACTTTGTCTCAATAAATTAGAGCTAATCATGTTATTATTAACCAGTATTTTCTGCATCGTTTTCACTTTTGTGAATTAAAATACTGTAGGCCACACCTGAGAGGACCTAAACCAAAGTTCCAAAAAGGGAAATGCTAGATGATAAACTTTATACTATGTCAAGGGAGACATCAAGTCTTTTCACTAATTGCATATATACAGTGTAGAGTGGCGGAATTAAACTTAGAAATGACTTGGGAGGATAGTTAGAAGTCTCGACAAACGGTTTCATTAATAATAAGGTTAGGACTAGGAATAACTTCTAGGTTGTTATACTGCACAGAGCGGTAGAGGGTGGGCTGTAGGCTGTTTATTGGCTTGAGGGTTGGGGGGTGCTGACAGGGGAGCCATCGTTCCCAGGGGTCTGATATAGACCAACTTTACCACTCATTTCTAAGATAGGTAAGAGCTCAGATTGTCTTATGAAATGCAACAACGTAATGTACTTGTCTTCAGTTGAGATTCGAGCATTTTTCTTTCAGTTCTTTCAGACTTTCTGACGCTTACAGAAAGCGTGCATGCCCATAAATGGGAATCTTTGGCGGTGAGAGGAAAGCAGAAGAAAACTTCCTTCTTTTCTACACCACACTCCTGCCTAATGTTTCGCATTTCATTTGAAACTTGAAGATCGGGTCAACAGACCAATTTCATCTATTCTTTTGTTGTCTTACTTTGTGAATCTTAAGATCTGTTTTGTCGGTTCACCAAGTGTAGAATAGAGGATTTTCAAAGCTTATGGGTCACTTCGACCCACCTTCAAGACTATTCAACTGTGACGTGAAGTGGACGATGCAGGAAATAAGCAAACGGAGGATGCAAAAATGCCAATAGATGGGAAGGCTTTAAAAAACTTCTTTAAAATTTGAAAGTTTGATTGCATTAAAAACCGCCATTCCTGGACAAAAATTGGGGGACAGTGAAGGGAAAAAAGCAATAAAGCTGTTTCAAAGGCAGCACATGTGCATAACCTTCTTTTCCCTCCCCGTTAGGATGTTTGATTTGAACCCAGGAACATTCAGAAAAGGGGGCCACTTGAGAGGCTGCTATGAAAGCAATTATTATAAAATATAAAGTACACCTGCAATGTCAAGCGATTGTTGGCTCTCATTATTGAGGTGTCCTAAGGACATGTTGGCCACGGTTGCAGGATAACTTTTTGGTTAATTTATTTCAGTGGCAGATCATACATGATTTCTTTTATATGCCCATTATATGTTGTATTATCAATTACTGCCATGTAGGTGCAAGCACGTTAATGTCTAAAAATGCTTCTATGTTTGTCTTGAAGATAGGGAATAACAAATAGGCACAAGGAAATTTTCCAAAAAAATCCTCTTGTTTTTGTGGGCAATGAAGTTACCGGAGGTGACGGAAGTAGAACAGTTTGAGAAAAGATGTTTCACCGGGTTTCTTGTGCGGCCTACTTATGGACATCTTGAAGGTGGGTAAGGCAACGACCAGTTTGTTATATAGCCAAGAAAACGTTCCCTGCTCGGTACTACGAGAATTTTTTTGCCCAAGTCTGAGAAGAAAATCTCGCGCCCTTCTGTTGCTCGCCAGCTGGGCTTCATCTCCGGAAGACGCTTACCCAAAAAGTCCTTCTGGCGACCAGGGAAACGTTAAAACTCCACCATCAAATGAAAAATCACGGTGTATCGCCATCCCAGCGATATAAGTGAAAGAAATGAAATGAAAGAGGATTTGATAGGGGAAAAGACAGTGAAACTGATACAACGCTAGAAAGAAATTATCAAATAGGTGGGAAAATGGACGAAACTAATTTTAGATTAGCAAACGAATAAACTCATTCAGTTACTAGGTAAATCCCCCCCCCCCCCCCCCCCCCCCCCCCCCCCCCCCCCCCCCCCCCCCCCCCCCACCCCCCAAAAGCAATATTACTACTAAAAAGGTCTATAAGAGAAAAATTAAATTTTACGGACGCCCGCGTGCATATTGACTGTAGGTGGGGAAATTTGGTCGAAATGTCGTATTCTTTATTGGAAGAGTAATTGATGAAGACCCCGCCTCTCCAAAGCGGATCTTGAAAAGTGATGACCAAGCGGATAAGAAGTGGTTAATACCACCCCTCCCTCTAGAACCTGTAGTAAGGAAAGAATAGTGGCTACGCGCTAACGCCGTAGTCATTACCAACCACTTAGGCCCTAATCACTAAAAACGAGAGCTTACGTTTAATCACAGTAAACGAGTGCTATATTCTTGACACGATCTCGGTTAAAAAGTGTTGAGTTAACCGAACCGTAAAAAGAAAGCTACAATTTTTAAAAGAGTGATAGACCTAATCACGGAGACGAGCGCTTAGGAGTAATCAGGGTAAACGAGAAGCTATATTCTTCAACACGATCTCGGTAAAAGTTGTAGTTAACCGAAACCGTAAATTGAAAGCTAAAATCTTTAAAAGAGTGCTTAGGTGTAATCACTAAAATGAGCGGCTTTTGACAGTTTAATCCTTAAATAAGTACAAATATCTTAAAACGATCTCGGTAAGAAGTGTACTAAACCGAACCGTAAAATGAAAGCTAAAAATTTTAAACGAGGGCGTAGACTTAACGCAGTAAACGAGTGCTATGTTCTTCCACACGGTCTCGGTAAAAAGTGTAGTTAACCGAACCGTAAATTCAAGCTAACATCTTTAAAAGATGCTTAGGCATAATCACTGAAACAAGCGCTTAGGCGTAATCAGTGAACGAGGTGCAATATTGAGTGATGGTGCATAAACACCCGCGAAACAAGTGGGTATTCAAACTTGCAACTTCCTAGGAGCAAAAACTGGCCAATAAAAACAAAAAAATTGCGTCACAGAATTTGCAAAGTGCGCGCGCAAATGAACAACCCGGGTTTTACTGTAAATTTCTGTACCATTTCAAAGAATTGTTTCAGGGAAGTGCACGGCCTCGGGATGTTCAATAGGGAATTTGTGCCATTGATGCCAAAGAATGGTCACCGGAGTGCTGATGTTTTGTAGAGTTGATTCGTTTATAAGTGCATCACACTGCTTTTATATATAAATGAAACCGTTGCCCGGGGGGGGGGGGGGGGGGGGGGTTACACCTTATAAGGATTAATGGAGACGTGCGGCCAAGCCAGGGTTATTTTTTCGGGATGTTGGTCTTGAACAGGGTAATCGAATTTAATCATTTTTTGTCTCAATCAGGGTATCGATTATCAATTTTTTGTCCTTAACTTTGTTAAATGTCTTAAACAGGGTATCAAAAAATCGGAATTCTGTCCTAAAGGGGTTTAGGTAGTAAAATCAGCGATATTTTTGTCTAAAACTGGGTCAGGGTATGAGGGGCCGCGCCGCACCTCCCCAACCAGGGATACATCGAGTACCCCCCCGGTAACGCATATTTTATTCGCATTTAACAAAAATATGTCAAAACAAGACATCTTAAACTTACTACAGCAGTAAAATTGGACAAACCCTGACACTGACAAATCACTGTCCTGACTTGTTTCCAGCTGTGTTTAAAGAGGATCCTAGTGGAGCGACCTTGGTGTTCACAGCGTATCAAGCATGATTTTTTCAAGAAAGATAATTTTAGCGAGAAGTTTGGCAAGAATGAAACGCAAAAATTACAAAGAGACCGCGATAGCCTCTCCTCAAGTCGCTTAATGGTAGAAATAAAAGAAAAAAAAAAAAAAAAAAAAAAAGAAAAAAAAAAAAAAAGAAAAATTTCTTCCAATTTTATGAGTCCATGGCCTTTACGGTTAGTAACTTTCCATCAATCCGGCAGTGCAATCGGTGATAGTGGTTAAACAACACCATGTTCTCACTGAACTCATTATTGATTTGTATCAAAATTAGTAGAAAAAGACCCATCGACGATTCATCAAACCCTGGAACCACAATCATCAATCCATCAGATCCGTCGCACCATAAATATTCTTCTTTTTTTTTTTTTTTTGCAAGCTGTTTCGGCACTTTTCAATAAATCTATGCTAATTTCATGCTTATATTATTTCCTTATTGATATTATTCTTTGTGCTATTATTTGTATACACCTCAAAGCATATTCGGTCCCTCTCGTGCTAAAATTCCATCGCAACCACTGCGTTGCTGTGAGTAAAACTCGGCGGAAACATGTCAATTATAACATTTATTTTCCTTTCTTTGGTGTGGGCCAGAAATAATAAAATCGAGCTTTTTTACTAATTGAGCCCCTATTCACTCACCCGTATTATTCTAAGTGTTACTTCAGGCTCGATGTGCCGAATTTTCGTGCTGTAATATCTAGTCACGGGGCATAAATTAACGAAGTCTTAACAGTCAGTTCCTGGCCTAAACAAAAATAAGCGATAAGAGATGTCATCAAAGTTTCGTTCTCTCCGCGGAAGTCTCAGGTGTGAATAAAACACCAAGAGTAGAAGATTAGCATTTCAAATGTTAACATAAGTAAAGAAAGAGATAGATATTTTATCAAATTTTAGCGTTCGTGACATTTTTACCTACTTTATAAACATTTAATTGTTAGTTACATATTCATGATAATACTGTATTTTCATTTACACTTGCAATTGAAAATTACCTCATTGACAGGTCGGCACGTCGTGACCTCTTTTTTGCTTTTTTATCACCAAATCAATTTCTCAGAAACTACTCATTAAGACATTTTTTTTTTTGACAAAGAGGAAAACACAACAAAATTATGGTAAATTCCATGGTTATTCCCTCGTGTTTCTAGTGTTTAAACATGTGAGAAGAAAAGAACAAAAAACAAAACAAAGCAAGGTATCCCTTCACGATTTTTAAGATCAATGTAGCACTTTTTTTTTAAATTTATAACCAGTCCTTTGTACTTAACAAATAGTAAACAGTTCAGCGTTTACTATCGAGTTATAGTTCCACGCGGGACGTTGCTAAACACGAAAGAGCGTCAGAGTCGCACGACGCGACGGCCGAGTGGACTTTATGACCTTGGTGAAAATCAAAGATCGGAGTCGTATGCGGAGCATGATAAGGTCGACGGAATCGGAGTCGGAAGAAGAATTAGAACGTTTCCATTTTCTTCCTCTTTATGACATTAAGGCTTAAACTTGGGTCACAAAGTGTTTACTTAACATAGTTTGAAATCCAAAGAAAAAAAGATTTGATTTTTTTCATCATTATGATAGTACCACTCTTAAGTGGTGATTGAGAATGAAATATTGTCCATCAGCAACAAAATTTGCAACAAGAAAACAACACACATTGTGTAAATGTTGTGCTGCATATATAAAAGGTTACCATTGGCAAAAAACGTTTTGGGAAATTTTTGCTTCGTTCAATTTTTCTATTGTACCTTTGGCTGCACAAGTAAATCGCAAATTTGAAAGTGACATTGTTCAGCGGCAGTCTGTGATCACGTTACAATGTATGTTACTAAAACTCAGGAAAACAAAGGACACATCTGTGACAAAATGATGGCAAGACACCGGCTTTTTGTTTTTATGTTTTTTTTTTCTTTCAAGTGTTATACATGTAAAGTTCAATGAAAAACATGCGAATTCAACAGGAAGATCACAATCGTCCAACTCTTGAGGTTGACCATTGTTTCTGCTAACTCAAAGATTCACTCTCCCAGGCAAGGTTATTTATGACCACGTAATTCCATCGTTTTGGAAAAGGAGCTGCTTTATTATTCACCAGCGTCACAAATAGCCCATTCACGATATATTAAAATTCAGTCCTAAGCAAAAGGCATCACCTCGAGGCTCTGGGGAATAAATTCTTACAAATCCTTTTATCTATTCCAAGAGCCTCGCGATGATGCCTTTTGTTTAGGACTGAATTTTAATATATCGAAAGTGGGCCATTCTTGCTCATTTTTGGGGCTCGCAGACATTTCCTGAAATTCAAGCATATACTTCCAAAAGACCACTTTATTATCGTAATTTATGCACACACTGAAAGCCTATTGCTTCCACGGACTTTCACTCTAGACTTACACTCTTACTACCAAGTGACATTGTGTGTTATGCTTTTTCAGTGCACTACCACAAAAAGGCTACTTCTTATTTAAGACATTAATTTAAGAAGTATAAGAAATCATTATTGTAACCTTGACAAACCAAAATTAATTGCCAACGAGCAAGCCGAGCGAAGATGCGAGGCTTGCGAGGCGGCCAGCTTAATGCCGTGCGAAGTATTGAAGCAGGCAGAAAAATTCTCGATCGTTGTGTGAAAAGTGTAAATTATGTAAGGCTGTGTAGTGTAATGTAAGATTCCCTGGAGATTTTAGTAGGGACCAATGAAAGCGTGTGTTTTGATACTCGGAGGTGAGTGAAAACACATTTTTCCCATTTTCCTGACCATTGTGTTGTGTACACTTGCTTTGAGTGTTCTTTAATATTTATTTTCGAACCATGATCGTGTTCTTTATTGAGTGAACAAGCTAAAAACTAAACCAGCGTACGTGTTCTTATCGGCCGCTGTTGTCAATTTCAGATTTCGGCTCACGATTAGAGCACTTTGTTTTTTGTTTTGTAACCATTGAGTCGTGAACAATTTAATTTCATTTTCAAAGAAAATATGCTGTCTGTAAAGTACAAAATTAAACGATCAATTTGACTTGTAATTCATGGCTGCATCTTGCAAAATATAAATTCTACAAGTGAAACAACTTTCATGTGCGAGAGAGTTTGACTGGCCCGTTACATGCTCCACGCTGAAAAGTCTGAAACGCTTTGGTGATTTTTTACATAGCATTGGTTTTATTCAAGTTGATTATTGTATATTCCTGTTAAAATTACGGCCGTTCAAAAATTACAGCAGTACTTTCCATATTATTGCAAAACACGTTGACATCTACATTGCTGTTGGAGATACAAAGTGTGCAATTTCTATTAGCTAGATAAGTTGAGTTGCAGTACTTTCGAATAAAAAAATTACAACTACTGTTGGGTGTTTTAGAACTCAGACACAAATCTGTAAACTATGTATTATATTGACTGCTTCGTTGGCACTTAGCGATAGTTACTACTAGTATATTATTTAAAAAAACTTCACTTGCCTTAAACAAAATGGATACTTGTATCACTGAATTTCTTTCAACAGCATTCCAATATATAGAAAAACCATAGAGAGACAAGTCAGCAAAAGGCAGAGGACACCAAACATCAGCAAACAGCAGAGTACATTATTATGCATCAAATGCTGACTGCTACATCAAATGCTGTGCTAGAACAAAATCAATCAATACAAAATTATAATATTATCAACTACATGTATTTGCTGCAATAAAATGTTATGACTGATACAATAGTGTTACTTACTAAAGTCATCATAATCATATAAGAACTTTATTAAATTATGAAAACCGTGACAATTATTAAAAGTGGTTATATGGTATCAAGACTTGAATAAATCACTGTATCTTACATGTACATGCGCAGGAAAACTGGACCGAAATGTTGAACAGCTAAAATACAGTCTTTTTTAATAAACAATGAAGAGGAGTTGGTAGATGGAAAAACAATGTTCACATGTAAATAACCTTTGAATACAGTCTAGAACAACAAAATTTAAGAGTTTCTTAAAAACACTTTGTAAGACAGTAATAATATCATGTATGTTAATGCTCCAGTAACAATCCCTGAATTATTATTTTTTATAATACAAATTATCAATACCACTCTGAACATCAGATGTGTACATAATATTCAATGAAATCTCTTCCTGGATCAAACAATAAAATGACCCTTTTTTTCACTTGTTTTTCCTTGTTATTAATCAATGGGAAATTGAACACTTGAGGAACTACAACAAAACACTGGGAAGAAGTCTACCAATGTCTTACTAGTCAATTTACATTTTACAACATAAGGAATTATTGTGCTCGTTTGTGTTTTTGAAATGACCAGCACAGGTTTTTTAACTTAAGAGTACAATGAAAGATTCTTTACCAAGGGGGACATTGGGATTTTCGGTTTTGCGGTTTGGCTAGTTTTTAGATCAGTTTTTGGTTTTTGTGCCAAAAGACTTCGGTTTTTGAGTTTTGGTGTTCATTGCGGTTTGCGGATTTTGTTGAAAATACGAGCGGTTTTTCAGTTTTGTTATGTGATGTGCTTTTTGGGTTTTCCTATTTTGTCCTTTTTGGGTTCCAGTTTCTCTTAGATTTGAGCGGCAATTGATCTCGAATAGAGACTGCTGTTTATTTATTTATTTTATTTATTTAATCTTTATTTAACCAAGATGCAATTCATCAGCAATATAAAAACCATATGTACAATAAAAATTTAAAACCAAGTATAGATAAAACTATGTAAAGTACATTAACTATCTTACTCAATATCATACAACAAAAGCTGCTTTCCAAGAATGCCGTTTTTAGAATAATGGCTTAGATAACCTCTTTAATCAGTCGTTTGAATTGATTGAGGGACTCTGCTTTCCTTAGTTTTAATGGCAAACTGTTCCACAAAACTGCGCCACTATAGCTAAAGCTGTTTTTTTGTAGTGGTTCTTGTGCGGTTGCGGAACATTTACCTTATTCACAAAGTCTCTCAAACAAAAACCAGAATCGCCATGGACAAATTTCGAGCAGAGATACTCGGGTGCTAGTTCCTATAGGGACTTAAATACCATTGTTGCTCTTTCAATTTGCCTTTGAGAGAATAGGGATTTCCATCTTAAGAGTTTAAATAAATTGTTGACAACAGTGTCATAGTTAGAGTAGGTCAAGACACTGGCTGCTCTGTTTTGTAGTTTTTGCAGTTTGTCCTGCAAAGTTACTCCACAGTTTCCTCAAACAATATTGCAGTAGTTGAAATGAGGTTGTACTAGGGCCTGATAAATAGAATGTAAGGTCCCAAGGTAAAGGTAGGTAAAGGTACACGTTATTTAACGTCGGAAGTTCCTTTACTCTCTAGAGAGTACTCTCCCAGGAAGCCGACAGTGCACTCATTTTACCCCCCTCTCTCCATCAGTGCTCCGTTTTAAGGGTATTTAAAGCTACTTAGGCTACACTGAAAGGAAAGAAGTCGAAACAAGGATGTGAGATCCAGGGATCGAACTCGGGACCTTATGCACCAAGGCCGCGCACTAACCGACTATGCCACCCTTGCTCCTCGATCCAAGGAGACAAGATGCCTGTTTTCACTCATGTGATCAGTAACCTTGTTTTTCCTCCGAAAAAAAGGAAAAAGTTTGAGTGATAATAGAGCTGAATTCCTGGAGACGTCACATGAAAACACTCTATAGCCGCAAAACGCTTTACCGAAAATGAGCCCATAAAGTCCGGGCTCGAGAGAGTGGCAGAAATAAAGCCTATGTCTTTAGCAGATCTATACTAAAAGATATGAAGGCTTTAGACAAGTCCATGACATTCATAAATACTTTGATGAACTAAAGTGTTAGTGTAGTTTGCTCTGTATGCCCACTTGTCACCATTGTATCAGTTTTCTTACGGTTTTGTATGCGGTTTTCGGTTTGGCCGAATTTTTTTGCGGTTTTGCGGTTTTGGATGATTTTTTCTTCGGTTTTGCGGTTTCTAATACACCCCAATGTCCCCCTCTTTACCCCGTTTCACAGATCACATCTGCCAAAATGAGGTGTTGGAGCCAACACATTTATGGTAACCACATGACAACAATTTTGTCTAAGGGGCTCTGTACTGAAAATGGGGATGGTATCAAAAAATGATCCCTTGATTGAGTTGTAATGGAAGCTTTGTGCCATAAATGGTATTTATAAACATCGAAATCTTTTACAATTTGGTCTAAAAGTTAGTAACATGTTAGATACAATACAGTACGTTTATAAGCATCCCCCAAAAGGGATTTTCAATACCAATTTATCAAAATAAATACAAAGGGGTGTGGTGTAAATATACAATCAAATTATATATGTCAACTTCCTCAACGATCCGATATTTGCTAAAGAAAGTCAATTTCTTTGTTATGAAGCTGTCATCATAATAAAAAGAATCAATGATACAACACTATCTTTGACAATTGTCGGTAAAAGGAATAAATTCCCAAAACACGGAAAAATGTTAATGACCAGTCAAGGAGTTACCGAGTGAATAGGCTAATTTCATGTTAAGTCAGTCTTGACCACTTCACTTTTACAGTTGTAACTTCCTCGTGAAATTGATGCGGAAATAAGGACATATTCGGTGACAATGAATGAGAAATATGAGCAAGCTCAGCACATACAACGAGCCAACGTTTTTTCCCAACTTATATACTTAACTTACTTTTTATCGTGATCACTCGAAAATGTGAAACTGTGGTCTAAAAACAGCGAGCGAACATTAAGCTTAATTCCCTTCAATAAGTCGCTTTCGTCTGAGCATTTTTTTTTTCCAACGACTCCCAGGAAAATCATTACCATGTTTTTAAATTCGTCGATACAGATGTCCAAATCGAGGGAGAGCTTATCTATCGACATGTCGATTTCTCGATTCAATGCCGAATGAATATTGATTTCGAAAGTCAAAAGTTATGCCTGTATACACAAACGGAACAATGAGATTTTACCAAACAGAGACATCTTTCAAGGTAAATTTAAAGTCAAGTGCTGCAAAGAAACGCTCAGTGTTGGCCTAGGCTTAAGAAAAATCGCGAAAATCAAACAAAAAAATTGTCTTATGATGCAGATTGATGGGGGCCAATTTGCAAGCAGGCGGCTCGGCCATGTTCTTACGATCAAAAGGCTAATTTTAAATTACGATGATTTATTGCTCCTGGGATCCGATATTAGAGATGCTTACCTTTGCGGCGTGGTATCTGATCCAAAATGACTTTTTTATAAAACAAACAGAAGGCTTCCTTTTACGTTTTTCTTTTTGAAATTAACATCGACATTCCTTTCGATAATCGACCCTAGCCCCACTGGTTTAGCAACCAATTGTTCTCTCTGGCCAATGAGATATCGAGATAGAACGAAGGCTTCGAGCTGGGGGAATTTTGCCTTGTTAGCGTTTAACGACTTCTCTAATCAGTTGGCCGAGAATAAAGTAATGAATATTGAAACGGCATTGCATAATCATAATGAGCTATCTCGATCTGAAAATTTGAACGCGATATACCGGAGAAGCTCTGAGAAATGATGCTTTGAAAATTCCAAAGTTCACAGTAAATGTATGGATCTTTAATTAGCTAGCGCTTTTGCCCCTCATGAAGTCAAAGTCAAAGTCAAAGTCAAAGTCAAAGTCAATTTATTTAAGGTCGGTAGTTCCTTCAAGTGAAGCTATGATCTTTGCAGTTATGAACACAATTTTTACAATTCCGTAGAGAAGCCTGAAAAATTCAGGACTTCAACGGGGTTTGAACCCGTGACCTCGCGATTCTCTAACCAACTTAGCTATGAAGCCACTGACGTTGGGAGCTGGTCATTTGTGGGTTCTAATGGTCCCGTGAGGAATGAATCAATGATGAAATGGTAAATGAAATGAATCATATATGAACTGCTGAAGTACTATTTCAAAAACGAACTTGCGAGTGTTTCATCACGGTTTCCAAACACGAGAAAACTGATGAAAGTACGAGGCCGCAGGCCGAGCTGAGTGCTTTTATTGTTTTCGAATGTTTGGAAACCCTGAACGAACGTGATGTTTTCTGTAGAAAATATCTTGTTACTTCTTATTAGAGAGGGTGTTAATAAAGGTTGTTTTTTCATGTTGGTGTCTTTGTTGTATTCAAATACTTGTGTTATTAATGTTCAAATTAAGAAATGAGTTCACTAGAGTTTGATGCTTTATCAAACTCTGGGCTTTGATGCTTTATCAAACTCAAGGGTTTGATATGAGTCTACAGGAAACTCATGGATACCGCGTCATTCCAGTGTTTCACCGGGGTTTCAAGTGACGAAATTGGCGTCTCTTGGTTCGATGATCACCTTATGAATAATTAATGAGTTTGAGAAACTGCAGTATCAGTGGAAGCCGACGGTGTGCCTTTTATAAAAAATATCACGTAAATATCATCAATGAACTCACGAGTTGCAAATCATACAAAAGTTACAATTATCCTTTATCAAATCTAAGAGGTTCATTCGTCGTAAGCAGTTGATATCTATATTCCCTTGCTTGAATTTCGATGGTAACTGAACTGGTAAACTCAAAAAATTATTTGCTTCAGTCTTCTATTACTTGGATATTCTCATCCAAATGTCTTCCCATATTTTATTTATTGACAATTTGTAAATAACCTTCAAGTTGTTTTCCTTTTTCTTTGTTTTTTTCCTTTCATTTTATCAACACATTAGAGAGATTTAAAGCATCGCGTTTTCTTGAAACGGCAAACGCGAAACGGTGGGCTGCTACTTTTTATAAAGGGATGAAATTTATGTACGTTATTCTGACTCCTCTCTCTTTTAAAAGGTTACTTGATACCTGCTGCTAACACGCAAAAAATGAGCTCATATCAAACGAGTTTCTTACATTTTTGGAAAAATTTTTGTCAAACGTTTGCCGTTTACTCTAGGAGCATCTGTAATCCCGTGTGATGAAAGCAAGCCGCCCCATCTAGATGTGTTAAGGGGCCCTAAGGAACATACCAAGTGTTGTCGGCAATTTTGTAACTCAGTGCGCCGACGGCTTTTACGGGGGGTGAAAAGTGTGACCCTCAGAGTGTCTAACACGGAAACGAGGCTTGACCTTCAAATGCTTTGTAACCATTAGTCAATGGTTGCGAATCTTCGACAAAAATTCTCATACTTTAAATTGGGAGCTATGTGAAACGCATGTGCCTATCAGTCCTAGAATCAGCCAAGGCTTAACGCGATTGATACTTGGTGAGTAATTGGGATGGCTCTTACCCCTTAAACTTCTCTCTAGTTCGTACCTAGAAGCTGCATCTCTGCGCTCTTAAAGGTTAGGAAGGCCAGTCTTCATAATGCCAATAAGTGAAAGGCTGCGACTCTGCACACGCTGCAGATCTTCAACGAGGTAT
>NC_090872.1:15633999-15643999 GCF_036669935.1 Montipora foliosa
TTGAAAAAATAAAGGGAAACTGGATGAAGTTAGATGGGAAAATGGCTTTTTTCATGTTGTTTTTTTGTTTGGCTTTTTTTTGCTAATTGCCTTACAAGAGTGCGGTTTATTGCCTGGAATACATGTATTTGGATGTGATGAAACAAACATTATTCAATTAAATATAGTCACTTAAAGCAGTGCATTTCAAGAAAGAGTAAACAACATTAGGCCATTCCCTTAAACTGAAGGTCTCATTGTGTAACTTCAATTCTTGATTATTTTTGTATTTTTTGGTAAATGTTGACGGTAAATTAAACTTTTGATGCAAGTCGGGTTCCTATAAATCTCTGCAAGAAATGTTTTATATTTCTCATTTGTTACATGTTGATTTTCATCATTTAATGACAGCCAGCACTTCTTTTTCCCCCAACTAATGTTCTTCTTGATGTTGACATTGTCAATTGAGCAAACCTATTAATATTTAAGGGAGCTTTTAAGGCTATCAAGTTTTTCATTCTCACTGCACACACATTTGGGACATTTAAGGTTGGTCTGAAAGCCTGTTTTAAATTAATTTTGTAGTTGTGCTGAAACTCCAATGGAAACAAAATTGAGGGACATTGAGTTTAAAATCCCTTGTTTTAAGCAGAACAAGGAAAAAAGCTATTAAAACCTATAGAAAAGAGTGTACCCCATGTGTGAGTTTTCCAGAATGCTGAAGACAATCATTTGGTCTTCCAGGGTGTCTCGTGTAGTCCTTTTGATTATACGGGTTACTTGCAAAAATGGTGACCCTTGCATCAAGGCTAAGTTGAAAAAAAAGTTAATCTCAATAACTGAGAATTAAAGTATGCATTGCCCTTTGGGACACCATGTAACATCAAAGGAGTGAGGTATAAAAAGTTCGTAAAATGCCTTTTTTTCTGTTAGTTGAGGTTTTTGTCAAATCATGGCCAGATTTTGAACATTAAATCATGTGCACATTTTGGACTTCTCAGCATTAACTCTCTTAGCGTGCTTGATTGGGAAATCTGGATTTAGATCTTAAAATCTGGATCTTTGGATTTCCAATCGAACGCAAAATCTGACAACGGATGTTGTCGCAGATTCACTAATTGGAAATCCATGTCGGGTAAGGATTTCAATTGACTAAATCCGTCGCGAAATCCGTTTTCGGATTTTGTGTTCGATTGGAAATCTGAAGATCCAGATTTCCCAATCGAACACACCCTTTGCTCATAATCTAACGGATAATTTTTTGTGTATAACTTTTAACAGCTAGATTTCTTTATATAGAAGTAAGTTGCAACATACTGTTCAAATGTTGGTAACAATCTGATACATGACCAAATTAGAACCAAGAATAACAAACAATGATCAACCATTGAGGCCCTTATGCTTGTGGAGAGTTTGACTTGTTTGGCCATAATGATCTCCTTCATCAATCAGTCAGGGGAACCCCACTCTGCATTTTAACTTAAAAAGCAAGTACATGTTAAGGCGATCATGGCATTATAAAAACCTAGCTCTGCATGACACTTTGAGCTGAAATGGAAGGAGAATCATGTGCTGAAATGGAAGGAGTACAGGCAGTAAAAACTAGCCTTAGCCTTAGCCTGACTCTCCCTACCATTAGTAAGGTGTCTCTGCTAGCATATGTGCTTATGAGACAGACCAAGATTAAGGGCGTCAGAACAAAGAGGATGATGTGATATAGTAACACTGGACATTTGACATAATTTGAGGAAGTTGCTCCTCCAAGACTTAACCAAGGAAAAACTCCAGGAAGATTTTTTGGACAGGATCATCTTTTACACCAATTTAGGCCTCTTTTGTTCCATTTCAGCAATTACGACACGACAATCTAGTCAATTTGATAGAGGTATTCCGTCGCAAGAAGCGACTGTTTCTTGTGTTTGAGTTTGTGGACCATACAGTCCTTGATGAGTTGGAGAGATACCCTAATGGCTTGGATGAGAACGCAGTTAGGAAAGTTCTATGGCAAGTACTGAGGGCTATTGAGTTCTGCCATAATCACAATGTGAGTACACAGCACCGTTTCATTGTTTTGCAATCTCCTGAATGCAATCGTCTTTATTAGGAAGCTTTATTTTGTTGATCGCCTGGTCATTGTGTTTAGTGATTTTATATACTGTAATTATAGATACAAGCCTAGGAAACATCAATAGACCATAATTATTAGTTTCATCATGACTCCAGTATGAATAAATTTGATTGTACCTCAGAAAGCTAAAGTAGATTAATTAAAAGATCCTTTAGTCTTTGAATCTTAATTGAAGCCACATTCAGACTGTCTTATTTGTCAACCTGGTTGCAATGTGAACTGTGACTTAAATGATTATCACCAAATTATTGTAATATAATCACCCTAACCTAAACCTAATCCTACTTTATTCTTAATTTTCTCAGTCTGAGTCTATGAAATCTGATTTCAGTTTTGAATCTCTTCAAGGCATGCAAATTCCTTAAGTGCTCCTAGTCTTGAAAGAGCTGCATGTATTTTATTGACAGCAACTTGTTTTTCCATTTTAAACTTGTTAAATAACTTTAAGCTTTTGTTTTCTTTTTCCTAGATTATTCATAGAGATGTTAAGCCAGAAAATATTTTGGTATCCAAGTCTGGAGTAGTTAAACTATGTGATTTTGGGTTTGCCAGAACATTAGGTAAGACTTAGTATACAAAGGACAAATGGGATCCTTGTAACAAGAGCAATATTATGGAAGAAAGCTAACATTAATAAATGTATCATGTATATTGACCAAATGCAAAACTAAGCTAGGTCACCAAAAAATTCAGTTCTTTGTCTTTGCCAATTAGCCCGTGTCCTTGTCAGAACATGTAAAGTTGTATGAGAAAATTTGAAGTAAAACAAGGCTAGTGAGGCTAAATTAGCACACTAAGGTAAAAGAGAAATATTTATTTATGTAAATTATCATCTATCAAAAAGATTGTTTTCCTGCTTTGAAAGCATAACCTGATCCTAACTTTCTGACTCAGAGCAATCAATCTTTCAAGGTTATCACTGGCAATATTGTCTTCATCAATAAATAAAATGTTGATTGTCCTGAGTGGGAATGATTTTTGGATGAGGTTATGTTTTCGGGGGCCCGTTTCTTGAAAGTCCTGAAAATTTTCAGGCGGCACAATTCCCTCTGTATCTTAAGAAGGAAGAAGGCTTAAGTCATGAAATTTGAACATCCTCAATTTTGGCTTTTATAGTTGTCTTGAAAACATACTCAATGATCAGCTTTTTAAAACAAGTGGATGGCAGTTTTACAAATGGCTTTTTGGGCCAGAATAGTTATCAGGACTTTTAAGAAATGGGTCCCAGAGTCACTTAGGAAAACAATCTTTTCTTAAGGACGGTGCCGACTATTGTTATTGCGCATACGTTCTGCGCATCTCAAGATACTCGGATTTCCTATCGGTGATGCTTACTACTACAGGGATATTTTTGCGCGGTTTAAAATTATGCAGAGAAAGTAGATCTTAGTAAGTACTATTGATATCCGAAAAGAAAATTGGGGGTAACCATGCATTCTTTAGAGATAATTGAGCTTCAATTTGAGAAAGAATGCCATACATGGCTTTGTATTTTAGAGCTTTTTACGAATATTGTTCATCATGAACTATCTTTGAAAAATGCGTGGTTACCCCCAATTTTCTTTTTGGATTTCAATAACACTTGTTAAGATCTAGATTTCCCGCATAATCATAAACCGGGGCAAAAATATCTTTGAATGAGTAGGCACCGTCCTTAAATGCTAATTAATAAACGGACTAAGCTATCAACTTGTACAAGAAGTCTTGAGTCATTACATACTTTGAGAAACAGCACATCAAGTTAGTGTGAATGGCTTAACCATCCTGTCAGATCCTGCCAGTCTGAAGTTGGAAACATTTGTTAAGGAAACAAATTTTTATGCTAAGAAAAAAATTTCTAAAAGAACTAATCTGACAGTGCGACTTTACTATCAGTAAATGATTATTGAAAATGGAAATCGATGAATTAAACACAACTTTACATGAAGTTTTATCAGATGACATCTATGCTAAAACTCAACATTTTTATTTGCTCACACGCATTCCACTTTGTTTGAATTGCCTGGCGAATATGGTTGGTCAATACCAGTAAAGGTGAACATAATATTGATTGAAAAATACAGAACACATCACGGTACATGTATCTCTTGACTAAAATGCTGTTCCAGAGAGCCATGCACTAAATTTCAATCATACACCTACATTGTAGGTGGTCCTACATCAAATATAAAATACTGATATAGTACTAATTAATACTAAGAAAATAAAACTATGATACTAGGGTAATAATTATGTAATCCTAAACTTTAGCACTCGTATAAAAGCTGTTTTTTTAAACAAGGCAATTGACGGTTGTGTTTTAGTTTCATTTGGGAGGCTTTCCACAGCACTTCACCTTGATAACTAAAAACCTTCTTTGCTGTATATTCTTTTGCCCTTCGAATAAAAACATTGTTTGAACTACATGTGACTTGTATGCACTTTTGAGGTGCTGAGGTTCAAATAGAGATTTGAGGCCTACAGGAAATTTGTCATTCATGGACTTAAAGACGCAAACCGCCAACTGATTTGTACATCTTTGATCAAGAATACTGGTCCTCAGGTTCGGATGCTCTGTTACAGAGCTACAGTGTAACGGAGAAACCACTGTGAATCAAGCCATTTTAAACTATATTTATGCCCAAGTGCCAACAACTACATGTGTAAAAAATTGTCCCGCTATACTGCTGCAGTTATACAACTAGAATGACAGACCATTGGATATTTAGTCAGAAATATTGATAGTTGTAGTCATTAAATACATGATGATTTTTTAGCCCCTTAATGGGACAGTTTTTCAGTGAGACTGAGTGATTAACCCAATGACTCCTGGGGGTTCCCCATTAACGAGTAAAATCATCTGGCGTTAGACAGAGCAAAATAGTAAGTATGGCCAGTTTAGGCTGGTTAAGGGGTGAAAGTGTTAAATGAATAAAATGGTGACATGGTGTATTAACACAGTTGAAAATGTTTTGAGTAGTAACCAATGTAAATTTTACGTTGGATCTCTGTCTAATCTAGTGATTTGAATATTCTGCTTTTAAATTCTGCACATTGACTATTTGCAGCTACTGGTCCAGGTGAAGTTTACACCGATTATGTTGCTACCAGATGGTATAGAGCACCTGAATTACTTGTGGGAGACACTAAATATGGAAGGTACATTGTTTCATGGCAATTGATGAATTCTGTTAGCTATTATAAAACGTTTACTGATTGAGCTTGATAATTATTAAAATCACCAATATTAACAAAATTGAAAATAAACAAGAAAGTATTGAATATTTTATGGAAATATCATATAATAAACAATTATTGGATGAGGCTCAGCATGATATCATGAATTATCAAAACCGAGGTCTGTGAGTCTGATGTATAATAATAGCTGATATTAGTGTGAATGGACTGAAGTTTATTGGAATGTGAATTCATCTTCAGTCCTAATGCTCCTTTGTCTCAATAAATTAGAGCTAATAATGTTATTATTAACCAGTATTTCTGCATCGTTTTCCACTTTTGGTGAATTAAAATACTGTAGGCCACACCTGAGATGACCTAAACCAAAGTTCCAAAGAGAATGCTAGATGATAAACTTTATTACTATTGTCAAGGAGACATCACTTCTTTTCACTTAATTGCATATATACAGTGTATAGTGGCTGAATTAAACTTAGAAATGACTTGTTGAGTATAGTTAGAAGTCTCGACAAACTGTTCATTTAATAATAATGTTAGGACTAGGAATAACTTCTAGGTTTGTTATACTTCACAGAGCGGTAGATGTGTGGGCTGTAGGCTGTTTATTGGCTGAGATGCTGACAGGGGAGCCATTGTTCCCAGGGGATTCTGATATAGACCAACTTTACCATATCATTTCTAAGATAGGTAAGAGCTCAGATTGTCTTATGAAATGCAACAACGTATTGTACTTGTCTTCAGTTGAGATTCGAGCATTTTTCTTTCAGTTCTTTCAGACTTTCTGACGCTTACAGAAAGCGTGCATGCCCATAAATGGGAATCTTTGGCGGTAGAGGAAAGCATAAGAAAACTTCCTTCTTTTCTACACCACACTCCTGCCTAATTTTTCGCATTTCATTTGAAAATGAAGATCTGGTCACAGACCAATTTCATCAGTCTTTTGTTGTCTTACTTTGTGAACTTAAGATCTGTTTTGTCGGTTCACCAAGTGTAGAATAGAGATTTCAAAGCTTATGGGTCCTTCGCCACCTTCAAGACTAATCAACTGTGCTGTGAAGTGGCCTATGCAGGAAATAAGCAAACGGAGGATGCAAAAATGCCAATAGATGGGAAGGCTTAAAAACTTCTTTAAAATTTGAAATTTTGATTGCATTAAAAACCGCATTCCTGGACAAAATTGTGGGGACAGTGAAGGGAATAAAGCAATTAAGCGGTTTCAAAGGCAGCACATGTGCATAACCTTCTTTTCCCTCCCCGTTAGGATGTTGATTTGAATCCCAGGAACATTCAGAAAGGGGGCCACTTGAGAGGCTGCTATGAAAGCAATTATTATAAAATATAAAGTACACCTGCAATTGTCAAGCGATTGTTGCTCTCATTATTGAAGGTGTCCTAAGACATTTTGGCCACGGTTGCAGGTTACTTTTTTTGTTTAATTTATTTCAGTGGCAGCTCATACAGGATTTCTTTTATATGCCCATTATAGTTTGTATTATCAATACTGCATGTAGGTGCAAGCACGTTTAATGTCTAAAACTGCTTCTATTGTTGTCTTGAATGATAGGGAATTTAACAAATAGGCACAAGGAAATTTTCCAAAAAAATCCTCTTTTTGTGGGCATGAAGTTACCGGAGGTGAAGGAAGTAGAACCGTTTGAGAAAAGATTTCACCGTGTTTCTGCTGCTGCTATGGACATCTTGAAGGTGCGTAAGGCAACGACAGTTTTTTATATCTCCAAGAAAACGTTCCCTGCTCGGTACTACGAGAATTTTTTTGCCAAGGTCTGAGAAAATATCGCGCTTCTTTGCTCGCCAGCTGGGCTTCATCTCCGGAGAAGCTTACCCCAAACAGTCCTTCTGGCGACCAGGGAAACGTTAAAACTCCACATCAAATGAAAAATCACGGTTTTATCTCCATCCCTTCGATATAAGTGAAAGAAATGAAATGAAAGAGATTGATAGGGGAAAAGACAGTGAAACTGATACCAAGCCCTAGAAAGAAAATTATCAAATATGTGGGAAAATGGACGAAACTAATTTTAGATAGCAACTGAATAAAATCATTCAGTTACTAGGTAACTCAATATTACTCACATAAAAAGGTCTATAAAGAGAAAAATTAAATTTACGGCCGCGTTCATATTGCTGTCGTTGGGGAAATTTGGTCGAAATGTCGTATTCTTTATTGGAATAGTAATTGCTGAATACCCCGCCTCTCCAAAGCGGATCTTGAAAAGTGATGACCACGCGGCTACGAAGTGGTTAATACCACCCCTCCCTCTAGAACATGTTAGTAAGGAAAGAAGTGGCTACGCGGCTACGCCGTAGTCATTACCACCCCTTAGGCCTAATCACTAAAACGAGCGCTTACGTTTAATCAGTAAACGAGTGCTATATTCTTGACACGATCTCGGTAAAAAGTGTAGTTAACCGAACCGTAAAAAGAAAGCTACAATTTTAAAAGAGTGCTTAGACCTAATCACTGAGACGAGCGCTTAGGCTTAATCAGTAAACGAGAGCTATATTCTTCACACGATCTCGGTAAAAAGTGTAGTTAACCGAACCGTAAATTGAAAGCTAAAATCTTAAAAGAGTGCTTAGGTGTAATCACTAAAATGAGCGCCTTTTGACGTTTAATCAGTAAATAAGTACAATATTCTTCACACGATCTCGGTAAGAAGTGTACTAAACCGAACCGTAAAATGAAAGCTAAAATTTTAAACGAGTGCTTAGACTTAATCAGTAAACGAGTGCTATGTTCTTCACACGGTCTCGGTAAAAAGTGTAGTTAACCGAACCGTAAATTCAAAGCTAAAATCTTAAAAGATTGCTTAGGCCTAATCACTGAAACAAGCGCTTAGGCGTAATCAGTGAACGAGTGCAATATTGATTGACTGGTGCATAAACACCCGGAAACAAGTTGATATTCAAACTTGCAACTTCCTAGGAGCAAACTGCCAATAAAAACAAAAAAATTGCGTCACAGAATTGCAAAGTGGCGCGCAAATGAACAACCCGGTGGTTTTACTGTAAATTTCTGTACCATTTCAAAGAATTGTTTCAGGGAAGTGCACGGCCTCGGGATGTTCAATAGGGAAATTTGTGCCCTTTGACCTGCCAAAGAATGGCACCGAGGCTGACGTTGATCTTTTTATTAAGTGCATCACACTGCTTTTATCATATAAATGAAACCGTTGCCCGGGGGGGGGGGGGGGGGGTTACACCCTTATAAGGGCTTAATGGAGACGTGCGGCCAGCCAGGGTATGTTTTTCGGGATTTTTGTAGTTAACAGGGTATCGAATTTATCATTTTTTGTCTCAATCAGGGTATCGATTTATCATTTTTGTCTTAAACTTTGTTAAATGTCTTAAACAGGGTATCAAAAATCGGAATTCTGTCCTAAAGTAGGTAGTAAAATCAGCGATATTTGTCTTAAACAGGGTCAGGGTATGAGGGGCCGCGCCGCACCTCCCCAACCAGGGATACATCGAGTACCCCCCCGGTAACGCATATTATTCTGCATTTTAACAAAATTATCAAAACAAGACAATCTTAAACTTACTTACAGCAGTAAAATGACAACCCTGACACTGACAAATCACTGTCCTGACTTGTTCCAGCTGTGTTTAAAGATGGATCCAGTGGAGCGACCTTGGTGTTCACAGCTTCTCAAGCATGATTTTTTCAAGAAAGATAATTTTAGCGAGAAGTTTGCTCAAGAATTGAAAGCAAAAATTACAAGAGAGACCGCCGATAATCCTCTCCTCAAGTCGATTAATGGTAGAAATTCGGACTCTAAAGATGAAACGGCTGAAGAAAAAGCAAGGAGAAAGAGACGGAAGGAAAAGGTGAATAAAATGACAACGTGCTGTTTGAAAAGATAGTTGTTTATCTCCGTTTTTTGTCGTTATTGTTTTTATGGAGAGACAGACGGCAACTGGATCTGAAATAATTGCGTTTTCTCCGCTGTGCATCCAAGGGCCCTGTTCTGTTTAGTTTAGTGCAGTTACACACTCAGAGACGATTTGCTGGATGATCCGAACGAAGCAGCTGTTTGTCTGGACTTCTGGCTCCCGTTCGTCTATCAGAAACGTCTCTACGCTTCTGAGTGCTGTCAACAGGATGGAACCTGTGTACCTCACTCCACCATTGAAACGTAAAAACAAGGTTCAATTGGTAGTCGTCTTGCAGACAGAATAAGTCATCAGTGAAAGAATTTGCCTTTCCTGGCTGCGTGGTGAACTCGATTTTTGTGATCAACCTTCCATCAAAAGCGACTTTGAAGTGTGTACCGTTTATTTGAGGGATTTTTGCATTCACTGTTTTCACATGTGTTGTGCAACACCGTCTGTAGGCTAGACCACTTAGGACACCGGGGATAGGCTCCTAGTCTTTCTGAGCAATGTCTACAACGACCCGCAAAGTCCAAAGCACGTGTGCTGTGGTTGATAGTAGGGAGCTTAAGCATGCGCATTTTTGAGACGCAGACGGCAACCGGAAGTCAGCCGTTTCCCCGTTTAACTTGCCGTCACACAACCACGTTTATATTGCTAAGTATATTTTCTCCATTAGAGATGATTAGTATAAAAATCTGGGAGACACCACTGTCCTGGCACGCGAAATGTTCTGTTCCGGTTGCCTCCACGTCTTAAAAAGGACGCTTGCTTAAGCTCCTTATTAGGGACCTTACGCAAGGACGACGACGCCGCCAACGA
>NC_090872.1:15651499-15666499 GCF_036669935.1 Montipora foliosa
GCCATATCATTGGTTAAAAGAGGAAAATAGTTGTGCCGCACGCATTTTAGCACATATCTTTGGGGTTCTCTGCATAACAACGACGTGAAATCACCAAATTTGAGGTTTTAGTGACCACAGCGTGTGCATGTGAATATTTCATTCTCTATTTTACTCTGAAATCGCTCATACTAACCAATTTAGGATACTTCGCCCACACTGTAAGACATGAACGAGAAGAAATAAGCGCGAAAGACTTTTGAGGTGCCGTGGTCGTCGACGTTGCCGTCGAAGATCTAAACGTCTCCATCATATCAGTGCTAAGAACGAGCAAAGAAAATGTACCAAACGCAAGCCATTGTTTTGCTCTTGAAAATGCGGCCATAAGTCGTAAGAACCGCATTACTATCTATACACTAAACAAGACTTGATTTCTATCTTGCAGTCGGTTCCCAGCTCCCGTATTTAGCGCAGAACTCCTCCATAGCGGCTTGCAGTTTTTCCAACCGATCTTCAGCGGATTCTCTGTGGACACACCGAAGTTAAAAATAAAAAAATAGAGATCAGACAAAACCGCTTCACTTTGACAAAGCTACAATGAAAATAATTTTTGACGTCACAAGCATCATAGTTTGCGCGCGCAATCCTTCTTCTGTGAGCGCAATGCCGGGATATCAGTTACTCGGGAGATAAAGCATCGCGTTTGCGGCAAAGGGCATGATTTAGGCTGAAAGTTGGGTTACGATAAAAATAAAAAAACTCTGCTGTTAGCTCACTTTTTTTCCTTTTCCCTAAGGATATCGAGCAACTTCTAAACAAAAAAAATAGAAAGATTTGGCTAAACAGAAACACGTAGGAGTTAAAGTGAAGACTGCAAGAGGTAAAGTGATCAAATAAATAGCGACTTTTTACGTAATCGGCACAAACTGCTAATTCTGATCACTTGACGTTGTTCTGCAAGGACTGCAAAGAATTTTACGAAAATGAAACATGAATAGAACTAATAGGGATCTTAAGCACGGATTTTTCGCGCGTTGCTAAGGAATTGAAATGTTACTTCCGGTGACTGACGTCATCATATCATGAGCGAACCAGAAAACCCACTCACAAGCAAAAATCACCATACTAACTGTTGTTTCCATCGAAGGTTTTTCCTCGGCCTTTCTCGCGCTCGTTCTCAGGTCAACTGCGCATGCGTAAACGAACTGACTTCCGGTTTGAGAAAAAGCTAAATTTCCGGCGGTCTTTAAATTGAATTAATTTTTTTGTAAATGGCACGTTTCACCCCTAGATACAGAATATAGCTAAGCATTGATTTTTTCAAATCATCTTTTTTGAAAACGTTATGGGTATTTCAGTATCGTTTTACGAAAATGAAACATGAATAGAACTATCGCGCGTTGCTATGGAAGTGAAATGTTACTTCCGGTGACTGACGTCATCATATCATGAGCGAACCAGAAAACCCACTCACAAGCAAAAATCACCGCACTAACTGTTGTTTCCAACGAAGGTTCCATCGAAAACCATGCTTGGCTGGATGCAAAAACGAATCAAACCATTGATTAAATACCCAAATTGCGTAGCACGTAGACAAATTTAGAGTTTTCTTTTATTGGTCACGTGACCAAGGGCGTGGCATGATGACGTCATATTTAGGGTCATTGGTTTACAAAAGTTGGAAACTGACCAAAATAATGCCAAATTCTCTCAAATTACTTAACCATTACATTCTTAGCAACGCACCCCAAAAAATACCTCAGTGGCGTTTTTGAGACGCGGACGGCAACCGAAGTGAGCTGCTTTCCCTTTTAACTTGTCTTCACACAACCACATAAACATTGCCCAGTATCTTATCTCCATTAGAGATAATTAGTATAAAAATTTGGGATACACCACTGTCCTGGAACACGAAATGTTCTCTTCCGGTTGCCGTCCGCGTCTCAAAAACGCGCGTGCTTAAGCTCCCTAATGTCAATTCCCACGTACGTTTGCAACCGTTTGAACCTCGACCTGTACGAATCACGACAAAAAGTTTAAAATGCAAACAATCAATTTTGAATGACGTTCTCCTCAAAGGCCAACATGATGGATTAAGAAACCAGCGACTCACCTTGCTCTTTGTTCGTCTTCTAACCGCATTTTTAACATTTCACGAACTTTCCTTTCTTGTTCCAGCTTAATTTGTAGATCTTTTATTTGCTGTTGCTGAAGTTCTAATTCATTCTCCAATTCTTGAATTTGACTCCGCGGATCCTCTGCTGGCGAACAAAACCACGCAAAAAAGGAAATTATACATCTCTTTACTCGATTACAGGGGTTAGTGGCATCTACCGCCTTCTCCACGAAAATTGTCACATCGCTCGGTGGTAGAGCATTCGAATAAGTTTGCAGGAGGTCATATGTCTCTCGACTATTGCAAGGAGAACTAGGATTTTTTTCCCGAGTATCTACGACTTACCATAAAGAAGTCTCATCAATTACACAATTGCTTGTTCAGTGACCAGGCTTGCGAATCATTATGAGGCTGCCGGTGACAGTATTTTTCACTGAGTCCTTTTCCTACGCTTAGTATGGGATGAGTGAAATTTCGTATGGCCTTGCCATTGGCTCATTTTAGTAATTTTCTGGATTGGCGCATTGGTAATGCATAAAAAAAGGCAATTGTAAATGAATAACAACTGTTGTTGCTATTATAGCTGAAAAATTACCCACAACATCGCGCGCTCTCATTCGTTACTTCGAGGTCACATGACATCTAACAATAAAACTGTTTCCCGCCAAAAGTCTCTGAGAGGGCAACAGTGCAAAATCTATGACGTCAAAGGGTAACAGTGCACTATTACCCGCGAATGTTGACCGACGACCTCCGTTGCTGTTGCCTTTGCACGTTTTTCTTTTTGTGCTATATAACAAATCACTTAATGACTGGTCCCTCGGGAAATAGTTAATTCTGTTTCCCTCGAATTTCAATGTTTCCCTCGGCTGCGCCACGGGGAAACATTGAGATTCTCGGGAAACAAAATTAACTGTTTCCCGAGGGACCAGTCATTAAGTGTTCATTATAATTGTCAATTCAAACCGATCCCCGTTGGAAGGTGTCAATAATCTCTTGAGTGGAGAAGCGACGATTAAGATTGGGACGGGACTGTCCTTTCTTGCCCAAATCCTATCGCTTCGCTGCTCGAAGGAATCTTGCTGCTACAAAATACTAAAGAACATGATGTCAGGGTAAAGCCGGGTGCAATATCATGGATTGCTCTTTGGTTCCCAACCCAAAACAGCCTTGACTGAGCACATTTCCTACATTACTCAGCTTCATGCAAACTGTATGCATCTTACCAAAATCATCTTCGTGTTCGTTCTCGGGAGATGCGAGTGGCGCCGGTCTGGGTATGCGACAGTAATCAGGACTAAAGTCAATCAAATTCAGGTTCACATCATTCCTGTTAAAAAAAACAGAGGTTAAATTTGATTCACACTGGCAACAAACTGTGCCGTAAATAAAATTAAAACACTGTGTAAATTAAAATACCTAATACCTCGTATTTGTAAAAGCGTTTTTCACGTGATCGCCGGGATCAGGATTTCTTTTTCCTTTACGATTTTACCAGGAAGTGAATGAACTAAATGTATATGTGAAGTGCTGGATATAGACGAAGGAGTCTATAACTCGATGAGTGGCTTCAGAGCTCACTTGTTAGAGCATTGCTCCTGCATCGCAAAGGTCCTGGGTTTGAATCCTGTTGATGCCACCTGGCTCCAGTTGTTCAAAAGGTGGATAACGCTATCCACCAGACAAGTCACTATCCATTGGATAGCGTAAATGGTTTTGCTGTGAGTTAGAGCGAGTTTCAATCGAGTGTCGTAAAACCAAAACCAAAATAATTACTTTGGCCAATCAAAAAGGACAGAGACAATCCAGTAAACCAATCAAAACTCGAAGCAATTACACGCAGGCGACACAAAGCGCGGGAAAATGTACACGCGCAAGCCATGATTCGTTTTGGTTTCACTTCTGATTGGTTGAAAAAATGGCGCGAGAACTTGGAACCAATCACTGAGTGAAGTAATGCAACACCAAAGTAATTAGCTATTTACTTTCGACACTCAATTGAAAATCGCTCTATCCACTGGTTAGTGATTTATCCGGCGGTTAGCGCTATCCATCGTTTGAACAACTGGGGCCTGAATTTTTGAGGCCCGGGTTGCTCGAAGCACGGTTGGCGCTAACCAACATTAAATACCATGGAAACTTATAGGTTTTGATACCTCGTAACCAACGGATAGCGCTAACCAGGCTTCGAGCAACTGGCCCCAGGTGTTTATAAGCCGTGAGAGGCAGTTGCTTAAATTGCCCAGCTAAGTGTGAGGATCATTTCACTCTATCATTTAATTAGGAAATGTTGCGACGAAGTGCACGGTTATGCCATTTTATCCAACTTCGCGATCGCCTGAGCAGATTATTGCCAGGCGCAAGATGGCCCTTTTCACTGTTAGTTTTTCTCATTTACATTACAATGTAACCTAGCATGTATGTGCGGCAATTTCGGGCTATTTTGTAGTTTTAACCCGAAATTGCCTCGCATCCACGTTAGATTACATTGTAATGTAAATGAGAAAAGCTAACCGTGAAAAGGGCTATTGCCAGGCCTCCATGCAGCTGAAGGAAACTGAGGGGACTGGAGCACCCGCCCCTCCTTTTTTACCCAACTTCACATCTGTTTGGTTCCACTTAATTCGACAAACCATAGATATAAATAAGAATAGAAATACCCTGCATGCTGTCGCTGAGGTTGAAGGTCTTCGTCATCGGTGTGAGGGAAAAACAATTCGTGTTGCCGGATCAATATGCTGATGAGCTCCGTCACAAGGTTTGTGCTCTCCATCATTACTTTCGGATCCTCAGACTGAAATCGCAAGTAATCGGAAGTAACCGGGGATAAAATGTATCATCTCTTTCAGCAAAAAAGCAAAACTTCGGTATTTATAATTGCCAGCCTCTAAACGTCACAATGTATTTAATTTCGGACAAAATGTTCACACGCATTTTCCTGTATAACCTGTGCAAATCTGACGTACGTAAAAGCCTTTTTTGGAGATTTTACAGCTGACTTTTAGTCTTAAATTAAATCCTAAAGTTTCTTATTCAGCGAAGAGGGAAGAAAACCACTTAAGCTCGGCAGCACTCACCCCTGACCGCAATATGTTTGGTCCAAACACCATGGCCAAGTTTCTCACTGTCATCTTGTTTTGTTCGCAGTGTTTTTGAACTTCATGTAAGAAACGACTGCAAAGAAAAAAAGTTTGGATTCAACATTATTGCCTAAAGATAATCCTCCCGTAAAGTACAATTCTCGGTTATTCAAAAGGTGAAAAACACTATTCACCGGATAAATCACTATACAGCAGACAAACTGAGTTCTACTGGGTAGTCATTTAACGAGCAGATTAGGCGCTGCTGTCGATCGTCTGAGCAACTGGGGTCGAAGCAGTTTTCATCTGAGTGACATAAAACCAACTCCGGCAAATGTCAAGAAACAATCCAAGATCATCCATTTCAATGTAAGAGTCTTAAATACATTTCAAGATGAAAAGTGTAATAGACGTTTCGTTACTCTCCTTCTGTCCCAAGTTAAAAAGCGTATAAAGCTGTTCGGCGTTTCAAACACATGCACGTGCAGGAAAAAAAAAAAGGATATATTTAAAACAAAAAATATTTCATGTTTCTTCTCTTTGTCTAAAGGCACAAATAATGGGCTATAGCGGTTTTGCACGGCAGCCATGTTGCATGACAGGAACAATAAATTCTTTTTCCTATGGGAACAATAATATTGTTCTTTCTAATGCAAAACATTTTCGTTGTTCCCGCCATGCAACATGGCTGCCTTTCAAAACCTCTATTTGCATAATCTCTAGTACCATATGTATCTTAATAAAATGTAGTTAGGCTGTGGTAGCGTTTTGAGCTGATTCTGTGTAGCAACAATACCATCCTCTTGACGCATTTCATAACCTGGAAGAAAAAATCACATTGCTCCTCTGCATAACATTATTTGAAGACTGATAACAAAAAAGCTTGCTTAAGAGAACCTTTCATTATATTTCCGGTGACCAATTCTCTGAAAATGCTGTTCTTACTGATCGAAAATTTGGTCTTGTGAAACGAGTTGATTAAGGTAGAATAGTCCATTTTACAGTTGTGTGCTTAGTTACCTGGCCTGTGAATGAAAGTGAAGCTGGAGTTGACCTTGTTTTTATAGAAACCTCACTGCTTTTCTTATGCAAATTCTTACTAATTGGCATGACAACAGCATCATTAAGATAACAAAAGGAGGGAGGTCTGTATCATATTTACGTTTGGCAGAAATAAAATATTGCTGTTGTTGTCATTGTTGTTGTTTTGTTGTCTTTCAGTTTCCTGCAATATGATTGGTTACCTTAAACAAGCCTTGAAATTTGATTGGTTGTTTTGTTTTAGTGTTCCTTACTCATTTTCTGGGGGAATGGTGCGATTTAGAGCAAAAGGGTATAAATCACACTGCTGAGAACCAATCAGATTGCAAGGATCACCAGTAATTTCTAAGTGGACCAAGAAAATGGGCCTGACGCATGCACGCATAAGCACAAGCCCAACACAAGCGCAAGGATCCAATTTTTTTTTTCTTGTTCATGCTTGCGTTCGCTTGCGTTCGCTTGCGTTCTGTGAAAACGGGACGTAACGCAAGCACAACGCAAGCTGCGATGTTCGTCCACTGATGAAAAAGACCTGTTCCAGATTCGCCTCGCAGCGCCGCGCCGCGTTATAAGGGAGAACATGGAACTAGTAAATCTCTGTCTCTGCGTCGTATTCTTGTGTTTGCGTTATGGTTCGTTTTCACTTGACACGAATCTCTTGTGCGTGCGTTTGCGTTCATGCTTGCGTCGCTAGTGAAAACCAGGCTTTATCGTTCAACTAATTAACTCATGTGTCTTCGTCACCATATCTCCACCAATGCCATAGCTCCTCCCCCACTTCCCATATAAACCTCAAACTTGCAACCCACCTCAATTTCTTAGATTTCTCTGACAAAAGGCCGACGCTCGAAACGTCTTCCATTGACGGAGGTAATCGACCTTTATCAACTGCTTTTCGTAAAACCAAACTTTCGAGCTTTACTCTCCCACCGACGCAGCGCACCTCAGTTTCTTAGAAACTAAAACCCTAATATCAGTGAAAGACTCAGCAGCTGTTGATTTGACGTTCTACATGTAGGTACAACCCTAACCCTAACTTCTCTTTATGTTTCTTTGGATTTCAAAACTATGTTAACTAAACACTAAGTCACCCAAGCTTTCAGCCTTGATTTCAAAAAGACACTTACTTATTTTGACTGGAATTTTCCTACTGCTGGTTTTCACTCACGTGATCAACAGCCATGTTTTTCAACGAAAACAAAAGGAAGCGTTTGCATAATAATAGAGTTAAATTCCCCGAGGATTTGGTCGGGGCACCAACATGGCCTCCTTTTCTTTGTTTTGGGCACCAACATGACGGTCGTGACGTCATGTGAAAACCGAGAATTTAATGGTCCGCCATTACTAACTTTAAAATCTTGAGAGAGCTTGATCGAGGTAAAAAAGGCCTCAAGGACTCAAAGAATGCAATGCGTGTGTATGCGGATGAATTAATGTGAAGCACGGGAGTTTCGGGCTTTCGGACTTTAAACCGAACCCCCTGAGGTACAATCGGTCAGTTTCGAACGTGAGTAATGGCGGACCGTGAAATCCAAAACGGACACTCAAATTAAACGGCCTTTACATAAAAATCAAATCTCAAAATTTTGCCAGTCAAGTGTTAAGCAACCACACTTTCAAAATCTGAAGAAAAAAAGAAAGTGATTTTTTGATTACAGTAGCACTTTAAAATGTATGTATAACGTTTCCTGATCATTTAAGAGGAATGATCACAGATAACGATCAAAACTAATGGGTGAAGAAAAGGCTGCTTTAAGGGACAGGGGGTTGGGGTCAGATAATAATCACTTACATCTAGCAGCAGTAAGGAATACTTCAAAGTAATCATATGGTATGAGAGGCTCTGGAAGTTCTCTGAGGTAGGACTTAAGTACTGATGCCACAGAATGAACTTCTGCTCTACTGCTTTCAAGCTCAGGAATTTCTCCTGTTGAAAGAAATAAACTAGTCAAGATGAAGTAAACTCAGTAAGAACCTCAGAAATGCATTTTTGATTCATATGAGTTAGATTTCTGCTTTACACCTTCAAAAATCACGTGAGAGTTAAATGAGCAAAAAGGGATCTATCCTTACATAGTACTTGCAGTATTTTGTAGCCTGCAAAGCAGGCGTATTTTTGTTTTGGTAAGAATTATTGGCCGACATCTTTGATAGTAAGACTAACAGAGGCCTGAGGCCAGTCAAAAAAATTGCACTCACTGAGAGGAGGACAGTACGAAATGGTCCTTTACCGGCTGTGTGCTTTCAAAATGGCGGCCCATTACGAACGTTAAACCTTGAACAAGCGTCCGCCTGCCAAAAAACGCCTGCTCGGCAGGCTAAGTATTTTCAGTTACAGAAACTTGGAAATTCTCTATGCCCAACTCTAGACTGCTATGGGCAGTACCTTGTTTGCTTACTTCTCCAAGTGAACACTCAAAAAGGCGTTCATTACATTGGTCAACTATAGAAAATCGGGGGATGCTTAAAATCTTTACCAGGCAAGCTTAACCTATCCTGAGGCATGTGCCAGATGTTCACCATGTGATGACAAAAAACTTCACCTTACATTATGTTGTGTAGACGTACCTCTGTTGAATGCATCCTTCAAATCTGCAACATTTTTTGCCTGTCCTGGCAATCTGAATAAGCCTTCCTCTGTTATCCCTTATAAATGGGTAAATACATTGTATATTAAATTTGTTTCTTATACATGCCAAAACACAAGTTAATTCTTCTTGGACACTGGGACAACAGATACCCCCTTAATGGACATGAATTATGAGGTGTCATCAGGTTCAGCATTCGATATCGAAATGAGAAGAAGGAATAACTTAACGCTGGTATGCAATCCAAAGGTTTTTAAAATACATTTATAAGGTAGAAATCTGAGTGAACACTTTTTTTATTTTGCAAGAAAATAAAAGTTCTAACTTCCTCCTTAAAAACACATGCTCCAGAACAGATACATGTAAGTGCTAGCCGGGTTAAGGACAGGTCTTGCTACAATTCAACACATGTTGCACATTTAATTTAGTTAAAAACTGCTTTCTCTTGGAAGAAAATTTTGCACTTTGTCACATAGGGAAAAAGAGAATTAATACAATAACTTAGAAATAAAAATATCTTGGAGTGGAAGTCAGCTTGTACAAAGACTCCACAAGCACTTGGTCAACACAGATGGGCAATGCTCGGGTAGGAAGTTTTAAACATCAATTTCAGCGGAAAATGAGTACATGCAAGCTGGCTGAACATGTATTTATTGGGTATTACTTTTCAGACATCAGGACAAAAATATATGTGGTTAGGGCTTTACAGGCACAAATAAACTCCGATCAAATCAATAGTCTTACCATGTGCTTTAATAAAATCTACACATTTGTAAACAATGAGAGGAACACATCCTCCACCACGTCTCATTTCGAATTTGACAGTTTCAGCCAGGCTTCTGCCAAACATTCCACCACCTACAGGCTGTGAAAGAAAACAAAATGCTGCTGTTAAAATTTGTGTCCATGGAAATTCTGAAAGGAACAAAGACAGTCCAGTAGGGAAAAAACTCATAGATTAAACACGTTGGACTCCACACTCCTGGTAATTACCACAAGATGACGAGTTTGATTCCAAGATTGAACATTACACATCCATATACTGTAGTTTTTGTTTCTGCCACAAGCCAGTATAAAGTTTAGTTAATATTTCGCCCTATGTAAAGGATTCCAGGTGGTCTTCGGATTCCAAATCTCTGAATCCATGAGATTCCAGATCCCAAATAGTGGATCCTGGATCCCAAGATGTGGATTCCGGATTCCAAAGCCTCACATTTGCTGGATCCCGCATTGTGGATTCCTTAACATTGAGCAAAATATTCAAGGTATCAAGGTGACTATAGCTGTAGCATAATGATTTGAGTCACGCAGTTGTCTGGGGTGCCTTACTTGCGAGCGTGGGCAAACAAAATAATTTCTGAACGAGTAGCCCGAACGGGCGTCTAACTTAACACAAGGTGATTCATCCTCACTTTTAATTAATTAATTTTGGGCTCTTGTAAAAATGACTCGGGCTACAAACTTTTAATGTTGGAAGCCCGAAGGGCTCCGGAAAAATTTTCTTAGGCAGCAGCCTTGTACATGTACATGTAAGTCATGCATGGATGGTACAAGGCTACCAGAAGCAGTGACGGATCTAGGAATATTTTAAGTGGGGTGAATTGAAAGAATTGAAGTATATACTCTGACAAAAGTCCAGATACTTTAGGCTTTGCATTAATAAAAATATCCTTGTCAGGTACACAGTATCTGTTCCAGCAGAAATAAAATACAATAAAATGTTATAAACAGAAAAATATGGGGGGTGGCTAACCACCCTATTCACCCCCCCCCCCCCCCCCCTCCCCTATCTTGGATCCACCCATGGGAAGAGCAGTAATAATAGTCATCAAAGCAAACATATAGGCAGTCATTGAAAAGGGTACATGCACACAACTTTACAGTAACTTTTAATGGCTGCGCCATCATGCATGGTCCTCTGAGGCACTCCACTGAATGCAGAAAGGCAGTACATTGGCCAACTAATTGTACACGTAAAGGGTGCCCCACTCACACCATCACTGTCTGGATTATTAGCATAACATCCTTAAAAATTTTCTCACAGTTAAATTTGAAGATTGCAACTTACAGCATAAATAATTCTATTTATGGCACATATCCATTCCTCCATCTCTCTCTGAGATGATGCTATCAACAAAAAAGTCTCATGGTTACTTGAAACTGGTCGGCCTTCTTTGTCCTTCCCAGCTGAAAACAAAAGAAAAAAACATGGGTGCAATTTATACAATGTAGAAATTAAATGTTTAAAAAATTAAATTAGTGAAGTCCTGGTATTCCATTCCAAGAGTACAATCATGTACACATGTCATTTTCAATGTTTTGTTGTGTTTAAAATTTTCTTTCAGCAAATTTTAATCTCTTGCGAGGTTTTCAAAATAAAAATAAGCTAAAGAAGGAATTTATATGGGTGTCCTAAATTAATTCTCCATGAAAATGAACTCTACTCAAGTGTCATTTTCTTTTTATTTAAACAATGGAAACCAGTTACTGAATCGAATGTAAGTTCACTTACAAACAATTTCAAACTTGAATTTTCCTGTCTCTCCAGCTTCTACTGGATGCTTATTAACTTTATTCCCTGGCAAAGGAATTGAAGCAATTGGTGTCTTGGGTTCCTGTAAGAAAATCATACACCAGGGTTTCAATAGAATTTGAAGTTGACAGCTGCTTTGAGTAGAGTAAAGACTGTTGTCAAAAGAAATTTTAATCTTACGTTTGAAAGAAGATGTCTTTTCCAACAAAATTGTAAATACAGTAGTCACATGCGCGCGAAGGTAATTAAGGCGAACAAGTCATTATTCGTATTAGGATCTTTACGTAAGGAAGGAATGTCCCAGGAGGAAATAGATCACCTTTTTAACGCAATAGTTTTACCAAATTTTTCTTACGCTCTGTCGGTTTATGATGCCTCAGATTCTGACCTTTCTGTAATACAGAATTTTTTAGACCGGTGTATGAAAAAAAAGTATACGTCCAAGAATGTAAATATTAGGGACTTGCTAGAGAAGGCAGATAAGACACTTAACAAAAAAAGATCGAACAACCCCGATTGTCCGTTCTTCCAGTTTTTACCTAAAGAAAAGAAAACGAGGTACAATCTTAGAAATACGTCAGTCTCTGTCCCTAGGATCCACACTGACAGATTTAGGAACGTTTTTAGTAACAGAATAATTTTTAAATATGATATGTAAATAGTTTCTAGAGTTTATATTATTATTATTATTATTATTATTATTATTATTATTATTATTATTATTATTTCATCAGCTGTCCATGATTACTGAAACCACTGCATACCAATCAATGTAGTCTGGGAATTCTTATTCAGAGTGTACTGCAGCCACACTTTAACCCACTGATTCCTGAACCCCCCTTGATGCATACAATTGTCTGGCATTAGACAATAAATAAGTAAAATTTTCTGGCATTAGAGAGTAAAATCTGTTAAGTCTCACTCCCAGGGTCAATGGGTTAAAAACCTTTTTTTCTCAAAGAAAACCCGCAAAGGTTTGCCATAATATTCTTGATTATAATGTAATCTTGTGACAAGTTTCTGTCTGTACAAGTGCTGGATGGGTCAATAAGATGTAGGAAAAAAGGAAATTGATAACTTGAACACTACAATGTACATGTACAATACTCAAGATTAAAACTAACAGTGTTATCTTTGAAATAATACAACTGATCTCCTTTGATTTCAAACCATCTTGATCTTAAGTTTCTGTGTCTGCCTCCCTGCTTCCGAAGCCAACCACAGTGCTCCTGTTGAATCAATATTACATTTGAATCACAAATTAATCACTAACTGGTCCAACAATGGCTCCATTACCAGACCTTCAGTTTGGGTAACAGTCAATCAACAACAGAAAAGCGTACACAAAGTAGAAAAGACATTCTTTACGCATAGACAATCCTTTGCCAAAATACAAATGAATTAACTAAGAGAATGCACCTTGCTGTCTTATATATTCCAATGTAATCAATCTGATATTGAAGCTTTGATTTTACTGATCGATACAATAGTCTATTAATTCTCCATCCAAGCAATTTCATCAAAGGTTAATCCCTTGTCTTGCCTCACTGCCCCCAACCCCCAAACACACAAACAAACACACGCACATCCAATTCTCCAGGAGCTGCTAACTGTGAGACCTCATTACTCATACAGCAACGCAATAAATTTTAGGTTTATTCTCTATTTAAGTTGCAGCATGTGTTATCATGGTGTCCCAATATAAACAATATTGTTGTAGCACAAGAATGTTAACTTGATTCCTTCTTTTCCACCCATCCACAATTAACCTACCGTACTTTTGTTTTGGCTTTGCCGTGATTACCCATGCTGCAACCAAAGACGTGACCCCGTCTGACAAATAAAAACTTCCTTGGTTGATCATGACAAAATTTTGACAACAGATGTCAAAGGAAAACAGCAAGATTTTTGCAAGTGCAACGTAATAAGGTGGATTTAAATATTTGGGCCAAGTTTTTAATTATTTATCAAAGAATAGCCCATTTCACAGCTGATAAAAAATCAAGCCACATGTCCAAGTTAACCAGGGCAGTTGCATATATTATATGCTCATGAATCGACACAAGATTCTCATGGCGATTTCCTTCGAATAGTTACACACGTTAGAATGTGACCATTTCCACGGAACAATACCTCAAAAGGTTCCATCAGACATTCGGCCGCAACGATCACGAAAAATCTCACGAATCGTGAGAAGTTCCGTTAGCAGTGCTGCAGTCGATTGTCCACTTTATTTGGAAATCATTAAACTTCAAGCACAGAGGCTAATAACATATTAGAATAGCTTACAATTTTTTGCTTGTGGCCTCTCACTGGTGGTATTGGTTGCTTCAGACTCTGCATAATATGCCAACGTTAATTTCATCAACAAGACACTCCAAATTCCAGAAATAAACATTGAAACGCCACCATTATTACGGTCAGATGACGAGGCCTGGGAACTAACTTATCAGCTGACAGAGAGTGTGAGAACTGTTTCAGTTTTTAGCACAGGTTACCCAAACTCCAAAATAAATCAAACAAGAGGCTACGGGTAGCCTACACTCTGTTCGAAGGATTTTTAGCCGCCTTCATTCAAGTTCACAGTATTTCAGTGGTTTTTTCAATGTAACAATATCTTGGTAAATATCCAGTTTCAATTCCGAAGTGCACAGTCCACTTCCGTGACCCAATGATAGGGTTTGTGCGATCGTGGATATCTGTTTACATTTAAAACTAGTGTTAACGGCATTGATTCCAATGAAAACCAGAAAAAGGATGCTTTGCAACTCTCTACGATGATATTTGAAAATATTTAATAATTTATCTTCACAATACTAGGAAGATTATAAAATTACGATATCTGTCGCATAGTCATACGATAACAAAGATTTCTTTTTCAAATTAATGCCTCTGCCTTTTTTAGGATTCTTTTTGCTGTCTTTACTGCCCTCTCGGCTGCACCGTTGGATTGCAGGTATTCGGGAGAGCTGGTTGGAATCCCTATTCACGTGCAAATTCCTTGAACTGGTGTATGCTATAAAAGAGGCTTCTTGTGTTGGTGTACCGAGATCCATTATCACTAACTACTTCTTGAGGAATACCGTACCTTGCGAAGATCTTCTTCATATTGTTTAATAAGCACGTGGCCGTGTTTTGTCGCAAAAGTTAAAGTTCCAAGTATTTTGAAGGGAAATGAGTCACTACTAAATAGGTCTATCCTCCATACCGGCTTAAAGAGATCAGTACCAACAATTTGCCATAGAAGTCCAGGTATCTCATGTGGTTTTAGAGTTTCTTTCATGTGCTGCTGGTTCCTGAAAGCATTGCCGATTCCACAGGAAGGAACTCGGTCCTTGACCTGGGAAGTAATAGCTGGCAAAAACAACAGAGCATTTTAGGCTTCCCAGTCTGCACGAAACCATCTCTCACCTCTGTCTCAAGAAGACCAGACACGCACGGTTCTTACGTTACGTTTATGCCTGTAAAATCAAATGAAATGTCAATTCTTGGTAAAAACCAGCATGGTACTTTTTTTGGTAGGCTAGGTATCGGAGAGCCAGAACATTTACACATGCGCTGACGGAATGTTTGAACAAGAGAGAAAAACGCAGACATGGCACTGGAGCGTCGTACCAAAAGAGTCATCCCGGGATTTCGGCCCGTGCGATCGCTTTTGGACGC
>NC_090872.1:15673999-15696499 GCF_036669935.1 Montipora foliosa
TAAACTTTCAATTCGACAATTCAAATATTCAATTGAATTGAAGGTTTGAATAACCGAAATAAATGTTGAATTGCCGAATACATGTTTGAATTTGACACCAAAAACGCGCCCTACGGATATGCTTGCGTTGCGTCGGTTTTGGAGCATGCTTAGAACCACTTCCTGTATTGCAATTGCGACTCATTCCCCTTTGAACTGTTTGTTTCAACGAAGTCCAACAAGGTTCAAGCTTCAAAAATCACCGTCTATAATAAGTAAAGCTAAATCAACAGGCACTTACCTTTGGAAGAGTATTAATGAAGCTGTGTATGTTAGCAGCCTTTGCAGCAGCTTCAATTTCATCCCTTGTTACGTCACGTGAGTTGTCGCCGTAAGCAATGTTATCAGCAATGCTGAAGCCAAACAAGATGGGCTCTTGTGAAACGATACCAATTCTCGAGCGCAACCACTGAATATTCAGAGTTCGAACATTGTTACCATCAATCGCCTAAGAGTATAAAACAAAATCAACTGCAGCTTTACCCTCAATGTCCATCTTCAGAGACTTGACTTGCAGCTATTGAAAGAGTTGACTGTTTTACTCTCTAACTTACCACTTCTCCGTCCTCGGCATCATAGAATCTTTCCAACAGCGAAACAACTGTACTTTTCCCACAACCACTCGAACCAACAAGGGCAAGTTTTTGTCCTTTCTGAACAGACAGTGTTAATCCTCGCAATACCTTGACATTCGGCCGGGTTGGATAGCGAAAACGTACGCTTCGTAGCTGAATTGTGCCTGTTACAGTGCCCTTCAAGAAAGCAAAAGATACGAACTATCATAGATGGCAAAACTGTGACCTGTTCGACCAGTGGTTTTTGACGTTAAAGCGACAAGTCAGTCAGGACATGGGACCTGGGGCACTTTTGTATTTAAGTGCGTACATAATATTGCTCCAGATCTGTTTAGAGATAATTTTATGAAGTCTTCACACAACTACTCTATAAGGCGCAATGGTTTAGATCTTTTACTTCCCAAAGTACACACAGAAACTGCAAAGAAAGGTTGTTTTTATTCTGGAGCGCTAGCTTTTACTGGTTTGCCATTGTACTTGAAGGAGATTTGGTCAATTGTACCGTAATTTTTAAGTCGAAGCTCAAGGTCTTATTTTTTATTTTTTTTATGTGTTTAAATATTCATGTAATTATCTAGTTATTCAATAGGCCAGTTCTGAGTTGATGTCTGCCTCCTTTTCAAAACGAGTCTAATTGCGAAGTTTTTCTTTTGCAAATTAGTTTTCATTCATATATAAAGTAGAACTAGCTACCATCACAAAAATTTCGCACTTAGACTTGCTTTGAAGAGGAGGCAGACATGAACTCGGAAATCTTTTAGAGTGTATAAGAGTATTCTAATTTTCACTTATTTAGATATTTAATTATGGCTTCTTGTTATTTAATAATTTATTTCTAGTCTTCCAGGTCACCCATTTATAACAGATTTGTCTGACGAGTTTACCCTGGTAAAATATGGGTTTATTATTATTATGGCAGTTTAAAACTCCTGAATGCCAGGCCCTAGTCACAAATACTGGGCGTATAAACGTAGCTAGTATTATCTCAACATTTACGAGTTTACATAAGATAGGAATAAAATTGCATAAAATTAATAAAATAAATATCTATCCACATAATATCTACAGAATTCTAATTGTGTGTTGTCTCATTAGCGCCCCAAAGGTGTCCAAGTGGCTAGCACATGACTTAGAATGTTTTAGCGATGTGAAGGGTGTGGCTTAGGACGGCTTTCTGCATTCTTCTGAGTACCTTTCGGTACCTATCTGAGCCCACTAACGTCTTGACTTCATCCTTCAGACTCCTTGAGTAACCACCAAAAGCGTCAATAACGATGTTGAACTGTCGAATCTTGTACCCTGGGTGCTGTCTCTTGAGCTCTAGTCGCAAAGGCGCATACTTTAAGGTCTTCTCCTCATCTTTCTGCTTTCTGTTATCCATCCAGGGACAGCTCATCTCTATCAGCATCACCTCCTTGTTTTCCCTGTCTACGAACCTAGCGTCAACTCTGTTGGCTCTTATTATTATTATTATTATTATTATTATTATTATTATTATTATTATTATTGTTTTTTCGTGGTAGATTTCCATATTTGAAGTTAATATGTTACATCCTATTATCGTATTCAGTTTTTGCGATATCAATGTTGATTTTGAGGGATTGAAGTTTTCATGCAACAAACACAGTAATGTTTTTCACGGTTTTACTATAAGTAACATTGGAGGAAAATGTTTTCTACCTTTTTTAATGATTCAAGTCAATAGTTTTTTTTAGCTGATAAAAATACTTGTGTAATTTTATGTGAGTAAATAATAAAGTTGTTATTATTTAATAACTATAACTATAACTATAACTATAACTATAACTATAACTATTACTATTACTATTACTATTACTATTACTATTACTATTACTATTACTATTACTATAACTATAACTATAACTATAACTATAACTATTACTATTACTATTACTATTACTATTACTATTATTATTATTATTATTATCGGCCCTGGTTTGCCTTCGAGGATCGCGGGTGAAGCGCCGTGCCGCGTTTGATTACAACAATTGCGATATTAAAATCGCAGCTGCCGAAGGAGCCATTGACATTGTTTAGTGTTTTTTTTTAGAAGCTTTTGTATAATAGGGTTTTGGATTTGCCATTGGCCTTTCGCTTTCTTTTTTTTTTTTAAGATAGTTTTAGATACTTTTTGCTTCCAATTCTTACTTTTTAATATTCCTTGTAAAATCTCAGAAATGAAACTGTTATTATTAGTTATTAATAAGACAGTTTTTCTAATTGTACATAATTCAATTTTCAAGAACTTCCTTTTATTCTTTTTGATGTTATCTATGTTTAGTTTTACTTGGCAAATAAAGATTATTATAATTATTCTCGAAAGTCCAATAGATAACTCAATTGGTTTTGCCAGTGATTATCCGCTGGATAGTGATTTATCTGGTGGGTAGCGTTATCCACCTTTTGAACGGAGGCCTGATATTCAAAAACCTGGGATTTTCACTCTAGTTTGGGTACTGTCGTTTCCAAATACAAACTATTTTTTCTATAGGCCACCATTTGGCAAACCACTGAAGAAAATAAGAGAATCCCTCACTACGTTTGCGGGTTGATTGGCGGCATGGAATAAAAATGCTAGGCTTTGCGACACTTGCCTCTACATGAGAAAAAACTCTCAGTCTTGCATCAAGGAGCATGCGAGTTTAGAAGTGGACGGAGCCGGACTTTAATGCTAATGAATGTAACCGATGAACAAACATAAGAGACGTGATACTTTTTATCCCATCCTCACCCCGCAACCTCGCACTTTCACTTGGCCTTGGTTGTTAGGAAGGTTAATTGCCATATCCGGCGGTTAAGCCCTACAGAAAAAAGGTAGAGTTTTCCAGTGGAAAGTGCCATCCACTCTCCAAGCAACCAGAGTCTGGTAAAAGAGATTCCGCAGAGGCCAAAGATTCGAGGCTACGGTAACGAACACAAAAACAGGGCAGGGCCAACCTTTGAATCGTTGACCCCAAAAGAAAAACCCTTCGAAACCGAAAATGAGCTTTGGTAGTATTCTTACCGGTGTTAAGCCGTTCTCAGAGGAACTATCAATGAGAGGTTTCCGATCGAAGATTTTAAGCAGGCGCGCAGCTGCCACTCTAGCTTTCTCGTAATCTGGTGTGAGAGCGCTGATCTGACCCAACGTAAAACCACCCATTATAATGGCGAGCACCACCCTGTTAGGAAAATCAAAACAAACGCGTGGTTACAGCACGAAGTGTAACATTTCCGCTGGCAGGCAAGACGGTGACCTTCACCCGTTATACGGTAATAATCAATTCTGTTTTTCGCTTTCAGTGTTATTTCAATACAATTTCAATTTGGTCTTCATCAAGTCCGGTTCTATAGACATATTTCTTCAAGAACTCACTCTCCAAAAGTTCGATTCCTACTTTGGGTCCTCGATGGAGTGGAGTGACTTTTGTTTGCGAGGCATCGTATTTTGGTTGCTATTGCTATTTTTAGTTTTGATTGATATGTCACAAGTGCATACACGAAGTGCAGATGGTTACCCAAAATTCTCCAAGTTTACCAGTTTACGAAAATGCAATGTATTTCCAGCATACTCTGAACTATTTCATGGACTTGCAATAACCACACATACACTTTTGACAAGCCCACTACACACTACCTTTCACCACCGAGACTTAAACAATGTTCCTCACTGCTCTCAGTGAATGAAGGGGGTAGTTTCTAAAGAAACTGTGGTGCTGCGTCGGTGGGGAAGTAGTATACAAAAATTGGTTTTATCAACGGAGTTGATAATGTAAATTGGCCACCGTACAGAGATTCTAAAGGCTGACGTTTCGAGCGTTAGCCCTTCGTCAGCGCGTCAGAGCGTTAGCCCTTCTTCAGAGCGTCAGACCTTCGTTTTCGAGCGTTAGCCCTTCGTCATTCGCTCTGACGAAGGGCTAACGCTCGAAACGTCAGCTTTTAGAATCTCTGTACGGTGGCCAATTTACATTATCAACTCCGTTGATAAAACCAATTTTTGCTCTCAGTGAATGCTCGGCGGCATAGTCACCATCACGAACCACTGCGCATGCCCAATTCGAGCTACATTTCTGGTCTTAGCTTCAACTGATCTGGTCTAAGTTTCAACATGAGTAATAAAGTTAATAACAAACTGCTGTACATCTTACTTCATGACTTCGTCCATAGTCAACTCCCTTTCCATCACAAGATGTGCTCCATATCTGAATGCTATGGCATTGGCAAAAAACATGAACGCCTCTGACAAGCCGAATGATGCTCCTTGCAAATGAGCTTTTTTCCTGGCCCTCCTGTAAATATCCACACAAGAAATTATTTGTAAGCAACGTGCAGAGGTAAAAAAAAAAAACAACCAAAATACAATGTCAGAAATTTTCGTTTTCGTGTTTGGGTAACCACATTACCTACTCGAAGTGCGGTTTGTTTTCCTCCGCAGCAGTTTCTCCGTTTCGTTTCGGTGCCTACTATTGTTATTGCGCATACACTCTGCGCATCTTGAGATACTTGGGTTTTCTATGGGTGATGCTAACTAATACAGAGATATTCTTGCGCAGTTTGAAACTTTGCGGAAATAGCAGAATTCAGCAACTGCTCTTAGTATCAAAAAGAAAATTGGGGGTAACCATGCATTTTACATCGATAATTAAGCTTCAATTTGGAAAAGAACGCCATACATTGCTGTTATATTAAAGCTTTTTACAAATATTGCTTATTAATATTCAATATCTTTGAAAAATGCGTGGTTACCCCAAATTTTCCTTTTTCGATTTCAGTAACACTTGTTAAGATCTGCTTTTCCCGCATATTTATAAACCGGGCAAAAATGCCTTTGAATTAGTGGTAGGCACCGTCCTTAACATGCCAATAAATGGTGCTTACTTGGAAGGCGCTTCTAAAGCTGCGGCATATTTTTCATAAAATGTGCTTTCTCTGCCCAAAGATACCACAGTTCTGATGTTTTCAATTGTTTCCACCGCAATCTGTTGACGCACGACAATAACAATAAGATCAGTGCACTCTAGAAAGGATCATCAGAGACATGCCATCAATTTATGCAATTGCGAGAAACCCCGAACTCGATTTATCGTAAATGATTTAATAAACGCCCGGAGCGTTTCTTTAATTTTAGGGGTCCAAGAGGGGGCGTTTAATAGATAGGAGGCGTTTTTTCTCGTAACTTATTTTAACGAACTCAACAAAACTGTATACAGTATGCTTTCCGCCAAAAACGTTTTTATGTTAAAAGAATCTCGACTGCGGGCTGACGGCTTTTGCATTCGATGGTTTGTTTTTGTTTTTTTTTTTCTTTCGCTATAATCAAGAGCGTGCTTCAACGAGTGCAACCTGTTTTCATATTATAACCAAACGCTGAAGTCCAGAATCCTTGCTGGTTTTCTAGCTGCGTCTGAATCGAACTCCCTTACCGTCCAAGTTTGTGGAAAACGAAAACGCGAAGTGGGTCTTGGGCTTTTACTTCGGGTAGAAGAGCACAGAACACGTCATCATAAAGAAATGCAAATGCGAGAAATTTAGTCTCAAATTATTATTACATCGAGTTGAAGTGTGGAGTCGAAGTTTGGCAGTGTGGAAGTTAACGTCCACACTGCCAAACTGATGGCGCGTTCTGTGCTCTTCTACCCGAAGTAAAAGCCGGGTCTTGTCATTCCTGGATGCTATCAAGCTCGAACAGGCAGGAAAAAAAAGTGCAGATATATTAAGCACCGAGATCAAGAAGATCAAAGAGCGCTATCCTTTGAACTTGAAATTGAACTTTGAACTTGAAATTGAACATGACATAATAGACAAACCGATGATAATCAAGCACACCCTGCGAGCAGAGCCTCCTTTTGTCTTTTTCTTTACTGAGGAGGAGAAAAGTAGGCTCTGCCCGAATCGCGTCAACTCTTTGAAGCCACCGGAGCCCGAACTTCTGGACAAGTCAATCTTGCTTTCTCTCGTCTATCCGGTTTTTCCAGTGCGAGCGTCAATTTAGTGACAAAACCGATGGTTATAATTGAGCCCGCTGCACCACAGCGGCGAGATCTGGCACATTAGCCTTGGGTTCGAGACTGCATCCTGGCAACATGCAGCGTATAGTCAATAAAGATCTTACTCGATTCATGCAGAGTCTTTCTCGAGAACGCCAAAATCGAGCAAGCAAAAGAAAGGCTCTGCTAGCAGGGTGAATCAAGCAATGAAATTAATAAATCGATTGATTTTGCTCTATTTTCGCCAATTTTCACGGGGCGTTTAATACAAACTTCAGAGTGTTGGGGGGGGGGGGGGGGGGGGGCGTTCATTAGATCATTTACGGTAAATCAGCGGCCGTTCTATTATTTATCTTACACCTCCTGTTTTAGAAGTTGGCTAGTTTATCGAAGCGAGAAAAGAAAACACCGCAAAACAAAAGGTTTAATGGGCAGCACAATACCTCTGAGAGCCCCGCACATGCGTTTCACACCTGACAACGACATGAAATGAACAAATTTGAGGTTATGTGAAGAACGCGAACGCCTGCCGATAAATTTTTAGTTTTCTCTCCAACCATCCGCACCGTTCATACCAATCTTATTTCAGGAATGTTGAGAAATACTTTCCATGTCGAAAAACGGGAAATAATATTTTTGAGACAATGGCCCGGGCAAAGGGCTTCAACATTTGTTTCGTCAACAGTTCGATTTTGTTGAACGCCGTTGAACGATGTTGACCGCTGATTGACGCTGGTGTGGCAAAGTGTGGCAAACAGTAACAACATAGACCACTTTCATGCATGAATAGCGACCACCTTTACATTCTTTTGTATTTATGTTAATTAGACTTACTACCCTCATTTTGAAACAAATATTCTCTTGAAATTTGCTCGTCGTAGCGAGGCTAGAAAGGGTTACTAGCATTAAAACAACCGACAATTTTATTTGGCCGCCTTTATGAAAGAGGTCTACTTGATTTAACAAAGCTTTACCAGCTGAGTACAAAAATTTGGTTTATCAACGGAGTTGATAATGTAAATTGGCCACCGTACAGAGATTCTAAAAGCTACCAGCTGAGGCCTGGTATTCGGCCCGCCCGCGGTTGTTACTATGGATACGGGCATGGATACGTCGTTGAGAGACCGATAAGTGTGCACGCGCTTACCTAACGATGTTGAAAGAGGGAGGGGAGGGGGGGCGAACTGCTTCAACTTCGCGATAACAAAAGAAATGTTGAATTGCTGTTGAAGCAAAGTTTAAACGCTTTGAAACTCTTTCAACATCGGTTCAAAATGTTTCAACACGGTTGAAGGGGATGGCACACGATTCCGGCATTGTTGTTCTACAAAATCGAACGGATGTTGAAGCAAATGTTGTTGGGTTTTGGGGAAAATTCCTATAGCATCTACGTTTTCTCTGGTTTCTAAAACAAACTGACCTTGCCCGACTGGACAATATCATCTTCCCCAAGACCGGAAGCTGCACCTCCTGCAAAAAACTTCATTTGTATCGCAGAAGCAACAACGAGGAAAGGGATGATGGCCAGAACCACAAGGGTTAATTTCCAACTATTGATAAAAGCGAACACAAGACAAGCAACAATTGTGGTGATGGACATTGCGATTTGGGCAAGGCGATTTCCAGTGGCCTAGAAAGAGAACAGTAAATTTTTTACCAAACTAAAAAGAGGACATTTTTCACCTTTTCAAAGCAATTCAGTGCAACAGGCAGTACAATATCGTTAGGTAAAGGTAAAGGTACACGTTATTTAACGTTGGAAGTCCCTTTACTCTCTAGAGAGTATTCTCCCAGGAAGCCGACGGTGCGCTCATTTTACCCCCCTCTTTTCCATCAGTGATCCGTTTTAAGGGTATTTAAAGCTACTTAGGCTACACTGAAAGGAAAGAAGTCGAAACAAGGATGTCAGATCCGGGGATCGAACTCGCGACCTGTTGCAAGGCCGCGCACTAACCGACTGTGCCACCCTTGCTAGCCCTATGAACTGTGTGAAGATTTTGATGCAACAAGCAGAAACCAATTCCGTGTTAGTAAACCTATTGGGGAAGTTCAGCAACGACGAAAGAATGGTCGACATGACTATTGACCGTCTATTCTACAACTAAAGGTAGATAATCGGGGAGAGTTCCTGTTGAGGGATCATGTTTTGCAAAAAACCAACAGGACTTCGGTCATGTCACATTATTACTTTGCATAGGACGGGAAAATGGAAGCTTCCATTCAAGACTATTTTTATTGCCGTGCTTTTAACCTAGTTGTTATTTTCTTTATCTTAACGAGTAATCCCCCGGTATTCCCATTTGCAAGGATTATTCTTTGGATCCTCTCGTTACCGGGTAGCGTAGCGACAGTTAAATAATGTGCGAGAGCTTTGATGGTGAATGAAAGTATTGAAATGTCTCGTCCTACAGCCCTGAACGCTACCAAACACAGTTATAGTGTATTTACCCCCTGAACGGCTGAAGCATGTGTTGACAGTGCTGTAGTTAAAGCTCCAGTGCTGTGAAGAGGATCATCAAAGTAAGATATTTCCTGAAAAAACAAAAAGATTGCCCATTACGAAAAGTTCCTAAACAATTGCACACCTCCAATGCATTCCTCTATATAAAGCTCCACGCACTATTGCGCCATTGAAATTGCGTGGAAGCATCCGAAACATTTATTTCTTTCATCACATAAATTGCTGGTCATACACAAATCGCGAAAAAAAAAATTTTTTTTTTCAATTTCAGTTGCACGATTTGAAACATCAGTACTGATTACAGACACTAACCTGTTTCAAAATGCTCTCGAATGTTAATTTCCTCAAACGCATGGTTAGCAGTTCACCAGATTTTGCAAACATAATAGCCTAACAAAATCAACAAATTTGGAAAAAATATGAAGGGTACAAGCGAACTTTGCCTACCTTCTTGTAAATTTTAGTTGCTTCAGCTAAAATAGGGAACAAAATATAACCGAGCAGAGGACTTGGTTCAAATGCTAAAATGTCGATTGGGTTCAATTATGTTGAAAAAAGAGCTGAACAGAGGCGAGATACGAGTGTGCGAGAACGAGATGTGCGCGCGAGGAGGGGAGGAAAGGCACTCGTTTCCTCGCGCGCCTTTTTGTATCTACACAAGCCATAAAGAAAAGATGTTCTGTCAACTAGCAAGTTGACATAACACTATAATAATTTATAAAAAATTAGGATAGTGCGCGCACTCTCATTGGTCAATAGCTGTGTTTAGATGAGAGTATGGAAACACGGCTGTGACATCACACGAAGTTTGATTGGTTTATGTATAGTCAGACGCGCGTTTTGATTGACTGGTAGAAAATACGAGCGTGTATCAAGAAAATCTGTTTCAATCAGAAAGTAAAAAAACCACCATTTTCCTTCACTTGTCGAATTATCTTTGAGAAAAACTTCATAAAAGCAATAGAGGACTTTTTTCCCGTGTTTCCATAGCCTCATCTAAACACTCGGGGGAGTTGGAGAATTCTCGACAGTTATGCAAACCCGGGACGCAGTCGTGGGTTTGGATAACTGTCGAGAATTCTCCAAACTCCCCCGAGTGTTTAGATGAGGCTATGGAAACAAGGACAACGTCCTCTATTGCTTAAACGTGTCTTTTCAATTATGATATACCATAAACTACCTGAATTAACTGAGCAAGGAAACTTGCTGCACCAATAGCCAGAAACATGAGCGACCAGAACTCAGAGTCCTTTTTCATCTTTGCTGGGTCGTTGAAAGTAAATACCTAACAAAATGTAACAGGAAATGACAATGGTCGTAATGAGAATAACAAGTTACAACAACAACAATAGTGAAAGAGTTAAAGTTCAAACTAAGGGTGCGTTCGATTGACCGTATTCCGGAATAGGAATACGTGGAATATAAGTTAGAAATCCTTCGTTTTTACGGAGATTCACATTAAAATTGTCAAACATCTGCTAAAATGCTATTTTAAACATAATCTTATTATCCTTGCTACTTCGAAAAGCGCCAAACATACCGTTTTAATAATCACTCCACGTATTCTTATTCCGGAATAGGGTCAATCGAACACGCCCTAAAATTAATCGCTAGCCCATCCATGAAATTGACTTGTCTTATTAAAAGGGAAAAACAAAAGCTGTGGGATAATACTTATATAATTAACAATTAGACCCATGAGGCGAAGCCGAATGGGCTATTGACCCGTGGCCCTTGAGGGTGAAGGGTCTAATTGTTTTAGTATCACCCAACTAGTCGGACAGAAAACGCAATAATAAAGTTAGCAAATGCAAGTTAAAGAAATATTTAATTGGGAATAAAACGAAAGAAAGCGTCACGCTTTTCGCTACTCGAGGACTATTACTAATAGTTCTCTGGTAGCGTAGCCAATTAAAATGCAGGATTTGCACTAGTCCACTAGTTGGGTGATACTTAGCCTGCGTAGCAAGCGTTCCTTTTCGACAAAAAGAGCTTCGCAACGATTTTCCGCAAACTGGCCGCGCGGAAGTTGGGGCAAGAGACTGAGGGAACGCTTGCAAGAAGACCCCCTATTTTTGAAAAACGCCCACCTTTTTATTGTTGACTTGACACACGCTGATTGACGTCTTATTAACAAATTAGCCAATAGAAGATAACCATGTTAACACATGTTGGCTTCCGACAAAACAAACCGAGGCACCGAGGAAACACCGAGTGATCAACGCAGAATTTGCCAGTGTGATTTTAGATGTTAAATTTGTAACGGCAGCTTCTAAGCCGGGTACGACTGGTAACGTTTCTTCTGAGAATTTGTTTAAACCATCGAAAAGAAACTTACGGGCAAGTTCTAGCTGATATTTGCAGAGCGGTTGGAATAGAAGTTATCGAAAACAACAGCCAATTTTTGAGAACTTGTAAGCAATCCGTGCGCTCGTAAAATACGAAATTTAGAAACAAATAAACTCGTACAGAGTTCGATGGGTAGTAAGTAAGGCCGTTAAATGCAAATCTCCAGCAAAGCTGACCATGAAACCATTCAAATAGGTTTAAGTTTAAAACTAACGACGATTTCAGTGCGACTTGCCAGTCGGAAGCTGGCCGCTCGCAAGCTGGTTTCACCATCAACTCTGATTGGTCCATTTGAATTTGAACGCGCGCTGGCAACACGACCCTCCAATCAGAGTTGAGGGTGAAACCAGTTTGCGAGCGGCCGTTGTTGACTGCCCGGTCACAAGCCTCTGAGGAAAGCCGAAGGGGTGAATTTTAAGGCAAAGTTTTCGTTCTTCACGAGTCTTTCGGCCGCCGAAACACAAGTATTTGGAGTGAAATTTATTGGGCTTTATGGAACTGTTGTTTTTATTGCGATTCAGGACTTTTCCTGTTGAGGAGAAAACGATTTGTGGAGTGAGGTCTGGCCAGCGATGGATGGAGTGGTCGGCCTTCCTATTTTTTTAGTAACCGTTTCCGGATAACTTCACTAAACGTCGTCAGAATGGCTCTAAACTCGGCACAAGAGGTCAAGTTCGTCACACATTTGAGGTAGGAAAACTTTATTTCAAATGAGATAGTTATTTACACAATTTTTTACGATCGGTGATTTTCCCATACAATTCTCTACACAAGCTGTCGCATACACCACGTATTTTCAGCTTGGGGAGCCTGTGGACTTGCTGGCTATTTTGTTGGTGCAGAGTGGTTCACGAAATGGATCGTATTAAATCTCCTGGAAATTACAGCCAAACCTCCTCGCTAGTTTGATAATCCACAGTACGTTTTTGGTCAAATCGTCACGAAATCGTAGATGAAATAGCAAGTAAAAGTTCTTTAAAAAATCGAATAACTTTACAAACGAGCCGCTTTCTTCTCGCAATAATTAAGAGAAGATTTAACAGGCTGCGTAGTTGTCTTCATCTTGTCTCAATCCATGATATAGGACTCAAGCTTACATCAGGCAAGGTACGCAGAGAATTTGACGAATTTCCTTGATCCTGAAACATGTGGATTCTGATAGTTCGCAGGCATTTTATTAATTCATCCTGCGTAAATAAAGTATCTTTTGCAAGCGAGCGAAAAGCTCACTTCAGTTCAGTCCAAACTTTTGTTAAATAACGATCGAATCTTTTGCTTTTAATGAATTACGGAAACGCCATAGCGGCTTCAGCTGACACGTAAATAATATTGAATTCCCCTTGATGGATATTGTCCAAGCAGTCCAGATTTTCATTTAAATTACAGGCTGTCATTCCCATAGAATTCACCTCAACCACTTACTTGATTGCGTATTATGCTTTGAAATGGAGAAATCACGATGATACTCGAGAAGCCGGTTCTTCGTTTTAAGTTCTTTTATTTCGCACTCCGCACATCATGACAAACATCTGAAAAATTAAGCTTTTTCCGAATCCTGTTGGCAAAACGGCCATTACATCTATACAGTTAAAGAGATGGCGCATTGACAGTTCTTTTTTCCTTTTCAATGTAAAACCCGAGACCCGATTCGCTCAGCTTCGACACACGATTCAAAACCTTCCACATCTTCCAGCATTCCCTTTGTCACGCTCCAGAATTTGTCACCTGTCAATCATTGTGACTGTGCCGCACCAATCAGAAGCCCCCGTTCGTGGGCGAACGGGTTTTTCAAAAATAGGGGGTCTTCTTGCAAGCGTTCCCTCAGTCTCTTGCCCCAACTTTCGCGCGGCCAGTTTGCAGAAAATCGGTTCGAAGCTCTTTTGTCGAACAGGAACGCTTGCTACGCAGGCTAGGTGATACTAATAATAGATAACAGTAATAACCGTACTTATTAGTACATCAAATTTAATAGACATGTAGCAACAGCTGGTATATAATTAAGTTACTGTATGCATGAGATTCGTGAAACATGTATGGTTCTCTGATGGTTAAATGTTGGGTCTAAAATCCTCCTCAATGTTTGCACTTTACACCATGTAATAATTCAAACGCTGTTGTACTTACAAAGAGGATTTCTGACAGCACCAATGCAAATGCGAATGGAAACAACCCATTAATAGCCGCAGAAATGCTTCCGACAACCATGAATGGCCATTCAGGTTTGTTCAACTTCAGGATCCGGAAAAATGGAGCCGGTTCTACCTCTTCTTCAAGAATCTCTTCTTTGCCATCTTTGTCTTTTGTCACCTATTAAAGTTTAAAATGTCAGACCCTTTTATCATGACAATTTCCTTTCCACTCGACGGAAATGAGGTGATGAGTGATGATGATTAATCAGAGATGGCACGGGTACGGGCACGGTCTCCTAAAATGAGTCCAAGATTTTGACTTCTAGTGTATAGATAGATAGTGACTTTATTTCACAAGGGTAGCTCATGATAGTATTAACAACTGATACCCCAGTGGCCCTTGAAACATATTTACACTGGTTCTACCTAACTTAAGCTAAAAGACATTAAAAATGATAAAGATACAGAATAAAAATATATACAATATCGTCAAAAGTTAAAAACTCAAGTCCTTTTTCTGAGTGACTAAAAAAATTCTTAAAAAGGCTAATGTTTCAAAACGTGAGTAACTGTCCAAAACTCTCAGAGATCTTGGTAAAGAGTTCCAATCCCTGAAAGAACAAACTGTAAAAGAACGACCATCCTCCGTAGCATAACTATATCTAGGACAAAACAAATTTAAATTACAATATCTTGTGTTCCTCATATGCATGCTAGAATTTATAACTAAAAGTTCATTCAGGTAATTAGGAGTGTTTCCTTTAAGTTTCTTGTAAATGAGTGTGATTGTCAGAACTGTCACTTTCATGGCCTGCATATTAACTGTATGTAATTTACTCACAATGATTACTGCAAATAAATGAGACAGGAATATTGAAGACTAATACATGAAAAGAACTTAATAAATAAACAGATGTAACATATGACGGTGAATCACCTACTGTATCAATGATAATACATGATTCCACATGGTTACCATAACATCAATAAATGAAGCCAGGACTGTGAATCTTTACCATGTAATTTGAATATAATATAATAATCATCGCTGACATTTAAACCCACCTCAGCCTTGCCAGAATCGGGTCTATCTAACGCAGAACCTGGTCTTCGCTTTGCTGACAATCTGCGTGATACTCGAACAGACAGTTTTCGTTCCAAATCTGTGTCTTCATGTTCACTATCGCTTGACATGTGAGACATGCTACGCATGAAATTTGCTGCTGCCATTGATTCTGAAAGTCAATCACGTTTAAACTATGATTAATAACTACATGTGCCATGTGCATGTAGAGAAAATAATTGTGTACTCTTACAGCACCAAATTCTTTTTAAGGAGAAAATCAATTAATCCAAATTCAGCAATTAGCAAGCTACAGAAAGCTGTATCTTCACTCAAATTTGTAACTGGCATTATTAGAGCAACTTTGTGTCTTGTAGGACAGAGGAAAAACAGCTTTCAAAAGATCCATTCACAAGTCACTACATATTACTTTTGTATTGATGAGTGGTAACAGTTATAACCCAGGTGTCCAAACTTTGCAACTTGCTTTTTGAAAATTTTCAGTCGGCCGACAGTCGACCGACGCGTTGGCAGACGTGTTGGCCGACGCGTTGGTGGGATCGGATTCTTAAATTTTACCAACCTTTTTCTTCAACATCAGCATCATCGTCATCATCATCATCATCAATGTCACCACCGTGTTCTTTTTCTTCAAACGTCTGTAAAAAAACACATGATGGGTGAGTTCCCTCCAGAAGGTTAATTGAGACGACAACAACACAGTATTTCATACAATTAAGGGCCCACTGACGTATTTTTTGGGGTGCGTTGCTAAGGATGTAATGATAAAGTAATTTGAGAGAATTTGTCATTTTGGTCAGTTTCCAACTTTTGTAAGCCAATGACCCTAAATATGACGTCATCATACCACGCCCATGGTCACGTGACCAATAAAAGAAAACTCTAAATTTGTCTCCGTGCTACGCAATTTGGGTATTTAATCGATGGTTTGATAATTTGTGTTCGTTTTTGCATCCAGCCAAGCATGGTTTTCTTTTTATTTTGAAAAATGTTCTTTTTAAAGACATAAACGATACTGAAATACCCATAACTTTTTCAAAAAAGATGAATTTAAAAAATCAATGCTTAGCTATATTCTGTATTTGGGGGTGAAACGTGCCATGTAAAAAAAAAATTAATTCAATTTAAAACCGCCGGAAATTTAGCTTTTCTCTCAAACCCGAAGTCAGTTCGTTTCGCATGCGCAGTTGATCTGAGAACGAGCGCGATGAAGGGCGAGTAAAAACCTTCGATGGAAACAACAGTTTGTGCGGTGATTTTTGCTTGTGAGTGGGTTGTCTTGTCAGCTCATGATATAATGACGTCAGTTACCGGAAGTAACATTTCACTTCCTTAGCAACGCGCGAAAATCCGTCAGTGGGCCCTTAAGTCACTTGAGTCAATTCATCAAACGTAAAACTCGAGGATTTTGGCACTGATAAATGTTGTTAAATGATGTACCTGAAGCACGACCAATTGGTGATAAACTCCATCAGTTTGCATCAGCTCATCATGGCTGCCTTGCTCTACAACCACACCTTCCTGAATGGCAGAAATAACATCAGCATTCCTGACTGTTGATAAGCGATGGGCAATAACAATGGTTGTACGTCCTTGGCGTGCCTGTGAAAAACAATAAAAAAAAAGTACCATTACAAATTTAAATGCATCAGAAGTAACTGTAAGCTTCATTATTTTTCTCTATCAGCACTCACATCACCAGCACTCATTAACTCATAACTTACAATGAAGATTAAAACTCAATCATTAGAATTCGTGTAGTTTGTAGAATGGAGTTTCTCTTAATAAAAACCTGTGAGTTAATTGGCATTACATGTAGATTCTTTTAAGTTTGTTTTTTCATCTGTTTTTGGTAGTAACACACTTTATTCAGAGCAGCATTCTTGACCCTTGACCTAAAATCCCAGACAAACTGGCACACATGCAATGTTTGAGCAATTATCTAACATAATCTAACATAAATGTTGCACATGAAAAGGGGCTATTTATCCACCCCTGACCCCTCACTGACTGTTGTACACGTATACCCAAACATTCATGATGTTTAGTATCATCAGCTTACTTGGGGTCAACAAGTAAGGGGTAATGGGTTGCGCAAAGGTATTAGGTGGTCAGGAAAGAGACTAGCCTGCGTAGCAAGCGTTCCCGTGCAGTTTTGGAGCAAAGAAAGACCGAGGAACGAGATTCTCGGTTTTGGCCGCGCGATAAATGAAACGAGAGGCAAAAAATGAAAGCGGGGGGAGGGGGAGGGGGAGGGGAAGGAACCCCACCCCCTCCCCGCTTACTCGCGCCACTTTTCGCGCGGCCTTTGCTCCAAAACAGCACGGAAACGCTTGCTACGCAGGCTAGAAAGAGACATGTACCCTGTACGTATGTGTACAAGAGTGTCCCAAACAAAATTTCTCTAGGATTCTACCTGGCTTAACAGGTACTTTACTACTCATCTGTTTAGGGTTGTACACGCCACTCACTTTATCCAGAGCAGCTTGCACTAATGATTCGCTTTCAGTGTCAAGTGCAGAGGTTGCTTCATCAAGCAACAATATCCTGGGATCTCTGATAAGAGCACGAGCAATGGCAATGCGTTGTTTCTGCCCTCCACTTAACTGTGTTCCTCGCTCTCCAACAAGAGTGTCATAGCCCTGCATGGATTGATATAAGTTAAACGTTTTCATTGACTGGAAAATAAGCCAAGAGACCTGAACGTCATAAAGACGATTGGGTGATTAGTCATCTTTAACAGTAACAAATATTGAAGATTACAAATACTGACTAAAAATGTACATGATTGTACGCTTACCAGAACAAAAAATGAATATACAATAAAAACCTAACAAAATTAAGATTTTCAAAACTTTCTAACTCATCTACTCCCTAAGAACTTTCAGTACTATATGAGTATAATATTTTCTAAAGAAAAAAAAAGGAAGACAAGGTAGGGTATCTCTCTTCTTTTTCCATTGCAAATAGGACTACAAAGTAACACTGCAAACAATTCAATATTATTGAACTCACCTGTGGTAGCTTAGTGATGAAGTCATGGGCATTTGCCATTTTTGTAGCATTTTCTATTTGTTCCTGAGTCACACCGTCTTTTCCATATCGAATATTTTCAGCTATGGTAGTATCAAATAACACTGGCTCTTGACTCACAACACCTATGTGCTGCCTCAGCCATTTTAAGTTCAAACTGCGAATATCATGACCATCAACAGTTACCTTGATGGACAAAAATAACACAAAATCAATGTTCTCTTGCAATGTTTTTTTTAAAACAAATATCAGTAACTGTACGCATGTACATGTATACTTCTCTTATTTAAATTTTTACAGCTCTCAATATTCTTTTTGAAAAAACAAAACACTAAGCCAACTAGATAACAATAACAATAATGTTTTTCTCCTAAACTGTAGTCACCATCACTAAGAAATCCAAGATGTACATGTTCCTCATTATTGAAACAAGCTCACGAACAGTCTCACTGTTCTTATTTATAATAAGGAATTCAAAACATATGATATTGAACTGTCATCCACAATTCAATCAATAACCTGTATTTTTTTCTATACATTTAAGTACAAGAACAGTCATTACTTTGCTATTTTCAGCTTTGATACCATGATCATACCTGTCCACTACTTGGATCATAGAACCTCTGAAGCAGCTTGACAACTGTACTCTTTCCACAGCCACTTTCACCCACCAAAGCTACTGTATGTCCACTCTGCACCGTCAGATTCAAACCTTTCAAAATCTGTCCCACAAACAAAAGTAGCACGCACACAGTCATGTAATTTCATTGCCACAGAATTGCAAAGTTAACAAACTAACAGATTTAATACAGAAAATTACCTCTCACGGCCAGCTACAGACTGCCTTGATTTTCACTCAAACCATTGTAAAGGACGGAGGGTGTAATTTAAAGTGCAGGTTGCAGGTCATTGTTTTACCATAACTGCATGAAACAACCCAAACCTTTACAAAAATGCTAACCTTGTGCTTAAATATTATTTTTTAGGTTTAGTGTTGGCATTGGTAAAGGTTTGGTTTGTTTGAGCTATGACCTTGAAACAATGACCTGCAACTCTAACCTGCAACCTGCAGTTTACTCCTTCTGTGTAAAAGACATGAGTGACTGCCACTTACATTAAGAAGCCCAGGTATAATGAAAACCAGCAGTTTAAATAAGTTTTTTTAGTAAACGGCTGGGTTTGTGGAGTAGGCAGCACAGTGGCAAGAAAGAAAGCACAAGGCCCAGGCTTTCCCCTAGGGGGGGTCTGGGAGCATGCTCCCCAAGAAAATTTTGAAATCTAGTAGCTCGGAAATGGCATTTACAGCAATCTGGGTATCAACATCAGTCACAAATATTTATTAACACGTAGCTGCACATGGACAAGTTAGAAGACATTTTTTTTGCACTCTCAATCTCTTGTTGAAATAAGATAAAATATCACCTCCAGCTGCACGCTTTCTAGTGCAGCTGCAGCTGCAGCTGCACACTTTCTAGTTTTGTCTTCCATTTTAATAAACAACATGTGGAAAACCGAAAGGTCGTATGTAGTGAATGTATTCAAGACAACATTTGGCACCAGTCTTTCTCCTCTATTCATCCAACATGGCGGACTGCAAAGATCACATTAGTGAGTGGCTAAGGTGAGTGCAAATAACCAGGAATTCATAAAAATATCCAATGTCCAAAAAGGAGCAGAACATCCAGCAAAAGTTTTCTTGATATTCTACATGTCATGTAGTTGTGTTATTGAATTAAAATAAACTAAAATGGATCGAAGTGAAACGGTGAGGATCGTGTACTTTAAGCTTATCAAATAAGTAGGCATGGCAATAACTTAGGAAGTAGCCGGCGAAATTCACCAGTTGCCAGCTTCTAATAAAACCTCTGGAAAACCTTGAATGGCTATTAATTTGTCCTTTGACTGCAAGCGGATGTTGGTCAATTGTCAGCCAACTGTTAGCCTTATAATGTTGACCACTTGAAAGATGACAGTCATCGAAGGAGCTGTTGTTTATTTTACTGTACTTCACCACATTGAACAACATCCTTGGTAAGATATTTGAATAAAAATTGAACAATTGTGTTTATAATAATTATGACATTGACAGTCTGATTTTAAAAAATGCAGATCATACTCAGTCTGATTATAATTGCCAGCTCTTTTGTTTGAACATTCAACTCACAAGATGCCTTCATTAATTAAGTCCTTGACAGTGTGGGATTGGGGTTTAGCCTTCCCCTCCTCATGCAACACATAATAAGTACATAATTGTGTAGCTACAGTAGGTCCAAAGGTAAATTCTTTAACAAGAACAATAATTATTATTATTATTGTTAATAATTTGGTTTCCATAATCTTAGTGAAGGCATATTGCTACAATTTAAAATGCAGATTATAGCTAGACAAGACTGGGTCTGTTATGGTAATGTGAATTTCAGTCTCTCACATTGATCCTGACCCGAGTACTCTGCTACAGATGATGAAAAATAGCTTGACAAGAAAATGCATAGTTTTGGACTTAACTTCCAATCAGTAAATTTTGTGCCAAAAATACTGTTTGCTAAAACAGTTATTACAGCTCAGCTATATCCCCCAAAAGTTAAATCACACATCAAAATATCACTGAGCTGTATTTGATATTGAAATACCCACATTCATGTACAAGTACCTATACATGCAATCATTAATTTGCTCTAGTTTTTCTTTCTCCTCAAGAACCAAAATTTGATTTGAGTTAATATGAATTCGACTTTCAAATGATTCTTAAAATATATGTTTTCCCACAGTGTGTTCCTATCAAATATTCAGCAGCAAGTGACTGAAGCAATAAATTCATTGATTGAAATTTTTGTAAGTTGTGCTTTGATTGTGTACCTGAATATCTGGTCGTGAAGGATAAACAAATTCAATGTTGTTGAATGCCACATTTCCTTGAAAGGAACTGTCATCTAGTACTACTCCCTCTGCAGAGTTGGAATCAATTGGAGGAACCTTTAAAACAAAACAATTATATAATTAACACAATTATTAAAAGTAATGTGTTCCGGTTGAGATTCAGTAATACTGTGTATCAGTCAGCTGTTACAACAATTCATACTCTACTTTCTCAAATCCCATTAATACACCTTGTTTACCCCTACAAAATTTTGCATCTATTAGGCATTGTTTTTGATTTCTCTTGGGACATCGTAGTGTCTACTAACTGATGAGTGTTGTTAGGTGGATGTGAAATTGTTACCCGGTCAATAATCTGAAACACTTTGTAGGCTGCTCCTCTAGCTGTTGCCACATCATTAAAATTAGGACCAGCTTGACCAAGTTGCATAGCACCAATCAGGACTGAAAAAAATACCTGAAAATAAAATCAATAATTGAGTCTATTTTTTTTAAGATTTGTACTGATCGATACTTGAGGACCACCTTGGAATACATTAAAATTATTGTATAACAAAAGGGAGTCAAACATCGTTAAACCCAACCCTTAGATACTACGAAAACCATAAATCTGTGGAATGGGCCCTAATTACCCACTTCCATTAAACATTTTGATGAAAATTCGTTTCCCACCGACTTAACACTGTTAGGTGTACCGGAACGACTGCAACAATGGAAAAATATGTTTTCAAAATTCAAATCTGTTTTCTTTGGCAATTACAGAAAAACTCTCATGAAGAAACCTGTGGTGAAGTATCCCCCCTTTCCGATAATGTCTTGTATAATCTTCCTTAAGTCTTCTCCAAGAGATTTTCCATGATTATACAGCCTTCCACATGTGCTCAGTTCTGCCATGATGTTGAACACAATACCTCTCAAGAATTTGAACTAACATGTACAAGCAAAAGTGGGCAGGGAAGAGACATGTAAATTCTCGCCCATTCCACGGGTCGGTGGTTCTCGTAGTGGGAACTTCAATCTAATTACACCCCAACATTTAAAATAAATTTGAACCTGAATATAATTAATTAATTAATATTTACCGTATTTACTCGTGTATAAGTCGACCTTTTATGGCATCAAAAGAAGCTCCAAAAATCGCCCTCGACTTATACACGGGTCAAAGATTTTGAGCCAAGTTCCAGCTAAGTAATCTATTCAAATTTAACATAATAATGTTGTCTTGGGCATAACAAACGCAGTGGACAAAAGCCGATACATTGTAAAAGACTTCAAAATGAATGACAAAAGACTTCAAAACGAATGTAAGCAATTCCAGTTGAAATGAAAAAGGATTTGTCCAACTCTAAATGTTGAAGATACTCACAAGCACAAATATGAAATTATATAGACACTGGAAATTTTCGTTTTCCAAAGGTGGAAAGCTCTAAAAGGCATTTCTGTTTCTTCGAATAAAACACGATCGTTCAACGGCTTAGTAACCTGGCGCAATATCTTGTGTTTGTGTGCAAGCATCGTCACTCGTGTTTGCGTGAAAATGCTGGTTGGTAATGATTGTTTTTTATTCTTTATACAAACCTGGTAGATTTAAATGCTTTTGCAAACTTCGTATTGTTTGGTTTATGACTTTTGTTTTGTTTGTCATTTGAGAAATTGTAAGTCAAGGACCAATTAAACCTTGCACATTTTCGCATCGTTCGCAAGTTATTTTCAAAGATTGACTCCTGCTTCTGTGATGTTGCATTGTGCTTATCCTCTAAAGCCCTTTATCCTTGAACAACGAAACTGGTGAGTTTGAGGTTTATACGTTCGATTTTCTGAGAACTTTTTCGAAACTCAAGGACAAAATGTCCGCAAATACAACAATTGCTGACAAAACAAGACTATTAAGCGCTTGAGGCCCTGATTTTTTTGTGTATCCACATTTCCAGAAATCGAAAAATACAAGATTAGTGTCCCATGAACA
>NC_090872.1:15706499-15723999 GCF_036669935.1 Montipora foliosa
AGGAACTACGTATAACCTTCAGTCGTTTTAGGAGGAACTTTGATCCAGTTAACCCTTTCAGCCCCGATAGTGCCAAACGGCACTTATAGATTTTACTCTGTCTAACGCCAGACGATTTTACTCGTCAATGGGGAACCCCTCGAAGCTTAAAGGATTAAACTAACAGTGTGAAAAAACTATGTTCCCGTTTAACCCTTTCAGCCCCGATAGTGCCAAACGGCACTTATAGATTTTACTCTCTCTAACGCCAGACGATTTTATTCGTCAATGGGGAACCCCTCGGGGCTTAAAGGGTTAAGGTTAATGGTCAGGATTTGGAGTGATTGAAATATGCTAAGATCTTAGGTTTGCAGATATCTAGCGATCTTACGCGGAATAACCACATATCAGAGATCGTAAAGAAAGTAAACAAGCCCCTTTATTTTCTACGCCAGCTAAAGCGATCATGTGTTAAGTCGGAAGAACTTCTACTTTTCTACTTGACTGTATAAAGCCTGTTACTGAATATGCATGCCCTGTTTATCATCATAGCCTCCCACAATACCTTTCATTCGATCTTGAGGGATGCCAAAGGCGAGCATTGCGTATTATCAGAAACCCATAAGGGTTGAAACGTGTAACGACCCCTTGTGTTCTGGGAAACAATCTTCTGAATATTCAATTTGCTAAGTACCATATTTGGAACAACAAGAGCGAGGGGTTTCCAAATATGGTACTTAGCACTGAAATATTCAACCAATCAGTTCACACTGAATATTCGGAAGCTCTGAACACATGTTACACGTTTCAACCCTTATAGGTTTCTGGTATTATTTATCCAAGTTGCTCGTATGATGAGACCCTTTCCATGACCGAGTTAGTCCCTTTGCACAAGCACCGCAAGCTCTTAAGTGTAAGCTTTTTAATTCTATCTTATGCAATCCTTCGCACAAGCTGATAATAGCTTACTTCCTTCCACGAACAAGTGCGAGGTTAATTTAAGGAATAAGCGTGCTTTTACCACACGACATCTCAATACCATCCGCACTCGCAATAGTTTCATCCATCACTATGTCAATAAGGCAATGATGTAAATATTTCCTTTTTAATATTTCCAGATTTTTTAAGCTTTCCTGATTTTAGTGTAAATCATACGTCATTCAGCTTCTGGCTGCCATGTTTTTGATCAATAATTAAACTATCTATCTGTCTATCTATAACTACCAGTAGTAGTTAGCACACAAACATACGGAACAAAGACACAATTTTGCAAATGATTTTCTCGTCCCATCCCGACTGACTGCCCGTGGGTTTTAGGCGAATTACAAACGAACTATCCGTATTCGATGAGTTATTCGTACCTTTTAAAATTTTAATATACCGTAGTTATTCGGTTATAAGGCGCACAGTTTTTTCAAGAAAAATCTGTCTTTGGGTGGCGAGTTAGTGCTAAAATTGGGGTGCGTCTTATAGCCAAGTATTTTCGCGCAACAAAATCTTAAGATCACAATTTGAGAAGAACTTGCAGTTTAAACAACACAAGAAAAGGACACTAGTTGTCAATTTAAAAAAAGAATAGCGCTTTTAGAGACCTTTAGAACACTAAACGACGTCAAGAGAAAAGTAAACAAACGGAAATTTGCATACATGCTTAATAGCAAGTGCTCAGTAACGTGATACCCATGAAAACAACACAATCGGTTGAACCTTGTTTCGAATTCTGAGAATCGTGTTTGTCGCTCGCATGAAAAGTTTCTTCTCTGAAAAAACAGTGTGGAGATAAAACATACCTTCTTCATTCATCCAGCCTTTCTTGTGCACTGAAGGTTGCATCCTTGGTGGCGTGTTGATATTCAGCTGTCGAACACCTTTGAATATGACTTTCGGTGGGAATTTATCGCCGTTCGCTTTCGCTTGAAGTCTGAACTCTGACTATTTATTACGTCGGAAGGTTCAAATAAAAGTGTATGCGTTGTATGTTATGATTTTCAGGTGTCAACTTTTAGCTTTTGTTTTTGCGTATATCATTAAACGTGTGACTTTTTCACTTTGTTTAGGTTAACAAAAAGAGTTCGCATGCCAATTGTGTAAGGATAATTGTTCTCAAATTCATCACATTCTTTTGATAACTCTCAATTTTCGGGTGCGTCTTATAACCGAGTATTTTCGCGTAATTTTCAGTTTGAGAACTTAGCTTGATTAAATTGCAAAGTTTGGGGTGCGTCTTATAACCGAGTGCGCCTTATAACCGAATAACTACGGTATATTTTTACGATTCTGCAAACAAGCAAAGAGTCAAACTATGTTAATTGTGCTCTTTTTCCTAGAAACCCCTGTAGAGCTCGTAGGTCTGCGTCCTTTCCATCGATCTCGCTGAAATTTGCGTGTTTACTGGGGAGAAATAGCCCCAGTTTTCCTGTAAATCTCGGCTTTCTAGCTTTCATGACGCCTACATGACGGACATTTTAACTCAGGCAATTTGAGCCTTTTCAACCCATCGCCAAGCGGTTTCAATAACGTTTTTTGGCCAGAAAATTACACCACAGGCTTTGGAAAGGATAAAGAAAAGGATTGTGGTGCATTTGATGGAATTTCAAACGTTAAAATCGCTGAAAAGGTAAGATTATTTTCAAAGCCTAAATTGCGTGTCTTCACCACATGTTCCCTCGAGGGCAACCCTAAAACCTGGAATCCGGAATATGGAATCACAGTACAATACAGAGAGTAAAAACTATCCTAAACATTCATAAAAGCTAACCTTAGCACTAATTAGGCCTAAACAAACGTTTTTAGGCCTAATTGAATAAATTACACGTACTTCGCTGGAACTTGGCTCAAAATCTTTGACCCGTGTATAAGTCGAGGGCGATTTTTGGAGCTTCTTTTGAGGCCATAAAAGGTTGACTTATACACGGGTAAATACGGTATTCGTAATGCGATCTCTTCCGTTGCCGTTAGCAATGGGTCACAAATTTGACACTTTTATTGCATTATCATATTCCGCATTGATCGCTAATCCGAGTACTCCAAAAAATCCAAAAATATTCGTACCTCATCAGTTTTCGGTCAATTTATGTCCAAGAAAACAGATACATGTAAATTGAAGAAAATTTAAGTTTTGCATCCAAAAATTCATAATAAACGCTAAAATGACCAAATTTTGCAGTTAAAACTTTTTTTTGTGTTATTTTTCTTAAATTTTTTGTTCAACTTTTGCTTTTATAAAATGTTTCAGTTGTCTGTAAATAAGTTATATGCTGTTGAAAAGCTTATTTTCTTAGCTTAAAATGATGTATTTTTTTCCCCTTAACTTTAAAATAATATATTTTGAGAAATAAAACATTTTTTGGCGATAGCTGATTTCGCGCGGTTTTCTTGCGAATCGGAAAGTAGGAAAAAGAGTTAATTAATATATAAATTGCATTCATTTTGAAAGTATAACGTGTATAATAGTTAGATGTGATGTGTTCATTGTTAAAAGGTCCCTGTTATGAAATTATATAATAAAAACATCAGCGATTTTATTATCCTGTCTCACCTATCAATTTCTTTCTTTTCTCCTCCAAATGCGGCAACAGTTCTTATTGCTGACAAAACCTCTTCAGCTATACTTCCAGCTTTAGCATATGCATCCAGCTCTTGAGCTGTAGCAGAAGTCAGTAGCTGGAAAAAAATCCACTTGTTAAATACCAAAAATGCATAAGTTTATCTTATAAATTATTGTTATTTAATAGCTGAACTACCAAGAGGTATTTAGTTGTTTCTTGCAAAGCTAAAAAATAATACTGTTAACTAAAATCCACTTCACTTAATCTCAAATACCGGTAGTATGCATTTTAAAAAGTGCTTGTGTAATAATAAATTATTACACTCCCCTCTTCTTGTAGCAGCAGGGGTAATATATTTTGCACAATGCCAAACGCTGAATATATACCAAACACCGAATGTTATAAAATTAGTATTTGATGGTTACTGTACATAATTTATATGCAACAATGACTAAAAGTTTACCATTTTAGAAATTAGTACTTACACCTACTATTACTGCAGAAATGCACTACAGTACCATGATTGAAATCTAACCATTCGGCAACCATTCAGTGTTTGGCGTTTTGCAAAATACCGGTACCCCTGCTCTTCATGACGTACTATGTATATATACCTGCCCGTCCAGTAAACGAAATCAAAGCCCACTCATTCTCTGAGTTTATTAACAGAATAAAGATCAATTATAAAATCAAAAAAATGTTAAAATAGTAAAAGGTAAAAACTCTTAAAATGTTTGACTAAACATTTTCGATCTTGCGATCATCTTCAGATGATCTTCTTAACTCTGAAGATGATCACAAGATCGAAAAGGTTTAGTCAAACATTTTAACAGTTTTTACCTTTTACTATTTTATAATTTTACCGGCGAAATGCATATACTGTACAAAAAAATGTTCATACTGAATACCGCATGTAACTTATCATACTATGTAAATTGGCCCTAATTCTGGCAAACTGATGAGAGCTTGAAAGTTTTACACATACACCCTAACTTATTGTTATATGCATTTGTTTTACAATTGACTGTACATACTTTGTATGTCTTTCTTTATCTCTCCTCTTTTTCTCAATTTGTATAATCTTTTTAAAGATTAATTTAAATAAATAAAATAATATTGTACGGTTTAAAAATTACAGTGCCACGTGCCTTACTGTGGCCACCAACAAAGTTTTTTATTACTTATACAACCACTGTATGCCAAACAGGGTGTACTGCGGATTTGATTGACAGTTACCCCTCCTTGCAAAGTTCACACGGATGTAAGTTGAACACTGTTGCAAGGGTTGTTTGAGTTGACGTACTTACACGTAGTTGTCAAATGTGAAAGTTTGTTGGGTGGCCAAGGTAAGGGGCATCGCACTGTAATCCTGAACAATAACATGTGTCACACATGTGTAAATGAGAAATTGAGAAATTGAAAATTTTAAACCAATAAAAAAATTGAACCACAAGATATAGGTACATGACTGTATGCTTTTTGCAAAATTTTTAGGAGCAAGAATGGCATAGTCGGTTAGTGCGCGGCCCTTGGGGCAAGAGGTCCTGAGTATGATTCCCAGATCTCACATCCTTGTTTTGACTTCTTTCCTTTCAGTGTAGCTTAAGTAGCTTTGTAAATACCTGTAAAACAGAGCAGTGATGGAGAGGGGAGAGTAAAATGAGCACACTGTTTCAAGTGTTGACCTCAGGTTTACAAGTTAACAACGTTAAATATGGTCACTTTACTTTACTTTAAAATCTCATCACTCTGTACCTTCTGTAATTCAGTCCCTAAAAGCTCAGCCAAGGGTGATTAACAAGGGCATATGGTATCAAAAATTATTGTAAACTTGTATTGATGATCAAGATTTAAGGAAAAATAATTAAAGCGTTCATTAAACTAACTTTTCCAATGATTCCACCTGCAATCATTATTAATGGACTGGCGGCAAGGATGACAAGAGTAAGCTTCCAGCCATAGACAAACCCGAAAATGAACCCAGCTATAACTGTCGACATATTTGCAAAGAACATGCCAATCTTTGTACCCATGCCATCATGCACTTTGTTGAGATCTCTGTGGAAAAAGAATACAAGACTGAGATTCAAAGAGATCTGATCTTATTTTGGAAAGACATGGTGTCAAGTTTGAGGGAGCTTGTTCTGATGATATCAAGGATAGCTTTTTAACCAAAGTTATCAAGATTACGGGAAAGAGTTGGAATATGTCTGGGAATGAAAGGGAAGAAGGCCATATATAGACTCAGATAAATAAGAAAAAGTGAAAAATTACATTTTTTAAATGTATCCAGTGCAGTCATCACAGAAGGACGTACATGTACATGTACAATGGAAACGATGCATTATAGCCATTGATGAATATCTGAGGCATCAACCTAGCTATGACTAGTTTCATTGATTGTCAATAACAATGTTTTTCATTTTTGTAATATGAGACAGCATACATTCCTTGTACTAACATGTGAACTAGGCTTTTTTTGCTTCTTTGTAAATTAATACATGTTTACAAAAAAAGTGTTCAAAATGAAATTCCATTATGGTAGTTTAAGTTAATTTTCAGTTTCAATGAAGAGAGATCAATTCTTCGAAATTGTATACTGTTTTTGTTTCCTCACAGAACTTTGATTGACGTGCCAGCTTGGATTGAGTTCATTGCGGCGAAGATACTCTAGTCACACATGAGAACCAAGTCAACACTATTAACTTACTTTTAACCGCTACTGAAAATTGAAAACAGAAGCTAGCTCAAGGTGGCTGAACACAGTTTTCGCACACACTCTTGCTAATGCAATGCAGTGCATGCAAGGATTGCAAAAAAATAAACATGGCTTCAATATAGAGCAATCATTTTACTTGATCAATGCTTCCGATTACAATTATTTTCCCTCATAATTCTTTTATGAAAAATGTATGTTAGAAAAGGTAATGATGCAAAGAACTCTGCAATTCGCAGATTTTTCTTTGTTATTGAAAGAACCCAGTTAAATGCAGCACATGCATCAGGGGCACCAAACGTCAATTTTTGGAAAATATCTGTTTGGAAGACGATTTCGGAACATTTGTTGTAAAATTCCTGGCTTGCCTGCCTGTCCTAGGATTTTCGAACATCTAAAACGTGGTATAATTGCCCATTTTTAACGGATTTTTACCCTAAAGAGGTCACCTAGAATTTTCGGGAGCCTTTTTTCTGGCTGAAATTTTCGAAAAGGTAAGTTTTGATCTCTATAATTTTCGGATCACCAGACTTTCAGCTAGGGATTCCGAACAGATAAAAATGTTTTAGGGGATAAAAATATGCCAATATCTACCGTTTAAATACTAAAATACGTTTAACAATGCTATGATTAATTGGGTTTGAACTATATTCTCGTTGGGTGCCCCTGATGCATAGCAAGTTAAAAAATTGCGATTGAATGCGGAATAGCTTTCTCCGAAATACGCCTATTTCTCGAGAACCACTCGTTAGAATTGAACGAAATTTGGCACGAAAATACTTTAGGAATATGTAATTGGGTATTGAAAAAAATGTGAGCTTTAACAGAGGAAATTCTAGATATTTCAGTGAACCTTCAACAAGGGATGATTAAAGATCTCTCCATCAAATTATTATTAAAATAGCATTAATTTGTGAGCATCGTTACAAGCTTGTTGCTGCATGCAAATTATAAAGAAATCTCATGACCAGATTTTCTGCAAATAAACGATTTTAAAGGCCTATTTATATTTATTCATGTTGCCATGGCAATGGCATATATATATATATATATATATCATTTCATTTGTTGCACGTCTGCTGATAGAGTGCTCAATAGTAGAACCAGAGCGTTAATATGATCCAGGTGATGTGATCAACAAAAGGGATGACTAGGCATTTTATTACTAACTAGTTTCGTACCGCACAACAAGTGCGGCACTCCTCAGATAAAATAGCCAAATGAAAAGTTCGTTACAACGCTTGCTGATGATAGATGTACTTACGCTCGCGCAATTTGGGTTTTAACAGCTCGCGGAATTCATTTGCTAGCGCGCGGCAATTGTGGGCTTAAAGTTCTTTAGGAGAAATTTGTTAGCGTGCCTACAGGAAGTTACCAGCTCATTACGCCTGTTCAAGGTTGCCAGTTCAGGTCTACAAATGATAAAATACTTCTCCCATAGGCACAAATTACATCGGTTCGAGACAGGGTTGTAAGGAGAGGTTTGTTTCAAAATTTTCCAGGTGATCTTGAATTTCAATCTTTCTTCCTTCAAACACCAAACATGCTTACTGAGCTCTGTACTGAATCTCTTGTCGGGGTTGTTGAAAGAAGATTTGTGATTAGCAAATCTTGTTTTAAAACTGGTGGTGCAGATGTTTTCAGTAACGTTGATTTATTGTTACCATCGATCTTCTGCTTGAGGTTCTGCGCGAAGCCTTCGTAACTCTTAAAGACCACAAGCCTAACTTCGCCAACAACCCCACATGCCGCCTTATCAACCCGGCTAAGACTGAGATCGGCAGAATCAGTAAACAACTCCTTGACCGCATTAATGCCAAACTTGCTAACCACCTGAAGCTCAACCAATGGAAAAATACCAAGGCAGTTTTATATTGGTTCACTAACATCCAGGACAAAGATATGCACTCGTTCATTGCATTCGACGTAGTAGAGTTCTACCCATCGATCTCTATTGAATTGCTAAGTGAAGCCCTACAATTTGCATCTGAATATGTCACCATAACCAACAACGAACGGCATATTATTCTTCAAGCAAAGAGTTCTATTCTCTACAGTTATGGTGAACCATGGGGTAAAAAACCTCATCTAATCTTTTTGACGTCACTATGGGGAGCTACGACGGTGCTGAATCTTGCGAGCTTGTTGGTACTTATCTCCTCTACAAAATCAAAGAGAAGTTTGGCAGTACATGCGATTTTGGCTTATACAGAGATGACGGCCTCGGCATATCCAAAGCACCACCACGGCAAACCGAGCTCATCAAAAAAGATCTGTGCGGTATTTTCAGAAATTACGGCTTGAAAATTACAATCGAGGCCAATAAAAAAACCGTAAATTTTCTAGATGTCACCCTCAACCTGTCTAATGGGAAATACATGGCCTACACCAAACCCGGAAACATCCCTCTCTACGTCAACAAGAAATCAAATCATCCACCTCGCATTATCGAAAACATTCCGAAATCCATCAACAAACGTTTGTCCGAAATCTCAATTGATGAACATTCGTTTAACGAAGCGGCACCTCTTTATCAGAAAGCCCTCGATGACAGCGGATACAATCACCGCCTCGCATTCACACCAAGAATTACACAGTCTTCGAGCTCCTCCAGAAGGAACCGCCACAGGAACATCATTTGGTACAACCCACCTTTTAGCAAGAACGTGGCTACAAACGTTGGACGAACGTTCCTTAAGATCCTCGACGAAGAGTTCCCTGAAAGTCATGTGTTACACAAAATCTTCAACCGCAACACAGTAAAGATCAGCTACTGTTGCATGCCCAACCTCAAGCAGAAGATCGATGGTAACAATAAATCAACGTTACTGAAAACATCTGCACCACCAGTTTTGAAAGCATGCAACTGCCGAATACCAGCAGACTGCCCTATGGCCGGACATTGCCTTACATCATCCGTGGTTTACCAAGCTACAGTGGCAACTGAGGATAACAGGCCAGCCCAAACTTATGTTGGACTCACTGAGAACTCTTTTAAAACAAGATTTGCTAATCACAAATCTTCTTTCAACAACCCCGACAAGAGATTCAGTACAGAGCTCAGTAAGCATGTTTGGTGTTTGAAGGAAGAAAGATTGAAATTCAAGATCACCTGGAAAATTTTGAAACAAACCTCTCCTTACAACCCTGTCTCGAACCGATGTAATTTGTGCCTATGGGAGAAGTATTTTATCATTTGTAGACCTGAACTGGCGACCTTGAACAGGCGTAATGAGCTGGTAACTTCCTGTAGGCACGCTAACAAATTTCTCCTAAAGAACTTTAAGCCCACAATTGCCGCGCGCTAGCAAATGAATTCCGCGAGCTGTTAAAACCCAAATTGCGCGAGCGTAAGTACATCTATCATCAGCAAGCGTTGTAACGAACTTTTCATTTGGCTATTTTATCTGAGGAGTGCCGCACTTGTTGTGCGGTACGAAACTAGTTAGTAATAAAATGCCTAGTCATCCCTTTTGTTGATCACATCACCTGGATCTTATATATATATATATCAGCTTAAGTATCAAGAAACCAAAGTTCACGAACTGTTAACTTGCTTGGTACCATCAAGGGTTGTAGAGAAAAAGGTAAATGAAACATAGGTATCAAAAACTGTGTTCAGCCACCTTAAGCTTTAGGGTTCTAGTTTCACTGACAATAGAAGATTTACACAGTGCCCATTGTAGAGAAATGTGGAGCGGGCATTGAAATACATGTGCATGTACATGTATTCATGTTGTTTGGTCACATGACCAACATACAAATTAATTTCCCTGAAAGCATTTTGCATGGAACCAGAATTTCACCCATTGACTCTTCGACCGAGTATTTCACTCTGTCAAACTTCCTGGTCAATGTTACTTGTCAATGGAAGGGGTGGGTTGAGGGGTTGGTTCATGAGTTCAATGGGTTAACTACCGCGCACCGGTGGCTCAGTTGGTTGAGCACCGGGCTGTCACGCGGGAGGTCGAGAGTTCAACACTCAGGCCGGACCAACACTCAGGGTCTTTAAATAACTGAGGAGAAAGTGCTGCCTTTGTACATGTAATTACATCTGCAAATGGTTAGACTCTCTAGTCTTCTCGGATAAGGACGATAAGCCGGAGGTCCCGTCTCACAACCCTTCAATGTTCATAATCCTGTGGGACGTAAAAGAACCCGCACACTTGTCGTAAAGAGTAGGGCATGTAGTTCCCGGTGTTGTGGTCTGGTCTTTCTGGTCTGGATAGGGTAGGGTGGAGCACCTAGCATAGGACCTCGAGTCCTGTTCGTGCTCCTTCCCTCTGGGCAGGTTTGCCCAGTAGAAAGAGACAAACCAGATGTCTCGTAAAACTGTAATGGTAAATTTCATGCAATAGTTAACCAATGTTTGTGTTTTACTATTAATTAAATACAAACAGTGAATACCAGTTGGTATTCATTTAAAAGAGTTACTATAGAGCATAGAGCATTTGTTTAATAGTTAAAAACTATTCGCTGAAGTGGACGCAGCTAGTGGTGGGTATTTACTGAGCCGCGAGCGGTGAGGTAAATATCTACCACTATAGCCACTGAGGTGAATAGTTGTTTTAGTATGTACTAAAACAGTGAGATAATAATTATAGCACAAAAAGATGATTTTAGTTCATTTATTCTTGCAACGATTACAATATTATTGGGCACAAATCCCGCTCGTATTGCTTGCAGGTGAATAGCAAAAAGATATTCAGGGTTTAAATAGCCAATCAGAGCTCGCCCATAATGCTATCCACTGTTTTGGTATACACTACAGTAACTACAATTGATAACTCCATAGTCATGCACTTATTCCATAGTCCATAGTCATTGCTTAAAGAGGCTATTCCAAAGGTGGGGCCCATACCACTATCTGTGCATTTTCTCTTGCAGAGAAAAGTACAATGTACATGTAGGGTCCAATTCTTTTGGGCTTTTTTCCTGACGGCAATGGGTTGATTGATTAAATTAATCATTTTATCAACACTTACTCAGTGAGGCGACTGTTGAGTTGTCCAGGGTCTATAGTGTCAAACCAGCCAATGTCCTGTTTAAGGACAGATTTGAAGAAAAGCAATCGCATTTTTTTCACCTGTCGTTCTGCAGCCAATGACCACAATGTCATCTGTCCGTAGGCCACAATTAGGTTTCCAATGGCCAAATAAACATAGTATAAGGCAAATGTGGTCATCTTATCTTCCAAGTTAAATGGTTCTGTGACATTAGCTGTTTGCTTCTTCTCAAAATCTATGAAGCTTTCAATAAGATCACCAAAGATGATAAATTGGAGAGGGATTGCAGCACCATGTGCAACAGCAGAAAAAGTTCCAATTACCATAAGTAAGATGTCTACATTATCACTGAAACGAAACTAAAAATACATCTGTTTCAGTATGTTAATTTTAATTTAATTTGTAATTCTACAAGGGCAGTGACAGAGTTACATGTCTTACCAAGGACTAAAGATTTTCCCCATCATCAATGAACATTTGGTTTAAAAATTATTACATTCCGTGTATCATTAACATTGTGGAAGACAAAATTAATATTAGTTACTACATGTTCTAAATGTTGACTGTTCCTGAGAAGGGCATCTTTCTTGATTTTGCAAGAGGAAATTCATAATCCCATGAATCTTTTCAGAAGTTGCTACATGTACTTTAATACTGTTTTTCTGCACCCATGAAATAGAATGGCCACAAAATATACAGTAGAACAAAAAACAAAAACTGCATCAAAGAAATTATATGACAAACCAAAAAGATGCATTTGATGGAAAAGAGGACAAGAGTGCAACAACTTATTTGGAAAAAAACCACTTGTTTTCCATTTTAGTACAAAACTTGTAGATACTGCAACTATATGTAAAAAGATTTCTTCAAAACACCCATTGAAATAAATGCAGTGGCAACTATGCCATGGCCAGCTTATGGTTAATTCTGACTCATTTCATAGAGGCTGTTACATGTATGAAGTGTTATTAAATTTTTGACCTTGAACATTGCATTTCTAGCTTTCTGATTAATTCTCTCAATCTTGGTTATCAGCTCATGTACCACATGACCTAATAATTTGTGACCTCTCACGTGAAAATGTACACTAATGATTTTGTGGTAAATAGGCAAAACCCAATGGCTAAGCAACGGGTATCAAATGGCTTTAATGGCTTTCAAACCCGGCCTTTACAATGCTCTTGAAGTTATTTTTAATACTTCCTGAACAAGGAGATGAACGGCTTTAGTTAGGTAACCAGCAGAGGCGCGATATTGGAGAGCGTGTGGGAAAAGCCGATACAACAACAAAATCTTCAGTGGCTAAGAGCACAAACATTACACTGGTCCCACAGGTTTTTCTTGAGCCATTATAAAGAGAGCCAAGATGCTGTGAAGACAAGTCGCAAAGCATCGAGAAGAAAAAACCTCTGGTTACCTTGCACTTGAACCTCACTTTCATGCACACACCAGCTGTCAAAAGTGTCAAATTGATAATTACAAAAGGGACCAATGGCAACTTATATAGCAATCACACTTTCCCTCAGTATTACAAATTAAATGAACATCTACAGTCTTCCCATGAAACTCTCTGAAAATTGTGATATTCTATTATGAAAATTATAAACTGTCTTTGGTGATGTAACAATCAAGCATGTCCAACAGTCAAGAATGTTAACTTTGTCTTGGTCATCAGTCTGTTTGTGTGTGTCGCTTTTTATAGATCCTAAATATTTGCGCCTGTTTACTTTTGTCTCTCTCAACAGTAGTAAACAGGAGTTGGTGAACAAGCTAATCTGATATGAAAAACATGTTGACTTTTCATTGTCAACCAGTTGTCGAATTGTTTGATGATTTGCACGTCTTTGAGCGGTAATAGCCATCTACGCATGCGTTCCATTAATTATGTGGTGTACGTTTTATCCCAAAAAGGGAGCTCGGAAAAAAGTTTATGCATGGTTCACCTCCCCTGATTCAACAAAAACAAGAAGATCTTTCAGACCTTAAAACCGCACTTTGAAAATTTATGTTTTCTTACCACTACATAGTCGCAACGTAGTACACATTCCAAAGCAGTCTTTCTTGATTCACTATGACTATAGACACAAAATCACCTGATCAATCTGTAGCACAACAACTGACAACAACGAATGCACACGAACTTATTGCAATATCAGTAACAGCCAAGGTGAAATTTCCGAGGAATCTCCGATGACGTAATGGTCTTAATTAATCTGGAACTGTCATCAGGATATCTATGGGTATAAACCATACGATAATAACACTTTTAACAACTTACAGCTTTCTTTCCTAAAAGTCGAGATTAAATTTAATTGGTTTTTTACACGAGTGAAGGCCTACAGATGCAGTAGTCACACACATCACTTAATTTAAGGATTACGTTATCCACAGCTATGTTTAGTACGGTGGTTAATTCCCTACCAACGAAAGTTGAAACGTTGACACATTCCATGGATGACATAACGACCTTTTATGTATTCAATACTCGCTTCGAATCAACCCCTTAAATAACACAAAAAGGCAATAAATTTGGTACTAAATAAAGAGTGGAATATCCATAAAATTTTAAGTACATTAATGTTTTAAAAGCTTTTGGTGAATACCTGTAAACATATTCATAAGTTGCGTGATTCGAAGTGCCACTGACTATATCACCGAATAGAAATTTGGGACCGCTCACCAACAAAACTAAATTTTATCTGTTTTCTTACCACTATAGTCGCAACGCAGTACACATTTTACAGCAGTCCTTGTTGATTCACTGATGACTATAGAACCAAAATCACTTGATCAATCTGTAGCACAACAAACTGACAACAACGGCTGCACACAAAGGTATTGCGCCATTACTTATAGCCGTTGTCAAATCTCCGATTGCACCATCAGTCGAAACCGTCGTGGAATCTCCGATGACGTAATAGTCTTAGCTTTCTTTCTTAAAAGTCACGATTACATGTTTCAATAAGACACAAAAAAATATATATTTTGTTGTAAATAAAAAGCAGACTATATTCATAAAATTTTAAGTACATTAATTTTTTAACAGCTTTTTGGCGAATAAACATCCTAAGTTGCCTGACTGGAAGTCCCACTGACTATGTGGCCGAGTGGAAGTCTGGTTCAGCTCTCGGACAAAACGAAAAAAAAAAAATAAACTAATAGCAAGAACCCTGCTCGGCCCATGGCCACGCGGTTAATTAGTAGCCACATTCAAAGACCCGAAGTGGTGAGCATGCAGAGTTACAGTACAGGCTGCAGGAATAGCAGCACTTACACACACGTAAAATTACATGCAAAAAAAAATACATGTGAAATACACGCTCGAAACCTATGTGTAAGCATTTACATGAGCCTTACACACACCTCAATTACATGCAAATTGAGTGTAATTCCGATAAGAAATGCATATTTTGTTATTTATACAATCATTAACTCACTTTTGACAAACGATTTTTGTAAGTGCTGTTTGCTGCTAGAACTAAGATTAAACATATTGAAGCCTGTTGTTGATCACTGCTTTCAGTGGTTCTCAAGTAGTTCTTTCAAGCGTTTACAATGTCGTTTATGACCAATCACCTCAACACTGGTTTCTCCACTACGTGCAAGAAAATACCACGCAATTCGGGAGAACTCTCAAGGCAAAAGGCCGACCGTTTCATTGCGTTTTTCTCCAATCGATGGCTTCCATACATCTTGATAAAAATTATATCCCCACACAGCTGATGCAAAAGTGAACGTTCACACTTTCCTCGTTATGACGTACTGCGTGGCTACCAAGCAAACGTTTTGCATCGTTCTCCTGCACTTTTTCAAGCAAATTCTATCATTTTCATTTTAACTGTGGTCTTTAGCAATGAAGACAAATGTTGTCAGTAACAGGGAATCAGGAAATAATTGATTAAAAAGAAGCTTTTAAAAGGTAATTTTTAATGTCTCTGCAAATACACAACATTAGACTTTGTGGAAACAAATGACCAGCTTTTTTTTAGAAGAGTGCTTTTTTGGAGTTCTTATTTTTTCCAAAATCATGCTTGAAAGTTGGGGGTGTGGGTATACACGAGTCTTTAGTCTTTACGGTAATTTTTTCCAACGGCTTTCCTCAACACCTTTAACGGGTAAAGGAAAAATCCCAACAGCTTTCTCAACCCCTCCAATGCTTTAGTAAATGTTTTCAACAGGTACATGTACTCAATGGGTACCCAATGGCTTCAGCCATTTAATGGGAAACTGTTAGTGTACATTAATAATTTTTTGCGTGAGAGGTCACATTTATTGAAACTGATTGCAGTCGGCTGTAAAAACAAAATAGAATAATCCAATCAATTTTGGCTTTACAGTATTTCCAAGTGTCCAAGCATTCAGAAATGAATGAAGATTTAATAAAATGATTATTCTATTCATGCTTGTTGGATACGAGACTGGTTACAGCCAACTTGATGCTATGTACATGTGCCTTGTGACTATTTATCATCTCATATCCAAGGCATGCTCAAGGAATTATTGTTAATATTTACTTAGCGTCATGTTAAGGCTCACTGACATACATGTACTTTGATGTTATAAAATCTTAGTAAACGAAGCGAGACATTGATTGAGACCTGCCAGTCCATGGTGATTGGATTTTCAACAAACTGAGTGGGCGTCATCACGACTCTGAAGATGACTTTCCAAGCATAACAGAGATTTACAATATGAGCATATTCAGAGCTGCTGCCTAAGAAAATTTTCCAGGAGCCCCTCAGACTTCCAACGTTAAAAGTTAGTAGCCCAAGTCATTTTTTCAAGAGCCCAGAATTAATTAATTCCAGCTGGGATCATATTTACAAGAAAGTAAGGATGAATCAAGTAATGCACCTGTTCGGGCTACTTGTTCAGAAAAATTAATTTGGTCACCCGCGCTCGCAAATAAGGTGCCCCAGGTGACCGAGCGACCGTAACTTTGATATTAAGGAGTAGAGGCAAAGCCACTATTGCAAAGTGTGGTGATGTTTATATTATCATTACCAGTTGAAAAAGAGGTATCATTGGTGGTTTTTCCTCCTTCTCTTTCTTGTTTCCTTTTTTCTCTTTATCATCACTGAAGAAAAAAAAAAAGAACAAACAACAACATCAGTCATCATTCACCAACATTTATTCTTTCAGACAAGGCTGTGACACAAGGTTTCTCAGAATCATTTCAGCACTGGTACTGACTGGACAGTAATTGTACTCAAAGGGGCTACATGTATGTCATGCAAAATGGTGTAATTTCATGACACCCAAAATGCCCAAATTTAGAACAAAACATTGAAATAACCACTTCAACTATTGAACATCACAAAAGAAATACAGCAAAAAGTAAGAACTGTAGGATGAACAAAAATGGACAAGGTTGAAATGGATTGCATTTGGGTAATCTTGAAAGATGTTGGCCCACGTTTTTCAAGTTCATGAATAAAGTTGATTCTACAAAGAATCAACAAGTTGGTGATGTAACAGTGTTCCACATTACCATTTTCAAGTTTTAAACTTGTGATTAACTGAAGATTTTCACTAAACACCATAAAATAATGTGACATAGCCACTTTAAGAAACGCAAGTCTAAAGATTGTGCCCTACACTTGCAGATGACACTTAAACCAAATGCCAGTAAGCTACAAAAAACAGATTGCTACCCTGAATTCACCATGATACCACAGGAGGCCCAACTGAAGAATATGGTCCAACAAATTAGCCAGTCATCGCATACTGATAGAGAAAATGTGTAGACTGCGAGCAGCCCCTTCACAAATCAGTCTAGCAGGCAGCTTTTATGGGGCAGTCGTGTTTTGTCATGTACATGTAAACAAATAAAATGACCGAGGGAGGCTTGGGAAGAGAAGTGCAAGAAGGGACTGCACCCATTGCAGTAACCGACGCATTCAGAAACACGATTGCCCAAGAAAAGCAGGCCTGCTCGCAGTCTAGAAAATGTTAAAATGCAATGACATTATAAGGGTATTGGGCATCCTCGGAATTCAAAAAAGTAATAAATTTAGCAGGCCACATTGAGGAGTATGGCCTGCTAAACGTAACTGGTCAAGTGCTGGGTGGGTTCTGTCCCCGAGGGGGGGGGGGGGGGATATAAAAAAAATCAAATCGGCAAAGTTTAAGTTTACGTAACTCAGCCTCAACAGTGTCAATAAATGGCTATCATGAAACACCTCTGGATATTATTAACTGTCAAGAATCGGAATTTAGGCGGAAATCAGTGGGAGTTTACTCTAGTATGG
>NC_090872.1:15726499-15741499 GCF_036669935.1 Montipora foliosa
GTCTTTGTTTTCGTGACTTTTTTGAGTTCGCTTCAAAACGTACCAGGTCCAATCATAACTACAAACTACAAGTTAAATCGGCGAACTGTAATTGTTATAAATATTCATTCTTCGTTAAAATTATTCGCGAATGGAATGACCTGCCTGCCAATGTTGTTGAGGTAGGAAATTTGAGACGTTTTAAAATAGCTCTTAAATCATACATGTGTATTTCTTAGGTTCTACTTATAAACATATATTTTTGATTTTTATTTTGGAAGTTTATTTACATAGGGTTAACCTCTTAAACTTCCTTTTTAGGGTATTACTTGTATTTATTTGTTTATGATACCTTAAATAAAGTATGTATGTATGTATGTATGTATGTATGTATGTATGTTAATACGGCCGCCCGATGCTCAACCAACTGAGCCTCCGGTGCCCGGTGTTTTGTCCATATTTGGATATAAAATTGGTGTCCTAAAATAATTAATTGTTCCAAGGAAAAGACTTGCAAGTTACACGCTTCAATGTTGTGTGCTTCTGGTAGAACCCTCTTTACAGTCATAAATTACTCAGAAAAGAAAACAAATAAAGGAACGAAATATCCCTGAAAAACTACAAGCTACAAATTTCATTCACTCACAGTCTGAATCATCGGGTTAAGGACTTTGTTTGTGCATTTGCTTTTGTTGGCGGTGATAAGTGCGTGAGATCATGTAGCCTGCATGACAGGCGCTTTATGGCTCACAAAGCGCCTGTCATGCAGGCTACAGATCATGTAACAAAGCTAATCAAAGTAATGGCTTATCATATCAACAAGTATTTTTCATAGCAACATTCATTGGCCGGCCATGCGTTACGTATGCGTTCGCTTCGTGCTGTTGAAGCTCAAGTGCCTTGTTCGTGAATTTGGTCGAAAAGCGGAAAACAATCCAAATAAGGTCAATTTACTTGGTAGTTCAAAGGAAGCACGGTCATTATTCCGTCCTAATCTGTGATTAATCAGTGTAAAAAATCGCATTTTAAGATTGCTTTGCCTTTTTGACCAACGTAGCAAAAAAGACCGGAAAATATTACGTACGACCAAAGATGCTGAACTTTCAATATAACTCCCTTGTAAAGTTAGGCTTTCCGTGCTTACTTATATCGGAACATTGTCAACATTATGCAATATTGTTCTTTTAACTGAATACTGATAACAGCTATTGTCTGTTTACCAAACGTTCTTTTATTAAACTTGTGATCAGACTTCTTTTTGTTATTTCGCTAGTTTGGCAAGATCTAGAGAGGAAAAAAACCCTCCCGTAAAAGACCACAGACAACAACGGAGAATGAGGCATGACCGCAGACTACTCTCCTTTACTCTATTTGAATGTTGAACAAGCAATTTGTTTCGACACCAAATAAGGCTCTGCCGCGGGTTATACTTATATGTAATAGGTTTTAAAAGTGTTGTATACTGATAACGTGAGCGACTGCAAAAATGCCTTCAATGTGCCAGGCACCAAAGATTACAGCTCTTAGTTACGGTACACATGTACAGCTGAATTCTTTAGAAAGGGCGCGAAAACCGCGGTGCATGTTATGGTACAGCTCGGTGATGATCAATGTGAACTTTCCACATGATAGTCGCGATCACACATTCTCTTCAGACCGATTGACTCTTTTTTTAAGAAGGCTTCGAATTTAAATCACACCTTCAGAGAGTATAGAATTATGGTGAATGTTATTTTGTCAATGTGGCTTTCTCGCCTTGCCGCTGCGAAAGGTATTTTATGCTCCCCACCCTCTACTCCCCAGGAAGCACTATTTTCTTTTATGCACTGGTTTCTTTTATGTTTTAATGATGAAGAAAAAAACTGATGTCATTTTCAGTGAACTCAAGATCTAGCTTAATCGGATAAATATCTAGAGGATCCTGGAGCGTGTAGTCTAAATATTCACAGACAATTGCTTCTCTGTGCGAATGATTATGTTTTCAATAAACCAATACACGAGCTGCTCACACGAATTTATGCCGTGCGAGCACCCTCCGGTGAAAAACGTTCTGTTGTTTGCAAACCAGTAGTGCAAAAACGTGTTTTAGCGACCTCGGTCCGGCATACGGTTCATGGGTGGTTGGGTAATGTATTATTTGGAAGCGATGTTGATACCACAGGTATAAGAAGGTGCTCCCTCTTTGTCTTGTATTTAGACCACACTGAGCGTGATAAACCATTTCGGAGTGCGCGCGTGGGGATAAAACCGTGGATATAATTTTGTTCTTTTGTCGTGGAACACAACTGCATAAATTGAAATTAAACTTCTTTATTACTATTATTATTATTATTATTATTATTATTATTATTATTATTATTATTATTATTGGTGTAGTAGTAGTGTTAATGAACTAATTAGCGGGAAGCAATCTTGTTCCGACTTATGAAAGCCGCTGCGACGCGCTTCGATGACTTCATTGATGACTTTATTGATGACGTCGTATCTGATGAAATACGTTGGTAGGGTGAGGTTAGGGTAACCCTAACCCTAATCTCCACACATACACTCGTTTTTCTATGAGAATCTTTTTATGAGAACGTTGAGGCTGAGATAAACCAAAATTTTAAGAACATATTAAGAACATTCCTCAGGCTGAGAGTCGATTAAGAACGTTTTTATTTTGATCATTTTTATTTTGGACGAAAGCATGAAATAAAAGTAAATAAATGGAAATTAACCCATTAAGGGTATACTTTGTATAACATAACAATGGATTTCTTATTGCATGATACACATCTCAGTTTGTAATAATGCATGAGCAGTTCTCATTTATAGGTTTCGTGGTCACGTCCGTATTGATTTTTGAATGCTATACCGTGTAAATTTAAGAACATTTAATAACGTTTTCAGCCTGACATAGCAAAAATACATAAGAACGTTTAGCTTCAGCTCCAAAATTAGACGTTCACTATAGTCGGGGACAGTGATGATGGTAATGTTTCATACTAGAATCACCTCAGCGTTTTGAATTATTTTAGGTTCCCTATTATCTCGAGCACCGAGGCGTGAAAACCTTTAACTAAGGCGGTATTTAGAACAAACTAAAACAGTCAATACAATGTAGTATTGACGAAAACAGCTTCTTCCAAAACTATCTATAAAACCCCTGTGACTGATACCGTTTTCACTCAGCATCCATATTGGATTAGGCCCGTTTTAAACGTGGCATTTTTACATGTGCCGAATCTAATGCAAATGAGAAAAACGTATTGTTTTCGCTCATTTGCATTAGATTTGGCACATGTAAAATGCAACGTTTAAAACGGGATTTACTGAAACAAAACGAAGTATTTGCATAAAATTTGGTACACCATCATGGCCGCTATTTCAGTCTTTGTTTTGGACATCATGTGAAATCGCTCTATTGTTTGGGATGGTGGATAACTCGTTAAATCGTAAAGCGGTGAACCGGACAGACTTTCTTCAGGAGTTCATCATGGACTACATCCTCGGAGACCCAGGGGCAGATCGCGGCGGCAAGGGGAAGTCTAATTAAGCCGGCAAAAGAAAATGGCGACGAAGAAAAGCATAGTAGGCTTTTCTTCGTCGCCATTTTCTTTTGCCGGCTTAGACTTCCCCTTGCCTCCGCGATCTGCCCCTGGGTCTCCGAGGATGCATGGACTACTGTTTTCTCACGGGTTTCCGCATCAGTCTCTTTAACTTTCGTCCGCGGCCGATCTTAACATCCGTCTCTTCAAAGGTAGACATCGCTCAGTGAAATCTTCAATAAAGTAGAATTTACATCTTTGCTCTATCTCATTCAAATTGCGTCGGTAACTACTAAACATGAGCAAATACCGAAAGTGGGTACGTTTATTCAAACGTTGGCCCTCTAGCACTTTTAGGTGCAAGCCCCAGTAATGAAAATGGGTCCACCATTAAAAGACAGACAGAAACTCTGGCCAGGGAGGGAATCGGGTGGGAATCTGGACTCTGCAGACCAGTAATCTACAGACTAGAAATCTGCAGACCAGTAATCTGCAGACTAGAAATCTGCAGACCAGTAATCTGCAGACTAGAATCTATTGAATAAAATTTAATACTCTACCTTGTAACTTGCTGCTAGTGCGACCAGGAAAACCGAGAACACCTGAAATATGTCAGGAATGTTATTTCTGTCCAATCACGCATCCGAAATCCACTCGCTAAACCTAAGAGTGTTTACTGTTATTTTCGCTGCAAGAATTACTTGGATTTTCCGGGTAATTGATTTAATTTGAGCTAGTTCTGATCGTTTAATAGATAACTTGAAACAAAATAGGGAAAATCGATTTTTCTAGCCAAAGAATTGTCCTATTTCTCCTTACAACATCATTTTAAGCCAAATTGACCTTTTCGATCCTTTTGATTTATTTTATTTATTTTATTTATTTATAGGCTTCGCCAATTGGCCGGGTAATCTTACAGAGCGACAGCTCCAACAAAAGATCCCCGTTAATTTAACTAATTAAAATACAACAATATATAAACATGAAATAAGGCTAATAACAGCAAGTTGAAACAGCAAGCGATGGAATAGGCCGACAGGCATAGTACTTGACAAATACAGATTTAAACGTTTGAGGCCGATCGATATCAAAATAAAGACTGGTCAATTGCCAGTTCATATAATAGGAATATAGTTCCTTCTTGAATTGGCTTATGGGGATGCTGCAGTCCCTGAGATGCGGTGGTAGAATATTCCATACACCCGGAGCTCTACAATAATAACTGTTCTGAAAAGTGACGGTTTTAGATCTCGGTATATTTAAAATTAAGCCTTTTGACGGATCTGCGAAACGCGTGCTCCTCATAGGAATATTTAAAGAGATATATGGATCGCTTGCAATGGACTTGAAGAGATATACAAGGTCCAAGTATTCGTGCCAGCAACACAAGGGCATAAAAGTCCTAAACTGGTAGTGACAAAATCAGTTTGGTGGCCCGGCGCTGTATTCTTTCCAAGCTGTACAATAGAGTAACTGTCTGAGGGCTCCAGACTTGAGAACAGTAAGCTAGAGGATTTCGCACTAAGGCCAAATAGAGAGACCGACGAACTGATAGGTCTTGGATGTCAAAGGTGCAACGTCTTATGAAACCGAGCATTTTACTTGCCTTAGCAGTAACAAATTGCAGGTGCTGGTTCCATTTAATTTCAGTGATGTGGTGACAAATACCCCAAGGTCTTTCTGAGACTCAGTAACCTTGACATCAACGTCCTGAAGCTTATAAATAGAACTTACAATGTTCTTGTTCCTCGTGATTGACAGGACCCCTATGTTTACAGTAATAAAGTGATGGCGGCGGTGCATTTCTCAGTCCTTGCAACTTTGCTTTTTACCTCCTTGTATGTACAATCTTGTCAGTTTTGGTTATCTACCAAACTTGTTGAGTACACCATCAAGAGATTGGATCTGCGTTCAGTGCGTTCTCCTTCGAAAGTGCACCATGACGAACGAATACCTACACATTGTTTTTTAACGCTCAAATTGAGTCGGTCCGCCATGCCGCTGAGTACTGTCCACAAGCACTCCAGGCAAACTGGTTTGAAACTCCTTCTAGCTCTATTGTTTCTCTCAGGAAATGTTGAGAGGAACCTAGGCCCGTCAACAACGCCTGGATTATCAAACCCAGCCGTCCAAGCCATTTCCATTAAGCCCGACTAATAATGGCGCGTGAAGTCCTCAAACATGACTGGCTTAAGGTGGCTTACTACAATTTTCCTAAGAAAAAGATCAAAATTTTGAAATCTGTGACATTAAAGCAACAGGATCTTTCTTCTGAAGTGTTGGTCACTGCAATTGATGTAAAACCTAACAAATAAATGCAAATTAGGGAGAAATGCTAAATATAGCGACCAAGATCCTCGAGGGGGGATTGGAAACTAGACAAATCAAGGCCTTTTTCTCAAAAAGTAGGCGTACGACCCCACCTCAAAATTTCGGGATTTCCTTAGCGAGAAAATAGAATCATGTATAGAAAGAAATAGTTAAATCTGTCAGACAGGCTTTTCACGAATGGCAAAAACGTCGATTCTTGTCTATTTGTTAATAACTGAAAAATGCCTTGAAATGTCTAGTTTCCAGTCCCCCAACAAGGAGCATAAAAAATAATGCGCATAACACGCATCCCACATTGCCACGCCCATCGTGTGGTCCAGGCACCGGTGCCTTTAGCACCCCCAGTGATCACCGTGATCTCGCTCGGATTTTTTTCTCGCCTCTCCTTTCTAAGCTGGCGAATTCAAATCCAGTTTGATGAAATAATCAGTTGTGTTTTCTCTTATTTTCTTATTTGACAGCTTTGGTTCAAAATATCGCTCCACTCGCACTGGCATAATGTACAACGATTTAATAGACGATTTCTCTACCCCTCGACAAAAGAATGCCTTTGGCATTGAGCCATCACAGAGCAATAACATTCAACCCGGGAAGTGCCCTATGTCTTCAATACACCCCATGAGCCGTCGGGGCATGTTCTCGTACATAGAGTTTCCCAGATCCCAGGGTCATGCGCACAACATAAGATCCGGGGTTCTGGTGACGAGAATGGCTACGTATCGGAGAGACAGAACATTTAGGCATGCGCTGACGGAATGTTTGAACAAGAGAGAAAAAGTGCAGTACCTCCAGACGTGGCGCTGGAGCGTCGTACCAAACGAGTCATCCCGGGATTTCGGCCCGTGCAATCGGCGCTTTTGGACGCAGTTGGCCCTTCGCTGCTTTCTGCTACCGACCTTGCCTCCCGGTACGGCATTGAGGGAGAGATATGTCGGCCCCTAAACCATATGTGACAAATCCCACGCCTACTCACAGCTCCAGACCGCCCTTGTCATTAGAATTTAGCGTAAGATTTCGATTGCTTATATATTCATGACAAAGGTCATTTTATCTCTCATATGGTAAGCACTGGAGTCACGGAATACAAAGTGTACGCACGCGCCCTGCTAAAGGTAACAGACACGCATAGACTTTCTTTTCTCTCGAATTTCAGAGCAACTAGAAGAGCTGCTATCTTAATTCGAGACATTACGTTTACAGCTAAACTACATAGCAAATACGGATACATAACAAAATATAAGATATTTATAGAACATGTAATTAAAAAAAAAAAAAGAAAAAAAAGCGGCTATACAAAATGTGGCCCTGAATTCTAATTTTAAAACCTGTGAACTCAGTGGTAGGGACAAAATCACAGGTAGCGCATTCCAAAACTTAGCTAGCTGATAAGGGTTAGGGTTAATCCGCTCGCCAGGGTGAAGCTGCTCGTTAAGGTAAGGGTTAATCCGCTCGTTAGAGGAACGCTTGAGTTGTTTTGACTGTAAAGTAAGTCCATCACTCCCGGTTCCCCTAACCTCACTTTTTATCATAAAACGTCTGTAAAAAGCCGATGTGTAAACATTTCCCTGCACTCCATCATCATCTCCATTATACTCGCGCCATTCCTTTCCTTCTTTTCCGAACATCACACGATTCATTTTAATGGGGTTGGGTTTTTACATGTTTTTATTACGCTACGAACTTCTTAATTTCATGAAAATAGAGCTGAATTGTACTGTCTTCCTCGTCCACTTGAATGGTGCGGACGTACGAGGAAACAACCAGAGTTTATATTTCGCTGAAATCATACTCCAGGTCCCAGTTGTTCAAAAGGTGGACACCGCTATCCACAGGATAAATCACTATCCAGTGGATAAGTCGTAGCGAAACCAATTGCGCTATCCAATGGATAGTGATTTATCCGGTGAATAGCGCCATCCACCTTTGGAATAACTGGGGCCAGAAGATGAGCATCATATCATCATATATCTTTCTTTTATCCTCGGAGTTTTAGAGTAGCTTGGTGTAGCTAATATCTCCGAGAATTTACCCCTCCAACCATGATACACCACAGAAGACAGACCACAACACCGGGAACTACATGCCCTACTCTTTGCGACAAGTGTGTGGGTTCTTTTACGTCCCACAGGGTTATGAACATTGAAGGGTTATGAGACGGGACCTCCGGCTTATCGTCCTTATCCGAGAAGACTAGAGAGTCTAACCATTTGCAGATGTAATTACAAAGGTAGCACTTTCTCCTCAGTTATTTAAAGACCCTGAGTGTTGGTCCGGCTGGAGTTGAACTCACGACCTTCCGCGTGACAGCCTCGTGCTCAACCAACTGAGCCACCGGTGCGCGAGAGATATGATACAAAACACTAGCCAAATAAAGATAACGCCTGCTTGAAACTTCGTTGCTATGCTCGAGAAAGTTTTTTTTTACAAAACCTTTCATCTTGGGTTGAGGATTAACTCTAATGAGAATTAACTCTAATGTTTACGACATACCCACGGCACGTAATTATCTAAAAAATAGGCACGCATTGCGTACATGTGGTAGTTCAGTAACACAGCGCTGTTCCACGGTTTTTTACCGCCATCTTGTCTGGGGGGCAAACACGGCAAAATTTACAGTAAATGTATACGATTTTGGCCGACTTTGAACCGCTGTAGCGACGCTAAAAAGAGACAGATTTCCAACTTTTGCCGCTACTTTAAATAGTTTATTGATATCATTCATTCAACAAAAAATAAGGCCATTAAGCAACGTATGACATCCGTAAATTCGAATAATAAATCTTCGCATGTTCCTAATTTCGCGGCAATTTGCCGTGATGATTTTAGAAGGGTTTGTATGGAATCTTAAAAATTCGTTTATGGTCGTTGTAGCCTGAATCTGTTCTTTACATTTCATGAAAATAATCTCAGTATAAATGTCTTTTAGAAGACACTATCACTGTGAAAGCTGTCTCTTTTTAGCGGCGCTACAGCGGTTCAAAGCTGGCCATAATCCCATACATTTTCTATACATTTTGCTGCGTTTGCCCCCCAACCAAGATGGCGCCAAAAACCGTGGAAGAGTCTATTGTGAACTGATCTCTAAAAGTACAAGATATTGTTTTGGTACGGTATATCATTATAGTGTAATGGTAGATGTGTTAGGTAAATAGCCCCTTGACAAGACATGTGGTTACTTGTAAAATACTAAATCCCAGAAAGATTGAAGAAAATAAAACGGAACCGATAAACATTGGCTTCGAGGCTGACATTTTGATCACTTTCAAGTTCCCTTACAACTTCTTTTTTACCTCAAGTTTGAGCGTGCATTCTGAGGCTTTGACAGCTTTCTAAAACAACAGTTCACTGAATTAAACCCAGTCGGGCGGGGTTAGTATCTGGATGGGTGACCTAAAAAGTATGCCACTTAGTAACAGAAACATAGACCGAAAATTCTAATTTAACGCTCAAAAATGCGAACTAAGCGAGGTACAGATTTTGTTAGCCTACTTTATGCGAAACAAATATTGGTGCAAAAGTAAATAAATATTGATACACAGTTTTGAGGAAGACCAGAGAAAGTTTCAGGAAGTGTGGATCGAGAATAAAACATTTTGCCGTCAGCAACAAAATTTTCGACGTGAAAACAACTTAATTTTTGAACTGAGAATATAAAAAGTTACTATGCATAAAGGAAAAACATTTTGGGAGATTTTTGTCTCGTTCACGTACTTTGGGCTGCACAAGTAAATCGCAAAATCGAAAGTGACATCGAATCCAACGGGCGCCGTTTTCAAGTTACCTTGTATGTTTACTCGCGAAACAAAGGATACATCAGTGTCAAAATGATGGCAAGACACCGGGTTTTTGTTTTGTTAGTTTGGCTTTTTTTTCTTTCAAGTGTTTTAAAGATTGACAAGACATGTGCGAATTCAACACAAAGATCACAATCGCCCATCTCTTGAGGTTGACCATTGTTTCTGCAAAGTCCAAGATTTACTCTCTTAGACGAGGTTATTTATCACCAGGTAATTCCATCGTTTTGGAAATAGCAGCTGCTTTATTATTCATCAGCGTCACAAATTCTTGCCAAATTTGAAACATATTTTGTTGAAACTCAAGCACGTTTTTAACAGGAGGTCCCATGATTTATGAGTCATATGGTCTATGAGTCAATGAGTCATGAGTCATGAGTCAACGAGACTCACTAATTTATTGATTAAGCCTAAGCCCTCGTTTCAGTGATTAGGCCCTAGGCACTCTCTGAAATGTTAGCTTTCATTTTATTGGTTAGGGTAACTGCACTATTCAACGGATACTAAAACAGTGGATAGCGTTGCACGCGAGCGCTGATTGGCTCGTCAAACTCCGAATGTCCGCTGCTATTTACCTCCGAGCAACTCGGGAAGAAATGGCGTCCCGATTTGCATCCGTGACAAGTGAAGAAAACATCCAAATTAATTTTTTGTGCTGTATATTATCTCACTGTGTTAGTATATATCCACCGCTAGCCACCTCCACTTCGGTGAATAGTTGTTAATTATAAAAACCAATTGAGAGGTGTGTTGGACAGTGCCGCTTTCTACTCTTGGAACATGTTAGACCCTTAGCGTGAAACGTCAAAAGCAGAAATTAAGTTGAGTTTTTTTTTTTCAGGCAGTGAAAAAGTAAAAGCTCTTATATTTGAATTGAAACTTTCCAAGGAAATTGAAAAACCTCCCGTAGCTTTTTCTCTTCACCTGTCTCATTTCAGTTGTGATGCCATCTAGTGACAGAAATAAGAGCAATAAACAATGTCAGAATCATGTCTCGGTATACTGATAAATTGGCTCTATCAGGTCGTTTTATTTAGACTCTAAGTAGACTGCTTCAATGTATTTAACTCAATAAGAACTTGAAAATAATGATCCTTCTCGAATGCCTGGAGAATAAGAACTGTTATCTTTCGTTTTCTTTATGGCAGAAAATGCAAGGAACAGAAACTATTAGTGAATCAGAAGCCGAACTGACGAGCTGATTACTAACCTTTTTCGACGATTTACGATGGCTTGATCAAAACTCGACTCCTTTTAAAAATTTGCTAATTATTGTAATTAAAATATGCACCGATAACTCAACGTCTTCAGCATGTACAGTTGCCACATCAACCTATCCTCCAACCCGAATTTATCTGCTGTACACAAATGCTAATTTGCTCTGAATTTACTATAATCGTTAATTTTGGACACAGTGTCCCAGGACTTGTGGGAAATCATGGGTCATATTTGTTTGAGAAGGAAACCCAAGTGTATGGACAAAGGACTCGAACCTGGGAATGTTGATTAATCTAGCTTAGGCCTAATTACTCTTCAGCGGCAATAATACTCTATGGGAGACAAATAAATCTTTTGTTTTCGAGAGATCGGTGTCTTGATCTTCAGTGGTGAAGCGGTTCCTATAGAGTTGAAGTCTCGGTTCAAATCCTATCCACGGGTATGATTTTTATCTTCTTTTGTTTTCTCTGCTACCACAAGTCCTGGGACACAGTGACCAAATTTATTTAATATAGGCTGTGTTGTCACGCGTGGTTTTTTAGGTTTTTCGTGAAAACAGTTCTTTTCCCAACTCGCTTAAAGTTAAGCGAGTCGGCAAATTTTAATAGAATTCTCAATAAATTTTAGCCACCAAAGCAGGTAGCTTAAGCGAGTCGGAAATACAACATGCGTGCTTTATTATTATTTTTATTATTGCATTGACTGCTCTCTCCTCATTTATTCTTACCCGTATCATTTTTAAGTCGCTTAACGAAGTCTGCACACAAACCACTTTCAGGAATGTTAAGCGAGACAAGGGGAGTCGTGAAAACACGGTCATACACACTTTCGAGCAAATTAGCAATTGTGTACATCGGGTAAATCAGAGGAGGAGGAGGAGATGTTGGCCACATGCACTCTTTACTAGGCATATTCTCCTTTCCAAAGAGCCCGAAAGACGCTGGAAACGAGTTTCGTTTCCAACCTCTGCTATCCTTTTAGTCATCACCGAGTTTAACAACCTCTGGTCGTTTCAAACTGAGCGCAGTCGCATTGGAGGAAAAGGTAAATATTTTGGGCAAGAACTGATACAACTTAGATTTGATTATTTTGTAGTGTAGTATATTTCGGCTATAAACAAACCAGCATTTTTTACGATTCTTTTCTGTACATTGCTAAATGGTCAAATCTACGTTTTATCGGCTCTTGCTCAAAATATCTACTTTTGTAGCTTAAAATTACGCCGATCCGCAGCTCAAGCGGTTGATCCGACGAACACCGGCTGGGACACCGGCTGGGTCATGATTCTGGTACTCGGTTGCCTGACCGGTTGCCTGCTTAAAAACTCTGGCATTAGAGGATCATTTTGGTAACCCTTGGCAACCAGTGTGGTTTTAAATTCTGAAAATACGCAGATGAACCTGAAGTAGATGATTCTTGAAACCAGTTTGGACTCCATGCCCCAGTTGTTCAAACGCTGGATAGCGCTATCCACCGGATAGCTCACTGTGCAGCGGATAAACAATAGCAAAACCAGTAGAGTTATCCAGTGGATAGTGATTTATCCGGCAGATAGCGCTATCCATCGTTTGGGGCCAGGTCATTATTCTCTTAGTGCTAATCGACTAATTCGAGGCTTATATGGACTCAAAGGCCCACAATCAGACTTCTGGAGTCGCGGCATAGAATTCAATAAATTTGTTTGCTACTTTCCAATTTGAATTTTATCTTAGAAAGAATTTTTTTAATGGGTCACAAATAAGTAAGTTTTCAAAACATGCCTCTGATATAAATCTATGTTATGACAATCTCGTTTACGACACAAGCTTCCCCCATTTTTAGCCTGTCTGAATTTTGCGTTTTTGTCTGTAGATTCTCAGCTGTGCTGTTACAGAAGCCCACATTTTGGCAAAGTCAAATGATATCAAGAAGCTTTGCGGGACTAGTGCGACAAACCCTCGCCTTCATAGAAGAAATTTATACACTATGAGATTGTTAGGTCATTACTTACTGGCCGCCTGCATCAAACTAAAATATTCAAACGAATGTGCCAGACAATTTTATTCCAATTTTGAACCCTTGGGACGGCGACGCGCTGGGTAATTTCATACTCTGGGTTTGATAATAATTTGAGCAGGATGAAGGGAGACAGATGTTCCTTCCAGCGTTCTGGCAACGGCTTGTCTCTTCTAAATGGCAACGGGACAGTCAAGTGATAAAATGAAAGGACCCAAACGTAGAACAATACCAGCTTGACTGGAAGCGGCAAGACTTTCAAGCACCAAGAGACTTGCCAAGATTTATTAGAAATACACCAAAGTAGAGCAGTATATTATTTCTGCGCTGTAAGATGTCTTTTGAAATAAAGAATTCATTGAACTATTAATTTGTTGCATCAACCACTGGAATATTGTTGAAAGGTTTGAGTAGTGGGTACATGGGGAACAGAGAGCGGAGTTTTTTTTTATCAATTAAATCTTACATTCGTAATGGCAGTACGCACTCATCGTGAAATAGATGACTGGTTTACGAAAACGACTTCCATTGCCGAATTTTTTTCTATTACTGATCTGTTCCTCTGGTCCATCGTTGTTTTTGACAAATTTGGCGCAGCTTGCATCCGTGTTTAATTAAATGTAAAATTTAGCCACAAGATGTCAGAACAGAATTTTCCATTATTAGTTGTGTTGTTTAGAGGTCAAATATCATGTGATTGGCTGCAAGCGTATTAAACTTAAAAACCTACTGAGTGGCGAGTGAAAACAAGACAACCTTACAAGCTCTAAGAGCCTTAAAATTGAAACAGTAAATGACTTAAAAGTCAAGCCCTCCTTAGGCTTGACTGAAATAATGAGAAAAAAGGTACCTGTAATGAAAAATCTTACCACAAAGAAGTTAGCGGTGAGCCAGTTCTTGAACAAAGGACTTGAATTCGGCCTCAACATCTGGAACCTCGTAACTTTCACACGAACTGGGAGTTGAATTTAAAAGAAACTTTTAACAGCGGAATTCTAAAAGCTTTGAAAGCTCCTGTTTTAAATTTAGGTAAAAAAGTGACAGCTGATCACCAATCTCTATATGACCACTGGGCGTCTGGTCTTCAAAACATCTATCAAATTTATTTTCAATACAATATTACTAATTACTGCCGCCAGTAATTCTTGCCAACAAACTTTTCTTGACGTTTTTAAAGGCCCGGTTTCAGGTATCCAGTAGTCAATATTGAACTGAAGGTGAGTAAGCATATCAGTTTCCTCCATTTTAAAAAAATGCTTTGACGGAATTTAAGCTTTGTGTTCTTCAGTAATTTTTTTTGTTGATCAGGCATGATCAGGCGACATGTTGACACGGCTAATGGCAATTGTATTACATCAATGCAGATCGTCGGCTGTACGAGGTAACTGCCAAGTGTGTCTAGTGAAGTGAACAACTTCCACATACGCCGGGCAAAGAGGATGTTGCTTACTGGGTTGATATGGATGACCAAGTAAATACGATCAGTGGACCGTAATCCAACGTCAGGTAACTGGGTAACTGATTCCTGATTCCAAGTAATAAAAAAGCTTAATGTCTTGTTACAATTTCTCAGAAAATCTATGTTTGTAATGAGTATGAAAGTCAAACCCGCGAGGAAGTTATTTAATAGTGGACTATCCTCATTTCATTTCATTTTCATTTCAGTTTTTTGTTCCCTCTGCCGGGTGAATCAGTATTCAGTTGCTGCGAAAGCTACCAGTCTGAGCGAAAAACTGATCACACACAGTTGCATGGTTCACAGCGATAAAAGGAATGTAAGCGAAAATACGTTTTGTCTACTGAGATATAGCATTTAACAACGTACCCGGCCCTCCTCTGATTATGGTCAGTCATAGTATGTGAACTGAGAAACTCGAATGAGCCGATATCCCAGTTCTGACATATCTCCAATCCGTAATTTCTACTTGTTCTTACAAGCAGATGTTTCCTCTCGGTGCAAAGTGAGCTTTTTTGTGCTCCCCTTTCTGTGAGCAAGGACTGTCCAAACTTGACAAACGCATTACAGAAAAACTAATATATATGTGCAAAGCAATTTTGTGAAGAACCTTCTTCAAAAGCTTTGACCGTTTAACCTTTATGTTATCTTCTGTTTCATTCCTCGAACTACTACTACATTTTTTGGGTTTTAAGTC
>NC_090872.1:15746499-15751499 GCF_036669935.1 Montipora foliosa
AATCTTAAATGGTACTCGAAATGACAAGAATCTAATTACTTGAAAGGAAAGACCTAATGTTTAAATTGAGTGTGTTTCTTTATATATTAACTCTGAGACTGAAACTGAGGAATATAAAACGAAGTATTTTTGTTTTTCTAGTCACTTATCATGTTTGGACTAGATTATTCTGCTCAAAAACCAATAAAAGGTGTTCCTCTTTGAAATTTGGAGGGAATAAACCCTCTGGTTAAAAACTGAAAGCTAGTATTATAAATTAAAGTAGATATTGGTCTTAAAAGTTTTTCAGTTTTGCCTTATAATTCGCTAATTTTGCGTGATGAGTGTGGCCGCTCTTGGCCATACGAAACAGAGCTGTAGCAAATAAAGCGATGAGTACCATTTGAAGTCTGGAACTACATCAAAAAAATATCGACCGAAAATTGCCGATTTTCAGTTTTTTACATTCCAGACGTGTTTGAATATATTCCAGACGTGTTTGGTTATTCAAACAGGTCTGGAATCTAAAAAAAGAAAATCGGCAATTTTCGATCAGATGGGCCATCGTCAAGCAACTACCAGCGGAAAACGAAACTGCACTCTGTGCCTAGAGGAAAAGCTGATGATCATGAAAGGTCGTTCAAAGAACATTCTTAATAGACGCTCCGAAATGTTTAGTAAATGCCGTCATGTAATATAACACCATTGTCTTAGATGTCACCTTTGTTTATATGCGCTTGTAATAAATTTGAACTGCCAGTTGCCTGAAGATCGCCAACCGGCGTGAAACTCAGAGTGGCAACAGCTGATCTTTGCCTTGTGTGTTTACTTTATATATATATATAGCAAAAATGTTCAAACCAACATAGGAAGAGAATTTCGAAATTTGATCCAGAGGTGCTTCCCACCGAACCATAAATTAAGAAAACTGTTTAACAAAAACAATCTTAAGCTAAGTTATAGTTGTTCACCAAACATAAAACAGATCATCGATGGACACAACAAAACCATCCTAAGCCAGAACATACCACCTCCACAACAAACACCCAACAAACTCTGCAAATCAGAGTACCAGACAAATGCCCTTTGAAAGGACAATGCTTAGTCAGGGAGGTAGTGTATCAAGCCACCATCACGACCGCCGAAAGCACAGAGACGTACGTCGGCCTCACCGCCACTGAGTTCAAGACGAAATGGCGAAACCACCAAATGTCATTCAAAAACGAAAGCAAAAAAAATGACACCGAACTGAGCAAACATCTATGGCAGCTAAAAGATCAAAAGAAAGACTTCGCAATCTCCTGGAAAATTCTAGCCAAGGCCAAATCTTATAGCAACCTTACTAAACGATGTAATCTATGTAGTACCGAGAAATTCTATATTCTATATAAACCGGACATGGCAACGCTCAACAAACGTAATGAACTCGTATCGACTTGCAGGCACAAGCGAAATTTTCTCCTTAGGTTCAATCGCATCCTCAACATCCAAAACAATCTTGTAACGATCACGCTACTGATGTATATAAACCCCAGCGATGCTACAGTGTACATGGAATCTAACTGATGAGTGGTCCAACTCCTTGTTGGTCTACGAAACAGACCTGTATTAAAGTCCATATGAAACTATATTGAGTAGAAAAACATTGTTATATATATATATATATATATACATAAAAATGCAAGGATATTAGTAGAATATCGAGACTAACTTATAAATGCAAGGAATACCGAGTAAAGATTATTTCAGTTTACCATATCGGACGGAGCTTCTCTGGGAAGTTTATATTATCGCCAACGCCTTATTTAATGGAACTTAGATCACTGAATAATTCTTGCTTGAATATCATCAATTATGCAGCAGACCTTTTGTCACACGAGGCTTTTACCAACATATTCATGACTGAAAATGCAATTAGTTAAGAAAGGAAACGTGGCATTCTTAAAAAGCATTGACTAGTTAAAAGATTCACATAATGCTTAGTCATTCGACTCATTGCCTGCAGGCTCCGCGATTTTTGATAAAACCATCACCAAATTAATCTTCTGCATTTCTGTCAAACAGTTGATGTACAAGAGTAGGCTCTCCCGGACTAATGATATGCCTTTCGTGATGTGTGCTTCTCACTCATTTACCAAATTAAGCAAATTATGCTAAGATCGCTAAAAGAATTTTGTAAAAACTTGAAATTGATGGATAGTTTAAACATCATGAAATAAGCATTCAATGAGTGGGCAAAATAGAGTTTGTGGAGCACGGTCAGGTCGACATCATTTTATTTTTATTTTTTTGACTATAACATATTGGTATAGTTCTTTACCAAGTACTTCTTCTTTAACTTTTTTTTTCAAATGGGCTGTCAAACACTCGTAGTAGCGGACTTTGGCAGCCCGGCTAGATCAGTTTACATTATTCCTAAGGTTTTTTTTCTCATTTTTTCTTACAGACCAGACGGGCGTAATTCTGAGACGCAAGGACAAAAGAAAACAAACAAAAGGCGACAACCCAAGATCGGCGAAACACTGCAACTCAGTTTTCAGTATAAGCGATCGCGATGAACAACTCAACTGACATATCAGTCATGAGGGAGAAGCCATCTTTAAACTACGAGGCGATTCCACAGGTTCTACCAATCGCAATTTTAATCTTGTTGACAAATGGAGTTGTGTTCGTTTTGTTTTGGAAAAGGAGGGGCTTACGAACTCCATCGAACTACCTCTTGCTGAGCCTGGCCATCAGTGATTTTATGACTGGATTGATAAGTATTCCTTTATTTCTCAGCTTCTCTGTTCTGATGGCTGCTCATCCAATTCCTGAGCTCTACAACGCTTCGAATGTATTTCATAAAATAATCTCATTCTCAATTGCATACCACATAACCGCTGTTACCGCAGAAAAGTACCTGGCAATAGTCAATCCGTTTGGGCGTATGATGAGAACCAAGAAAACCGCATTAAAAATTGCACTGATCATATGGTTTTGGTCTCTTTTATTGGGATCGGCACCAGCTTTTTGGTTTAACCTATGGCTTGAAGGAGAGCCATTTGCTGACCATATGCAAGCTTCATACAATATTTTTTGCCTGGTGGTCGTGTTTCTTGTACCTTTTATATTTATCCTATACGCCTACTGCATTATGTTCAGAGCCATAGCTTCTAGGCCGGGTTTCCAAGCAAGAAAAGCAAGAAAAGCAAGCAAGCAAGAAAAGGATACTACAGCATTCAATAAGGCCTCCAACGAAACGAAATGCCTGATTATTCTGATGTCCATGGCTATAGCGTTCGCTATTTGTTGGTTACCTTGGTTTTTGTTGAGGTTATTGTATTCGCTCATTAACATTGAATGGCTGCAAGAAGAGGTCGTTGATCCTTTGAAACCAATGGCTCACATTTTCGTTATTGTAAGATACCTGAGCTCTGCCATCAATCCCTTGTTGTACACCTTCTTTAAACAAGACTTCTGGGGCGCCTTTCGTATCGTCGTTTTGAAAAAGGACCCCAAAATGCTCTCTAAATCTATAAGAATGGGGGCAAAGAAACCCCGAACCTCAGCATCGCAGATGAGCACTCTGCTTCTGGAAGATAATACGAGAAAAGATAGCTCAAGTGTTTAATAAGGCTACAATGAGAACAGTTTCTGTGCTAATGAAGACATCTCTCTCAGCAAACTATTTCAAACAGGATGAAAAACCTGTTTAAAAAAAAATAAAAATAAATGAGTACTTTGAAACAGATAAAATGAATCTCAAAGCCAAGAAGAACGATGTAAAATTGCTAGTACTACATGACCAAAGCTACCCTGCGAGTTTTCGGTTTCTCCTACGCTTCCCGAGGGAGAAACCACTGCAAGCAACCGTTACTTACTTTGAGTGAGCGCCGTCCAGCGCCAAGGACGCGTAAATTAAAATTGAGTCGGTAAAACGAGTAAATAAACTTGTTTTGGCGCTTGCTTGTGCGTTCAGCCACCCAACTGCTGCGTTTTGGCGAGCCTGTTATAATTCCGGAGTGATGTCAAATGCTACACGCCGGGCGTGACGTACTTTGCACTATAAAGTGCTCGATGGAAAAACTAACGGCTGCTCGCGGTGGACCAAAGCTAATTTTCCCAAGGTTTTCAAAACATTTTCAGGAATTATGTAATTCCTATGGTCCTTTACGTGCTCATCTGTGCAAGGGGAAACTAGTCCCTTTCAAGTACAGCTGATTTTTGGTGACTCCGGTTATAGATCTCGAAATTTGTGCAAATACTGTTGCAGCACATCTGGAACAATAACCTAGGGATCAAGTCCCCTCAGTTTTGACTCATTTCTTTCCTGTTACAGTGGAGAATTTCCGAAATGATGTTCCGAGAGCTTCACTTGGCGCCTTAGCAGGGTCATTGGTGTACAAGTGGCCAAAACCGCAGCTACTGAAGCGTTATACTTGCTGCAAACATCTTCTATTGATCGAAGAATGCCTCCCGCGCATTTTTTTAGTCAGCCTCGACTCGGCCGGTGATTGCACCACACTGGTTATTTATCGCTTGCCCGATTCTTTTAACAGCATCGCTGCGTAAGTAGCTTTGGTCTGTAAATACCCGTTGACAAATCAGTCCAAGCACCAAGCAGCGCTGGATCGAGAGGAATTCCGCTGCCATCGTTCAGTTCACAGAAAGGGATATTTTTTACTTCGTCAGGAAAGAGTCGAAAAAACGAATTCTCCTTGTATTTCCAAAAGGGAGAGACAATTCCTCGTTCAATACGTACCACCCCTTTCCAGGATCGAGGCGATCGCTGTAAACTTTACTAGCTCCGATTGCCGCGTAAACTTCGAATCTCGCGCCCTCGCCAATTTAAGAGTTATTGTATTAAACGCCCTCTGCACTGGTATCTCCATTTGATGCTATTCCTCAATAATCAACTAAAGAGATTGTTTAGCTCAAGCAAATAAATTTTCGGTCGCTTGCTCAATCTCTGCCAACGAGCTCTGTGAACGAGATAGCCGCTTGCTGGACTCGCAACATTTAATTGTAACGCAAAAACC
>NC_090872.1:15756499-15786499 GCF_036669935.1 Montipora foliosa
AAATGCAGTGGCTGAAGAAGAGGAGGACACTTGGCAAGTAACAGTGCTCTGTTTTCTTAGCTCTTTAAAAGTGCTCGCAACGTCCACTACGTACTCGTAAAGGTGCCGGATAATTATGTTTAATAATTTTTAGTGTTTTAAAAATGGTCGGCACTGCTCGATTTCACATTACTTACATGTATACTAAATCTACTGAGCCGCTTGAACTAAAGGAATTCGGAAAACATGAGGTCACAACCATCCAAAGAAGGAAAATTAAATCGATACCTACATGTAGCAACGTTGCGAGCGAATTAAAAAAAGACAAGATTTTGTTCGAATTCCTTTGTAGATATTCTCGACTTGCAGATGCGGTGTTAACGTATATGTACGTGAATAAGCCCTAACTGCATGTACACGTGCTACAATGCGAGTTCTTTAGGACTGACTGTATCACACTGACTTGCTTCTTTGGTGTTAATTTATGAAAGAATCAAGATTACTTTTTAAGCTTCTACTAAGTACGTGTAAGGTGTAATAAGTACTTATTGGGTTATGCTTAGTAATGGAGAATTATGGGGATGAAGGGGTTTTTTAATCTAAGAACCCATGTGACATTCTCACAGCAAATCTCAGATGGTGTTACTAGGCTGGACCAAAAGCCCTCCTAAATCTGAAAAAAACTTCTCTTTCTCAGGTTGTATGTGTCTCCAAAACACCCTCCATCTGCAGAACAGAAAAGTGTCAGTCCGTACAAGTATTTGAAAGATAGCTTAGATGTACCAGAACTAAATAAGGTCAGAGGCTCCTTGCTGGCAAAACTAGAGTCAATTGCTGCACAGGAAGGTGAGCATTTAGTTCCTTGAAATTAAATAATTTGCAAGATTGTAAAATTTTGTGCAGATGTACGGTACGGAACATGTAGAGGATTTTGTCATACAGTTCCATGCAGCTAAACTAAGCTGGCTCCAAAACACACTAGGTGGTTATTTTGAAAATTTATCAAACTCAAATTTTTCTGTTTGGGCTAAATTATTTGAGGGGAAACTGCATCTTTAGTATTTTTTAGTACATGTAGGCCCATGCAATCCCTTGAGATCCACTCTACTTTTCAAACAAATGATTGATTGTAGAGGTGTCTTGCATGCTGCATCTTGCATTGAATTCTACATTTGTACTTTTGTAGCACACTTGGGCTGCAACTATATTCTTGGTTTTAACATGATGTCACGGCCTCCATGTTGGAGTCCCCAAACAAGGAAACGGTGGCCATGTTGGAATCCCAATCCAATCCTCTGGGAATTGAACTCTATTTTTATGCAAACGTTTTCTTTTGTTTTCGTTGAAAATTATCACTGTTCATCACATGAGTGAAACCCAAGAATTATTGCAAGAGGCTCAGGGTGCACTATTAATCATTGTTACTTATCTTTTTTTGATAAGGAGGAATCCAGGCAGGTATACAGGTTCTACCTACATTAGAGATAAATGAGCTGTCCAGTTATACTGTTCATACCCTTGTTATACAGCATTTTTAATGCTAAAATAATAGTACTGTATGATCATACATGTATTTTTTTGTTCAGAAGCTGTCTCTAGGTCTCCTCCACATGCATCTGTGGATGGCCACCATGTGAACAATAATTATTATACTGCACATAACTCAGAATTCTCCAGTCAAGAAGATGGTCAGTCCCTTTTTCTTTTGATATTATACCACTTTAAAATTATTATTTACCCAAAAAATGGGCATGCCAATTGACTGGCCAATTGCTTGTATACTTTTGTCAAATATTTTAGGAATCACTCCAGCAACATTACCAATTTAGTAGCTTCCTAAATACATTGCTCTATGAGAAAAAAAATATTGAATCAATAAATATTAATACAGAGAAGTACATTGTATTAAAACAGCAAAGAAGAAATTTATTGCAGCTGTATAATATAGTGAAGGAAAGCAACTGTCATTTAGTCTAACAGAATGATTAGAATTTTCCAAATCAAAGATCATTGCAGTATGGAACAACTGAAGCAGATGTGTAGAAGCCAAAAAGATCAAGCCTTGAATGGGATTCAAACACCATGGTCACCATGTGATTGTGCTGTGCAATACAGTCTGCTCTATCACTGAGAGCTACGTGTATCAAGCCATGTTCTGGTAGCTGATCATTATTGACAAGCAGACATTTTTAGAGAGAATGCATGATAAACCAATATGAATATTAAATAATAATTATTTTGTCCCTAAAGGCTGCTAAATCTAAACTGGCTTCAGATTTTAGTCAGACCCATAGGAAAGTGAGTATTCTTGAAGAGAGTAGTTCCTTTTGTTTGCCATAATGATTATGGTTAGAGATTGCAAAGCTGATGTTTCGAGCATTAGCCCTTCCAAAAGCCTGTTATGTGGAAATTTGTACTTTTTTTCTTACTTGTAATCTCCATTAGCCAATTCTTAAATCGACTTGTTAAAAAGCATACAATCTTCTGCTATATTTCATGTTTACAAAATGTACAACATCTATCTATAACTACACTGTATAACTGCCTAACTGTAACTATCATTCTAAATCTATAACTACTATCCATATTAAACTACAGATTTAGTCAAAAGTTCGATGCAACTGAGGGGTAATGATTGTGAAGATGACAGTGATGGCAATGAAGTCATTCAAGTCAAACCTCGGAGACGTGTCCCCTTTGCAGCTATGACCACCCAGGATGATTCAGATCTGGTTGTAAAAGGTATCCAGTAAAATAAGCTAGAAACAAACATTAAAATGTTACTGTACTGTATACTCATAATAAAGCAAACATGAACTACCCTCAAACTGCATACTGTAATCAACACTACAGCAAAACGTTTGCTCTCCTATGTATACTCTCAAGCAAACAAGAGTTTATAGCTTATCTTGCAGTTTTCTTTTACAGTAAATACATGAACATTTAGTTAAAAATTGTACAGTTTATATTCCAGTCTTGTGTAGCAGCCTGTTTAACTGACACCACTCAATGATGCATGTACTGTGCACAGTTAATGGCACCTATTTTGGCCACAGTTTTTCCTTAGGAAATGCAGGGCCGTAGCAGGCCAGGAAAAGCTGAGAGGACACAAAGATTTCAAGCTATTTTTGTTTTGAAATTTGGGGGTTTTGAGTGCAGAGGACGCATAGGATGGGTGTAAGCCGGGGCAGAAAGTGCATTTCCCAGCATTTTGGGTCTTGATTGATAGGTGAAAAATCGTAAAGAAAAGCACAGTGCATTTCAAGTATCCAAGAGGCTTACATTCTATCCGGAATCATTGACATCTTGTTGTTTCAATCTTCCGGAAGAAAAAATTATGTTTTCTAAATTTTATACTTGTATGTTTTTACTTTTTTGGGGGGAGATGGGGAGGAAGTGGAGGGGCCCTGGGAAATGGTTTGACATGGAAGATGTGCCTTAATACAGTGTCTGTGAGAACATCTTGAGAAGATTTTGTGAACATTAACCCGTTGACTCCCAGGGGCTCCAGGCAAACCTGCCCAGAGGGAAGGAGCACGAACAGGACTCGAGGTCCTATGTGAGGTGCTCCACCCTACCCTATCCAGACCAGAAAGACCACAACACCGGGAACTACATGCCCTTTACAACAAGTGTGTGGGTTCTTATATTAGTTCAGGCGGGCTTGGGAGTCAATGGGTTAATCACAAAGGTGAACCTGAAACTTAATAATTTTAATCAAGCAATTATCAAATACTATGTATTGTAAGTAAACTGTAAGAGAATGTGAATGGATTGCTAGTCTGATCTGTGTCTGAGGTCTGCCTTCTTATTATTATCAGGGCTCGAAATTGCGGCCAATACAGTTGCGAAATTGCGACTAAATTTTCGTATCTTGTCGCAATTAAATTGCGACTGGATTTTTTCGTTAATTTCTAACCCATGATTATATAATTACTTATACATGTACTTCATTATACTTTTATTTAAAATTAATTGTGAGAAATCTATATTTCCTTTTAAAGTGCTTGTCTTGAATACTCCATAGTAAAGTTAATAGTGTATGATTTATATTTTTCCAATCCTTTCTGTGTACATTTTACGTGTAGGACCACTTAGAAGACGAGGAGCTCCTCCGGCACCAATGACAAGTAAGGATTGCACATTGCACTGTCTATGGCAGTACAGCATGTTGGTAACAAGATTGAAGCAAGCTTGCAGTATAATTGTTTAATTCTAATTTGCCTTGCTCATGTGCCAAAGTGATTTTTTAATTCATTGTTCTGTTGGTAGTCGTCTACATTTACAGTGCACAGTGGAACCTCACCTTGCGGCCACCCTGTTAATACAACCACCTTGTTATTACAGCCACTTTATTCTGACCTGCAAAATAGCTCAGTCAGTCATCTTCTTATCTAAAGAACCCCTTTAATACGACTACCCTGTTAATACGAAAAAATTTTTCCATAGCCCGAAGTTGGTCGTATTAATGGGGTTCCACTCTATGTAATTTCTGGAAATCTTGTTTGAGCAGTCTGATATAGACCTTATTTTGCAGCAAGTCTAACTCCAGTGAACAATGATGTTGGTGATGACAGTGATAATGAAGATAGCATTGTGGGTACTCCACAGAGACGTGTTCCTCCTGCTGCTACTTTTAACTCACCAAGCCATGAAGACTCCAGTCTTGTTGTAAGAGGTAACAATGCAACCAAATGTTTTGTATACTTCTTGCTGGTCAATTTTATTTGTTAACAAAAAAGAATGCTATGTTTAACTCATCGAAAGTGGTTCAGCATTGTCTGTACTCTTATCAGTTGACAACAATATTCATCATCGCAGTGGTCAAAATGTTGTGGACTCGTGAGGCGCAGCCTCGAAAGTCCACAACAAATTTTGGGTCAGTACGTAGCTATTGCAACAGCTCTTGGGATTGGTTCAGAAAACAATGGTCACAAAGAACGATATAAAAGAAACAAGGGACCCTAACTCTAAAAACAATGGAGCTCCATCCTAAAGGGATCCACTGAAATTAGAGGTTGTAAAGAGCTACGTCCTATCTCCAGATTTTGACCACTGTGATGACGAATATCGTTGTTGATAAGAGTACAGATGACGCTCACTCAGAACCACTTTCAATTTGTTTTTTACCACAATATTCAATGCCAAAGAAAGTCTTTATTTCAGAGCGTGACCAAAATCATGACACAATGAAAGAGCAAGCGTTGTCTATAACTTTCTCGTAATAATTATGATTGGTTTATTTTCCAAAATGAGCATTCCTGATTGGCAATTACATTCTTGACAAATTGATGAGACAATGATAAAAATTGTAAATTGACAATGGCAAATTAGCTAATCAGATTGCGAGATTACAAGCAATTGTGGTAAAACACATAATTGCCACTGGACAAAACTGCAGGACCATATGCAGTGCTTAAAATCAAGCATGGGTAGACTTTGTTCTCTTTTGTGAAAATTATTTTTTTCATTCATTCATTCATTCAGTTTATTTGTCAATAACCACATAAAAGAAAAGAAATTAAAAAAAAAACACAATACACTAGAAATTTATAATAACTTAAAGATGATAGACTAAAAATGTTTAAGGTGGTAATGACATGGAAGTTTTTTTAATAAAAACAAAAGAATATTTAAATGGTGGCCATTTTGGAATAAGGTGTATAGACAACATAGGGTACATCACACAAATTATGGGGACAGCATAAATATAGAATGTATTATTAACTGTACTTTTTCTCACCATTTAGTTTACTGAATATATGTAACAATAAGATTGTGAAGGAAGGAGTACCTTAGTGTCTGTGTGTGATTTCACCTTTTTTTTGTCATGGATAACACTCATGGGTTTTTCATGCACAACTGGCAACACAAAAGTTTCCGGTAATCTTATTAATTTTTTTTAGGAAAAAAGGCTCTGAAAATTGACTATGCACTGATTAATTTTTTTATCTGCTATTGACATTGCATCATTTTTTTGGCTTGTTTTGGGTGTAATATTAGACATCACTGTCAATGAAACCTTGCATTTAAGAATAGTCCATAGCACAAAGGAAACGTTTTTGTGTGATGAGCCATCTTGTGTGCATCATATTTTTAGCACCAACACACATAACATCACAACCTCATGGTTATCATTAAACAATTACAAAGAAATAACTGCGAAGTTGATGGCTTCAATGTGCCTTAGTTTTCTAGGAATTTAACTATATTCTTGACCCTTTCAATCCTGAGAGTGAGAATCTAACTAACACCAAACGATTTTACTCTCAAACAGGGGCCCACTTCATTCGTGGAGCAATGCATTACTTTGTTTTTCATAATTCTGGGGAATCTTACCACCAAGCGCTAAGCGTCAAACTGCGTTTTGGCTTCCATCAATCAAATTCCTGAACATAGCCGGGAAGATTGACTCCGTCTCCGGAAAGTAAATTGGAGTTTTTGTTTAGTTCACAGCTCGAGCACTATTATATGTTTTTGGAAATTCTTCTCAGTAAAAAGATTAGTTTGTACAGATTCCATCGATCGCTTTCAATCAGCATCGAGTTTAAATATACAAAATGTACTGTGGGAACCGAAGATGCTGATGGGTGGGTTAGTCACTCATCAGTTAATTTCGTCATCTGTAGTTGGTGTTGGAAGTTTGTTTGATGGAAGCCAAAACACAGTTTAGCCCTTGGCGCTTGAGGATGAATTCTGCAGAATTATGAAAAATGCACTAAGAAAACACTTCCTTTGGTTTCCCTTTAAAAAAGCGAAACACCAAAACACCGAAACAGCAATATGACACAATCTCTGCACTTGCAATTATTGCTTGGCCTAAACCAAAGAACAAGCATACAAATCCTTAGTGAGACAGATTGTTGAATATAGTGCCACTGTTAGGGACTCTCACGTAGCTATAAGAACGTACAACAGGTCGAAATGGTTGTTTAATTAGGTCTACTGGTGTAAAATGATATTTAATCTCAAATCCAACCTTTGTCAGTAACAGACTGTTATTACATGTATTCAATATACATGTGTATATGGTAGGGTCATACATGGTGTTTTGTTTTGTTTTTTTTTTTGCTGTTTCGTGGTTCAGTAATGCTCTTAAAATCACGCCTGTTAGTGTGTGGGTTTCTTAAAATTACTGTAAATTAATCATGTTACAGGTCCACTCAGAAGAAGGGGACCATCTCCGCAACCAAGATTGTCACTTGGTGAGATTTAATACAATCATTTTGCCATGGTACCCGTCATTACTTTTTGAAAATGAAAATGGCTCCTTCCAGCAATTGAACTTTTTGTGCATGCAGTTTTGCTGACCTAAATTGTTATTTAACTGGCAACAGATGCAGCAGCTGATAGCAATGATAATAACAACATAGTGCCACAAGACAGACTGCAACAACGTGTTCCTTTTTGTCAAGACAATGAAGACCTTGTCGCTAAAGGTACATGTAGTAGAAGCTTCCACTCCTGTTTTGTCAAGTACATTTTGCAACTTAAAGAAGTTAATTAAAAAACATCCCTTACTTTTGTTTTGTAACCCCTCTCTGTAAATGCTAGAAATCTGATGTTGAGTATTACAGTATGTATATGTACATTTATTAATATGTTTTTTGTTTTAGCACACACTCACATCATTGGATACAGTGTGGGAACAATCTCTGTCCTTGATTTACATACATGTATAATTCTAAAATTACATCTTGGCAATTTTGTGAATTAAATTATTGGATAACAGTTACATTTAAGTACTTAATAGATTATCGAGGATGATAGTGAATTACAGTATGCTATATAATTTTATCACAGGTCCCTTACGGCGACGAGGGCCTGGAAGTCAATCACCTCGACAACCAGTTGGAACAGGTAAGGTGAAAAAGGTTTAGGTTTGGATTTCATTCCAACACATGTAATGACTCTGAACTTGCCTTTGAGCTCTGCGGGAATACTTCACATTCCTTTCGTTGGTGCATAATTATGGTACGTACATGGCCAAATCTTTTCATCAGTACAGATTTCCTTGAAGGCCTAATGATTCAACAATGGAAGCCTAGCTTGAAATAGACAAATTCACTTCTATGTTGCAAAACATTTCCTATTGCGAATTACGTATATGTACCTAAGGATAAAAAAATATGCAGGTTGCTGATGGTGCTTTTTTACCCTGGTGATGACATAGTGTCCAAAACGTTTGGATTTTACTTTTTTTAATATAATTTATAGCCTTGTACTGTAAGTAGTTCAAATCTAGTGATGTTTTTGCAATGTACTCATTGCAGGAAGTCCCATAAGAAGAAGAGGTGAATCACCACGTGCTCGAACATCATTTGGTGGGTTTGTTACAATAGCTTGTAAAGTGAATAATTCACAGGGATACCCATATGTTGACCCACATTTTACTGTCCACATGTACAGGTACATTAACTGCATCAAAGTAAAGTTTACATTGCATACATACACACATACATATTCGGGAAGTACTTGTGTTTTGGTGTTTAAACTCGGGATTAGTGGTGTTCATGCTGAAAAGCATAGACCAAATCGGCTAGCCCAGTGTAATGTACTGAATAGGCCACTTTAAAAAATACCATAATATCCTTTGTTTGCTCTCCAAAAGTTTTTATTTTTTCTCGGAACCATTGTAAGTTCGAAGAGAAACTGAAAACGTTATGCTTAGTGAAAATTTTGGAGGTCAGGCAAAGAGTATTATGGTATTTTTGAAAGTGGCGTATTGAAATCTCCTGAAGATTCTTTGTGTATTGTTTTTGCATTATAGGGAAGATATCGTTGACGTCACCTATTGTCATTAATGTGCCAACCAGAGCCTCATTGGCTGTTGAAACGAAGGGTCTTTTATTCCTGTGGTTGGTACATTTGAATAACAAAAGCAATGTTTGTAAACAGATATCTTCCCAATATTGTAGCATTCACATTTAAATGATATGGAAATATTGAGTCAGCCAATTTGGTCTATAGAGTGTGTTCGGTCATGTGACCAGCTGTCGTGTTTTCATACTAAAACAAAAGGAAGAATTTTCATAAAAATGTAGTTTAGTTTCCAAAAGAAAATTTCATTTTTCCGACATGGCCGCTGTTTCTTTGTTTCACTTCTCCAACATAGCCGCCGTGGCGTCAAGTGAAAATACTCTATTGCCCCTCTTCTGCAGTCTTGATTTGCGTTAATTGTTAATTTCAGTTTACAGTGTCGCTAATTTGCGTTCCAGTGCTAGAACGAGTAGACACTTAAATAAAGTTCCTTTCCTTTCTTCTCTGCAACAGCAACACTACTTTTTCTTTAATTTGCTTTGACGAATTCTTAACGTTTGAAACTTCACCTCGCAACTCTTTCTTACTGTATTTAACTCACCTTCACCAGCTCGAATGATAAAACCAAATTTTCGTGTTTTTTTTTCCAATCTTAATTAAGTGAAGATCATTCATTCACGAAGAGGTGATACATTGTAAGTGGCCCAAAGGGAACACGAACTCTGCAATTTAGGTTAGAGTGGAACAGTCTGTCGTACGTGATCAGGTCGTCAAGTGTATAGATTATTGTTGGTTTCTTACAATCTGGAAGACGCTGGAGAAGAGAGTGCAATAGTGGTTACACGACCAATATTTTATGTTCCGTCTTTCACTCATTCCTAGTGTCAAATTTGAATAGCAGGGCTCCTTCATTTTCAGACATTTTTTTGAAGCATTAGTTATTTATATGCTGTAGAACTATTTCGCTTCAGTCACTTAAAACGTTTATTGCTTTTAACAGATGCAGCTTCGTATTTAGATGACAACGTTGTTGACGACATACCGCAAGACATACTGCAAAGACGTGTGCTATTATCTCAAGACAACGAAGACCTTGTAGTCCGAGGTAATGGTGTTGCTCTTTACATGTATGCTTATTTTAGCATTTTAGGCATAGGGTTTAATTAGAGAACTCTTGTACGAGTTTTTCAGTTGATTATGCAGGGCTTCAAGTGGTTTGTAAACACGTCTCTGTGTTGTTCAACCTGAGTCAGGTACTCCATCTTGTACCTCGCTTCGTAGACGACCTTCCTACATGCTTTGAAATGAAAATAAATAGTAAATAAAGAAATGTACTGTATAGACTGGGTGAAAAACGTGAAGGAATAAGTTAAACGATCCCTTGATGTTTACCATTTAATTGCTTGCAGGTCCACTTAAGAGAAGAGGAGGAACTCCAAAACCCAGGCAGCCAGTTGCAGTTGGTTACGGTAATTTGCGTTGGAATTGTTAGTTTGTCCTGAAACGTGTATAAGAAAAGCTTATTATCAATACATACTTAATTGACCACTCCCCACAGGGGCTTTTCAGGGCCAATGAAACACAATTAACGAAACAACAGAACACAACAACAACTAATAAGAACCCCAACTGGCCGGAGGCAAACCAGTTGGCTATTTACAAGTGCAGCTGGGAACAAATTCAACGAAGTGGTCAGAGCGGCTCTTGAACCCGGGATCTCCGGATCTCAAAGCAAGCGCCCTAACCACTGGGCCACACTGCCTCCTATGCCTCATACTTGTAAGGTAAATGGTAAACGCAATCTTTCCGTTCCTGCAACTATCTGATGGCAAACAGATGATGATACATGTAACTCAGTGTATTCAAGGTATCTTATGGTGGGAGTTTTCCCCTGAAACTTTGCCTAGGTGTCTTCTAAGGGATATCACTCTATCAAAGTCATAGTTGTTTCGCAACATTTTTGTTGTGTGACCTAGGTAAGAGCACCTCTCTATGATTAGTTTCTTTTTTTTAAAACGTATAATCAATCAGGAATGGTTGACCATGAAGAGGAGTACAAAGATGTTCAACCAAGGAGACGAGTGGCTTCCCCCGCTAGTACCTCTTATTCAGAGGATCTTAATAGTGAGTTAATATGCTTGTAACACTCAACGTTAAACAAACGAACTAGGAATCACATCATAACAAATGAAAGCTCTTAAACACGTGGAAGAAGAGCCGAGGCGTGTACTATTTGGAATCGCGAGAACTTGGATAAGCGAGGCAAGGGATCTGAATGACTTTAAAACTAAAATTTACAAATAATGGTGTCTATAGAACCTAATTAGAGTCTGCCTGAAAGAAAAAGCCTCAGTCGGCTTCCTCCTGTGCAAACCTTATCTCGTAATTTACGTCCAGTAGCAGTTTCCGCTTGAACTAGCATGCTTTAAGTCGCTCTTTTCATCTCTGGAAAAATATTTTTGAAGCTGACTGAATCTTGTTTTTGTATCTCAAGAAGGTCTTGGCCTATTAATTATAGCAGGGCTGTCGTTGACCTTGTAATAAAAGCCTCTTCGCTCTACCTATTAAAGACAGACCCGGTGACATTAAAACACAATTTACATAGAGCACAGCAGTGAAGTCTGAATCATTTCATGGTCACCGCCATCCTCGCTGTCATTTCTAGGTCAGGCCCCTTGACCAGGCCACGTACAGACGACTGTGAAGCGCCCCATTGGCTATAATCTCATTCTAACTTTTATTCCTCACCAGGTTCTTTGCAGCGAGACGAACACATTCCCATAGTAACAGCAGGTTAATATTCTTTGAAATGAGAATAAGCGTTTAGGGTTAAGAGTGAACAACGACTTTACCCATATTCAAGTTCAATTTCATGATTAAAATAGGTTCCCGATAAATACATGCAGGTGGCCGTGAGTTCGACTCCGTCCGGCGGACCAACACTGAGGATCTTAAAATAACGGAGGAGAAAGTGCTATCTTTGTAATGACATCTGCAAATGGTTAAATTCTGCCGTAGTTTCCTCGGGTGAGGACGATAAACCTTAAGAACTATTCCGAAGATATTGGTTGGTCTTTGTAACTGTGTGGCGCAAGCGCACTTAGTTTTGCCCGAGCACGAAGTCTTTGAAGTCTGTAATGTTTACCTGTACTCGATGGAACGTTTTTCGATTAAATGTTGAAGTTTGAATTGTTTATTTGTTCGGCCATTACTGATTGTGAACCAACCACAACCCTAACGAACAATAACCCTGTGCAACGTAAACGAACCAACACACAATTCGCTAAGAGTAGGGCATGTAGTTCCCGGTGTTGTGATCTGTCCTCTGTGGTGTATCATGGTTGGGAGGGTAGATGCTTGCAGATATTACACCAAGCTGCTCTAAAATCCGAGGGTAAATAAAGATATGATAATGATGATGATGATTTTCAAACATTGACAAATGTTAAAGCTAAAACATTTGTGTCCGAAGACAATAAATAATGCAGAGAGCGCTAAAAGGGGTTATTCACTCTTAACTTTCAATACTCATAAATTATAAACTCCCCGGCACTTTTAGCAACATGAAAAATACAAATAGTGATCTCGTCTCTTATTACTGTTAATCTTTTTCGACGATAGTTGACATCCTGTTGTAAACAGAAACTGCAAACTGCGAAATGTGCCAATCCTAAGCGATACAGTGATTCGTGTCGCACACAAAGGATATCGATGACTGAAAATAAAACTGTTTGTTAAAATTAACTTTTACTGAACAATTTCTGAGCCGTGTACAATTATGGAGATGTTATTCCAAGTGGCCTTCTGATTACAAAAATGTCTAATGGAAACTACATTTTTGGTAATAAAACCGATACATTTTTTTCAACTTAGTGAGAAGACGCGAACCAAATCAAGTCAGAAGGCGTGAGCCCGCTCCCTCGAAAACGGAGGATGATATTGATGTGCGCAGGCGCAGTCTCCCCCAGGCCCCGACACATAATAAAGGTTTTTCAAATTCATCCCTGGTTGGGAGGCAGTCACCAGTTCCCAGGAAACCCACGCCCAGAACAGGTCAACTGGCGGCACCAAGGTAGGAATTTAAAGAGAGTGTAATCTGCCTTCTCAAAGCACCAAGAGACCCCAGAAAGAAAGACAAACAAAGTGCCAGCGAGATCTGGTCCGTTCAACTTAACAAACCGAATGCATAAATGGCGGCTAAAAATGTATTCTTTTACTTATTTGCTAATCAGACTCACTAGCCTCGCTCTCAAGCAACATTTGTTTTGGATTTTGTCCATGCAAACGAGGCTTAGCACACAAACAAAATAATATATTTTTTTGGCCGTCATTTATGCATTCGGTCTATTCAGCTTGTCGCTTTACCCTCCCTTAATTGTTAATTATTTCTGCATTTAAAGAATAATTTATGTAATTTTTCTCCTGGTGTTGGGAGTCTATGAGCTGGTGATTTTGTTCGTTGAAGGTCAACTGCATCGTAACAGACTTGTTCATCTAGAATATTGTCAGCCAGATCGAATACGTTTGCTTTTTTGAGAGCCTGATATGTGAATTTATGACGATTTAAAATAAATCAACAGTTAAATGAATTTCAGCAATTAACTAAGCAATAGATTTGGCTTTTCGCAATCGACTAATGGAATGGGCCCTTTGCATGTTAGTGATCACATGGTACAAAAACCGCCATACTGGAACGCAAATTGCGCACTGGGACATCTTGAACAAAGCAAGATAATTTACATTTTCTTTGTTTTAGATGTCCCAGTGGGCAATTTGCGTCCCAGTATGGCGGTTTTTGTACCATGTGATCACTAACCTGCAAAGGACCCATTAGTGTCGTTCTCGTCTTGGTCGCAAGTCATAATAGCCACATTCGTGAAGTTTTGAGATTCAAACATTAGTTATCACATTTATACCAATATCTTGTTAATTGATTAATTTACCATTCTTTTATTTTCAGGAGAGTTCCAACACCAAGGGGAGTCAGTCCAGCTAGGTTTAATGAGGGTGATAGTTGGAGTGAGGGATTCTATTAATACCATCGAGTGGGTCAAGAGAAGCTTATGACAATTATGGCTGGAGTGAACATAATTAATTTCATCTTAGCCCGGTGCATCTTCATCTGCATCTACGGTGCGTGGGACGGTAGGATAACTGCAGACTAACACGTCACACCTCTAGGCTTATTTTGATAAGGTAATTAATTATCTAAAGCCTTGAAGAACCTTCCCAGCTGCTTTACCATGTAGTGGGATGATTGGGAACTGCTGGTCACGCGTTCGTTGAGGCACATCCTACAACGGAATTGCCTGAAAGGAGATATTTCATTGAAAATAATCTGCAACTGATCACGTGTCCCGTCAAATCTTTCAAATGGACATGTTTGCCGTAAAGTGAACTTTGTTTTACTTGTGCTGTCTTCAGATGCATAGAATTTAGCGGCAAGTGTCGGTGGATCAGCCGAAACTGCACTGTCACCCATGTCCAAGTATCCTACAAATATGATCGCTGGAGTAGAGACACTTCGCAGTGCTGTCTGGTGATAGTTATGAACAAATTGTCACGCTATTTTGGGCGGTGAATGGAGTGAGCAAACTTTACCAGATCTGCCTTGTGCAATTGGTACAATAAGACTGTAGCCTGGGGAAAAATAGAAACGAAATAATCTGGTTAGATTTTAAATTTAAGTTATTTTATCGCGACTTCGTTTATCTACGAGGAATTTAAACCTACTATTTTTGCTTTTAATGCCCATAACAAACAATAACATAAAACACAGTGTTGTTCATTGTTATTTCCTTTTAACATTTCTTTTTAAACGGCGTGAGAATTATCATTTTATAGAATATTTTTTGTCTTTGGGTTCAAAATCGTCATTCAAAACGGATAAGTGGATGCCAACCTCCCTCGTTCGAATAAATCTTCTAACTTTGATTTTCAAAGAGCGGAGAATTTTTATTGGATTTTTTTGCGTGCCTTATAGTACCTTTAGACCCTTTGATATCCCTTTTACTCTCTTTTTAGTCAGCTTATTTATTATGATGGTAAATATTTTCACCCATTTGTGGATGAATATTCCGTATGGAGATCATTTAGAATATGCGGAAGTAGACCCGTTTCTTTTTTGGTATGAACATAGTTAATCGAGGAACTGGTTATGAAACCTTAAAACCTTCAGAAGCGAGAACAAATTTTTGACGCAGTCGATGTTGAATGGATCGTGACCCTGCACAGTCGTTTGTTTTGGGTTCGCACGGTTTTGCAAATTACTTGCGCATAATTTAATCGAAGGATTTGATTGGTTATCTTCTCGAAAAAAGGTGTGTTTTGTGCAGGGTCAAAGCCAAAAGTACGGACAAAAACATGAATCAAAGGGACTTGTTGAGTTCGTAACCATCTCCAAGCATTAACTATGGTAGGAACGAAATAGCACTCTGTTCATTCTGCCCCTGCTAAACGACGTAATAAACACAATGAAGACACCGTTTTACTAGAAGCATCAATGAGAAGTCAGCCACCTCCGCGAAAACCATTGTGAAAATTCCCCTGGAAACCAATATTCTCCCAGGTTCTAAGACTGAAGGAAGAATCAAAAGAATTGTTCATAAGGAAAGAGTGCACCCTTAGTGGGTGTATAATTTGTGGCATTTGTTGTTGTTTGTTTTTTTTCTTTTTTTAAAATGTAATTGATTTGAATAACATGTAAGTGACTGCTAAAAAAATCGTGTACTGGAAAAGTGTAAGATAAGAAAAAAGACCAGAAGCTATGGTAACGTTTAAATTAAGGACCATAGGGCTTGGTACATTTATTTTATCTTTTATCTGACTGCATGAATATGTTGCGTTTTAAGAAAACATATTTAACTGTTAATTTTACGTGCAGGGCATTCTTATTGAAAATAGATCACCTACAAAAGGAATTTTTGAAGTAAATATATAAAAACTTGAAAAAGTTTAATTTCACAATGGATAATTGTGTGGCTAGCCTTACATACGTATGTTTCATCCCTGCCAAGGGACTCATCAGAGACCTTTCGGCTAACTCGTCAAACATCGCGTTTGAAGTCCCGCTAGCATCAAAATGATGGTGGCAATCTGGCCTTATATCACATAAGGATTCCCAATTGCGTAATCTGCCAATTAACAACTTGAAAAAGTGTAAGAATTTCACAATAAAAAAAATAATAAATCCAAAGCGCCCTTTTATGCTCTGTCATCATTTCCCTCTCTACCCTTCTCCCTCCCGGTTTTTTCCCTTCCACCTCCCCTCTTCCCTTTGTTTATGATGTGTGGAGATTTGACTTTTGTACTGTGACTGAACACAAGGACACACAATGAAAGGTGTCACGCCACGCCCTGTTTTTGTTTAGCACGATTGACAATCAAGGCTGGTGGCGATCAACAAATAGCAAAACAGAGAGAGGACTCTCAAACGATATTTCCATATCGAGAAAAGTGGACAGGCAGATAACATTTTATAAAATGGATACATTGCTGTTAGGGGCTTTTTTCTTGCACAAATTATCACAGAGGAGTAGCGATCTCGTTTGACTGACAAATCATCTTCAATTACTTATGTCGTGTTCAAGGCACAGCTTAACTTGCATTGCGACAGTTGCATTTCCAAATTAGGGCTGAATGCGAAGACTGAGCCCGCCTGAGGCATTAGTCGTCTTTATCTTCGGTTCTCGTGCACGATTGTTGTGATTATCCAAAGAAAAACTTGAAATTAAGAGAAAGAGAAGGCTGTGATGTTACAAAAGCAATGGTCTTTTGGTGTAATAAGCCTTGAGGCACTTTGAACGCACTTTGTAACGAACTCAACAGGTTTCGCACATTTTTCACTTTCATATTCACTTTATTCTTCGGTCTTTCGTCTTTGCCGTGTTTTTTCAGAACAATCCCAGCCGCCAACAGGATTTCTAAAGAGTCGATAAAGTGGTTAATCAAAATCTTCGTCGCTCTTACTTGGTCTGTTAAAGTAATTAGCCCCTCGGACATTTTTCGTATCCTAGGTCAAAGTGGGTGACACGTTTTGTGTAAAGTGTAAAATTATCCTCAAAGAAGAATTTCTTTTACGCGGGGAGGCACCTCATTTCCTCATTGGAATACTTGGCTAGAATGCGGAGGTATGTCATAAGGTTACAGTGACTTTGATACACTCCACTATACGATTCAAAGAGAGTGAGGTCGTTACAGCAAAATCTCAAACTGAGGGCTTGCCGTATCGACCGAGCAATAGCGAGATCAGTACAGCGCGCTAGGCCGAGGTTTGAGATTTTGCTGTAACGACCGAGTGGTCAAGGTTATTAAGTTGTTTATTATGTGGCTAATCGAACGGTTCTAAAGAAGAAAAAAAGTAATTTGCATAATCCATAATCGGCCCGTGGGCATTACGGGAGAATAATGCCCTAGCCCTTAGCTGCTCTTAGCCAATCACAGCGCGCGTTATATCGGTCAGAAACACAAACCATATAATAAGTGTTAATAATATACGGGTTTGTTTTTCTTAGTCCTCTCAGTGTTATGAAACGTGTTCTATCAAGCAAGAGTCAACTAGCCAAAACTAACATCACGTGCTAATTCCAGTGTTGAGTCTGTTTCAGTGACATTTCTTTCGTCGTTCGGTCTTTTGAGTGTCCACTGGAAAGAGCACGTCGTGTACAAGGAACAATAAAAGCACCAAAAAATGCTGTCAGGTTCCCCAATGCGGTTATGGAATATTGCTGGGTGCAGTGACTAAAAACGCTGATAAGAACCTGTAATCTTAGTTACTTTAAATCCTTTCTTTCATTAGTTGGAGGACTTAGGCGCCTCTTTGGCTCAGACGAGGTACGGAAGAGGTAACGGGTAATACACTAGTTATTGTTTTGTTTAAAGCACGTCGGAGAACAGCGTCGTAAATTAAAAACCAGGGAGGGGGCTAAGTGCGTAGTGCGGACTATGGAGGAGTTCCATCATACCAGGAATACTACAAGAGGACGTAACAGCAATCTAAGTATTTACTCTCTCAATAAGGTATCCAATGTCGATACCTCAATTTATGCCGAAACGTTATGGTACAGCACAAGCTTTTTTCAAATCATTAGGTGGTTTTCACGTTGCGTCATCGCTGCCAAGTTGGTGGACGAAAACAAAAGATCTCTCTCTTACCTCCCTTTGTTCGTCCACCAGTAATTATATATTACAGAGTCTCCCCCCCCCCCCCCCCCAAAAGGGTGCTCCTTGTTTCCTTTAAAAACTTGGTTGCGTTCCCTTGTTCCTGAAATTACTTCCAAATTTGTTCTTAGCTTTTTTATCCTTAAAATTGTTTCTGTTCCCTAGTTCCTCAGTGCAAATTAGCCATATTCCCTTGTTCTCCAAAACTCCTGGGAGGGACTCGTTTTGCTACCTGTTTCTCTAGAGATAGGTTGCAAACTATATCTTGTTTTGCAAGGTTCAAGGTCCTTTTTCGAGGGACGTGTCTTCCGCTATTTTCGTATGATAAATTAAGAAAAGTTTAGTGATAACTCAATCATCACTCAAGATTATCAAAACCACGATACTTGACAATCACCACCTTACGGGCCTCGATGGTCTGTTCTATTTCAAAGTGAATTTTATCCGTGGGTCATTTTCGGATCCGTCATTTTCTTAGTAGCATCTTGCCACACTTTAGAATAAATCGATTTGTAATTTGAGGTCAACAAGCACATGCATGTTCCGCATCGTCTAAAGGACAAAAGGTTCGAGAAGCGTATCATTAGCACCTTGCGGTATGGATACATGCCGTTATCTTGAACCTTGAAAAGAGGTACACAGTGGCCGAACTTGAAGTCCTATCAGACCAGGATTACAGCTAATGTAGAATCTAAAAGGTGTTTAATTCGCATGGGTAAGAAATTTTAAATTTACATTGCAAAACTAAATGACCAGAAGCAGGTTTAAAAATGGATCATTCACTGGATTGGGTTACCAAAGTCATTTTTCAATGTCGTTGTTGCACCGAACGAGAAAGTGATGCAATGTCAGTAAATTAAGGGAGCGTATACTTTAAATAGTCGAGGTCAGTGAGGACATGAACGCAAGCAATGCAATTATTGGCTAAATGACCTAAATCCGATTTGCTTGCCTTACACATACATGCATTTCACATCTACGCACAGTTTCTTCACTGTTTTCCTTTCAACATCGACGAGAACTTTCAGTGCAAGAGGGCGTGAGCACACGACTAAATTTTCAATTTTCTCGCTAAAAGATCAATTGTGTTTAATTTCCGAGTGGGACACTCACGTGGTGGAATTGTCGCAAGTCAACACGACTGTTGATAGGAACACACTGTGTTGCTTGGAGGCCGACTTTGTCGTTGTCTCTTCTAAGTTCCTAATTTTATCCCGTTATTTTTTTCTTTGGTCTGGATTCGGTTTTTTTGGGCTTGGAATGTTCCCTTTTTTTTTTTAAAATAAACTCGTTCTACAGAGGCCCTCGTAAAGAGAGTTGTTCAAATAGAGATTTGATTAAGTAGCTGATGGTGGTTAACTACTCCGCAAAAAACGAAACTGAAAATAAAAATAAATGAAACAATAATAAAAAACAGATACATATTAGCTGTGGTCACACTACGCACTTTTGCCCTAGTTAAACTTGACTTGTTGACAGTTTTACCTAGGGAAACTTATATTTATAAGTGTGACCGATTTTCCCCAGGTAGATTACCTAGGGAAGTTTTTTTCCATCGAAGCTTGAATATGTCAAGAGAACAATAGAATTCCCCTTGACAGTTACCCTACATGTTTTGAAGGGGTAAACTGAAATCCCGAGGTAGTTAGCCAATAGATGCTCGTCGGCAAACTGATGATAGATTTTATTTAATCGTGTCACGTTTTACTTGAAACACATCGAAGTGCAATTTCTTTGTCGCTTTTGTCTCATGTGTGCGTGTATCAAAGGAAGAAGATGGCCTGGTTCAGATCGAACGTGTAAGTATAAATTATTTGCAATCAGTACACGTTTCATTTGGCTGGATTTAGGCAAGATTTTACCTTTTTTTTACCTTTATTAATCCGGCGGTTTATAACAAGTGCCAGAAGTTCCAATTCTGATGGAGAAGAAGCGGATGATGACAAAGCCACGCAAGCAAAAACCCGAGAAGATCCGCCGAAAAAAGCAGTAAAGCACAAAGCAGAAAAGAAACTAGAAGAAACCGGTCCAAATCGAAGAAAAATGGAAAAGCGAAAAAATCCTTGTAAACCTAAATGTGATTTTCTTCGGTGTGACCTTTTTACCTGGGGAAAATGAAACCCGAGATAAACTTACCTCGGGTGTACTCAGGTAAAATTTCCCTAGGTAAAACGATGTTCCCTCGGGCAAAAGTGTGACCTCAACTACTGTTACAATTATATACCCAGAAATCGTCACATGACCATCGCGTGCTCTAACCGGTTATGGCTTCAGATAATCCAGGAAGAAAGCCCTTAAGCTGACAAGTACTTAATGCCCACGCAATCGCATAGATCATTATAACGTGGAAAGTCTCAGAGCTGAGGTAAATGTCCGATAAGAAGACTTTTCATACGGTAAAATTGTGGACAAATTCACTGTAATTCACGGTCTTTGCCTACGTGACAAGGGCGGAAAACCATTGTGTTTGTGTTTCAAATGGGTCAAAGCCTTTATTCAGTCTGATGTCACTCACTCTTTTCAAAGGGTTTCTAGTAGCTGACAACGAAAACAATCTCCTTGGCAAATTTTGAGTACATTGAAAAAAACAACTATCACTTAAAGGGACAAATTTCAATTATTCTTTCTGAAATAAATATCCAGAGAGGTGTGATTCATTCATGTACAAAGTCCTCAAAGCACATTGAAGAAAAGAATTACGTTTCATCCAGTTGATAGATGGCTACGTGTCAGCATGTTGACACTTGTTAAATTTCATCACTCTAAAAATGGAGTCAAAACTAGTTTTCAACTGGATCAAACATGGTGCAAGGTAATCTTAACTTCACTTATTTTTAAGCCGCTCCCTTGATATATACAGGGTATCCAAAAACAAGATTGCTTTTAAACATACACTTAAAAACTCCCCGGTACAGGTGTATGCATTTCATGACACAATCGGCTGTCATACTTGGTAGTAAGTATTTAACAATTATTCGCCGAAGGCGAAGTGATTATCCGTCGAGGTGATTATTTGTCCGTCGAGGTGATTATCTATCGGCTGATAATCCGAGATAGCGAGCCAATGAGAGCGCGCGATTTTGTATAATCACCTGTGTGTTTATACTAAATTAATATAGAAGTTTAAATGTTCCCAAAGATGGGTGTTACCGAAAAGTGGATTATGTTCACTTGCTTTATTTGTTGTTTTAGAAAGGAACCAGTTGAAGGAAAAATGTATTCTGGAAATATATTGGCCACTTTCTCCTTCGCTACCTCCACCTTGCCACAAAGGTCCGAACGTTGACCGCTATCTAAGGTGGAGGTATCCTGTGTGCTTGTTATTGATTTGCAAATACTGTTACAGTGCAACGCGCCTTACCGTGGCCACCCAACAAACTTTCACATTTGACAATTACGTGTAAATACGTCAACTCAACAACCTTTTCAACGGTGTTTAACTTACAACCGTGCGAACTTTGCAAGGAGGGGTGACTGTCAATCAAATTCGCACACCCTTATCGGCGGATAATTTGTAAGAAACTTTGTTAGGTGGCCACGATAAGGCGCGTCGCACTGTAATGGTTTCCATATATTCTCTTAGATTTTTCAAAGGTTTTAGTGGAAGATAATCCTGTTGAGTGTCAGTCGATAAGGGAGTGGTAATGGACGCATCATCAAGACGACGACCATTTCTCATTAGTTTCATCGTCCTGGGTCCTTACACAGTATCATTTTCGTTGCTTCTTGCTCAATGGACAGGAACCCAAGCGAATCTCGCGAGTCAATTAGCTGACAGTTTTCAGGAAGCATTTGTGAAAAATACTGGATTTGACTACCTACACACTGTTTATGACTCTCTTCCTTGTGTTTATCAGGATAATTATGGTAAACAATTGCTTGAAAATATTACTAAGCCTGCGAGAGACCGCTTGAACACCGTCATTACGTTTTTACAAAACCTGAATGAGAACTTGCAGCATATTTCATCAAAATATCAGCTTTCAAATGTGAGTTGCTGCTGTCAAGGAAATGAACCTTCTTCCTTGACTGTCTTCCACGATCGTCTTCAGTCGTTTGTTAATCTTTGGAAAGGTTGCACAATTAGTGAATCCTACCAAGGCTCGCAAGACGATTTACGTTTCAATAGTGAACTGTTGAATGGTTTTCGGGAAAACTTTAACAAGTCTGTCCTCGTTTCATGGCAGTATTATGGATCTATTAATGGAGAATATTTGCAGTATCCATCAAATAAACGCCATTGTGAAGGAAACGCTTCGAACTTGGATCCGCGATTCAAGTAAGTTAAATGCATTCGGTACCCTTGCCTCTCCCGCCTCTCTTCCAGGGACGGTGGAGCTGGGGGGTGGTCCTTTCCAATTTTCAAGCCAAAAATAAAAATTTAAAAATAAATATAAAAATAGAAATAATTTTTTAAAAAAACATTAAACATAAAAAAAAGAATACCAACAGAAGGAAAAACAAAACAAAATGAGCAAAGCATCAAGACAAACAGATTTAAGGCCGGAATATACGAAAGGCTGGGATAAATGTATCAAGTAACAAATAGAAGGAAAGCATTTGTCATTTTGCGGTTGATCCACGTTTGTTTGTTTGTTTCTTTTTTATATCTCGTCGAGAATGCTGAAAGTAGCATTTCGGAGCTTCAAGATTTCAACGTTTTCTCCGGCGCTTGCTTGTTAGTCCCCCCATCTTCGGTCAACACAAAATAGGCTCCGCCGTCCCTGTCTTGAAGTATTAGGGACGCATAAGGTTTGAAAGCCAACACTTTTAGAAGTGGGCGTGCTCAGAACGGATAGCGGAATGCTATCTGGTGTCACTGTCTATCCGTTGTTCATTTTCTTCAGTTAAGTGTTACTTCACACTAACCTTAACCCTAGCAGCTAACGATCTTCTTCAATCAGTGATTCTTAGTAAATTTAATCATCTTCCTTTTTGATGCGCCATTACATTAACTTATCTTTTGTCGTCGTGTCTCTACCCTTTGTTATCAGCGTTGACACTAGATCATTTTACTTCCCGTTTCTTTGTCTTCAGTTCATTTTGCCCGTGCGGAGGCTTTCGCTTTCCTTTTTGTCTAATTATATCGTCTGTTTACGTCATTTGTTGGGTGTTCCGGTTTATTGAGCTTTGATATAGCAACATGTGGAACACCAATCGACGAATTTTGATTTTAATCTGTCTACAGCTTGTGAGGTAAATGCTAACTGCATTTTATGTTTGACACAGATCCTGGTACGTCAAAACTGCATCTCCTGTCAAGAAGAATGTTGTCATAATTATTGACCGAAGTGGTTCTATGAGGAGATTACGGAGAATGGAATTAGCTAAAGATGCAGCAATAACTGTGCTGGACACCCTCTCACCACAAGACAATGCAAGTGTTAAGTGAATAATTAATATAATATACTTTAGGGAAATGTAACATTGCTCGTGAAGAGCGTCTGGCGCGTTGAGCGATATCCTGGAATTTCTGTTCTAATATCGTCTCCTTGCTAACTCAATCATTATTGATCAGTTGTGAAGTGTTTCAAGGAAACTTGTAGCATACAAAAGCTTGTTTTGTTACAAGATGCATGAATAAACTAAGGAATTACGTCACATTAATCTTTCATTGATTCAGTTAAAAATCCGTTTCATTTTTGTCGTTAGGTTGGTATTGTTGTATTCTCGACCCTTGTTAATACGCCTTCAGGTTGTTTCGGCTCTACTGTGGCAGCAGGAATTCCCGCGAATTTGGAGATACTTAAAGATTGGGTACGGGAGATTAGAGCGTTTGGTAGGTTAGACTTCTTCTTTGGAACTGGTTAAACAGTGACGAATATATACAGAGACCTTCAGTTCCCACTGTACGGTATCTCAATTCCTGTTTCTATTACAGAAGATATAATGGGTTGTATGTTTTTTCCTCTTCCAGGAGCAACGAATTATATCCCCGCTTTCAGGCAAGCATTTAAGATGTTACATAATGTAACAACTCGGCAAAGGGTAAGGTCTGTTTCAAAATGAAGAGTACCAGAAAATAGACCAGTATTTTAGAGAAGCCTAAAAAGAACCGGTCGTCATATAATTCAAATCTCCTTAGGACCTACGAAACTATGGTATAAGATGATTTTCATCCCATTCACAGTTAAAACAAGCCGTGGATTCTGTCGATCCCTTGTCACTTCGTCAAACTCAGATTTCACTGCATTTTATCCCATTGATAAGCCAGGGAATATATGGGAAAGGAATGCTACAAGTAGGAAAGGTGATATATTCCCATTTCAGTATGGAAAGGACCAACTTTGTGTATGTAGGTGTCCGCTTGATTGTGTGCCAAACACAATTTTAGTGGAGCTCCGCACGCCGTAGTTAAGACAATATGGTATCCATCGATTTTTAGTTACGACGTCATCGTTCGACCGTCCTTCTGTACGTTCATCATTTCGTGTAACCCAATACGCGAAATTTCACACTTTTGGAACCCGCTTTTTTGACGGGAAGTTGCAGGTGCTGGAACCCGCCTCTTTTGGAGGCAAGTTGCATGGACAGCGTAGTGCACTTGACACTGCGTTTTAATAAAACAAGGGCAAAATTTGAAGACAACCAAAAAACAAGCTAAGTATTTTTTAAATATGTCTGGCAACGGGGAAAGAAGAGAAAACAAGCTGAATAATGGCGACGAAATACGGCGAAAAAGCTAGAAAGAGCACGGGAAAATAGACTGATGGTAATGAGCAGGCCGGATTGGTCGTATGGTAAGCAATAAACTATTTCTAAAAATATCTGGAAAAAATGATTCGGGAACTCCGCTCTAAATGTATCTATATATTGGCGGTTTGACTAGGTTTACTATAGGAAAATAAGCTTCTTTGCTTTGCAAGCTGCTCTTCAACCTCATCTTCAGTTACCACTGGACAATAGAAACTTTTCCACCATTGATACTGAACCACACTTTGCCCGAGCAAAATTAACTAGGTAAGGTAGGTAAAGTCTGCATACGAGCCAAGTGGCCCATCAGTGGCCCATCAGGGACCATTCGCTTCGGAGTCGAGCACACTAACCTTTAGGCCACCGCGCCTCCCGCAAATTAATTAAACCCCCTAATGTTGAATAAACCCCTCAACTTCGTCTCTTAAGTTAAAAACAAAAATATCTGGCAGACAATGCACGAATTTATCCTCCTCACACGAATTTGAAGTCTTTCACTCGTTGGGCTCCAATTTGTCATATTTACTTTGAGAAAAAAAAATTAATAAAACTCCATCATTCCTTTTGACTCTCAATTAATTTTTCATTTCAGACATCTGAAAGGAGCAACATCATCTTGTTCCTGACTGATGGTGCTCCAACTGATTCCGAAGCCGGCATTTACAGAGAGATACGAAGAGGTCAATCCCTGATGGTAAAATATTTATACTTTAATCCTGGTTGTCCCTGATTCAACTTTTCGGCTGCGCTTGTAAATAGCCATATTTGGCTTGCCCACGGCCAGTTGGGATTCCTAAAGTTGTAGTTCTCTTCTGTTGTTTCATTGACTTCGTTTCATTGTCTCTGAAAAGCCCCTATGGGGAGTGGTCAGTTAAGTATGTATATATCATTCACGCGTCAACCAATGTACATACACTGTGCAATATGTAAAGTGATTAGAAAAGGCTGTGATGACACATGGTTGATGGCACATAATAAGCGAAAAGGATTTGTTATGCCTCATCTTTGAAAGATGCCACGATAGAGAAACATAGCCAGGAATCAATTGCAGTTGGATCGCGATGCATTGATAATGTGTCCACCACTTTGTTTTGGCGACGACGCATTAAAATCAGTCGGTCCCTGAAATCATTTAACAACAAAGTGTGGGCTACGATTGGCTAAGACCTATACTGCTATCATCGTATGGTAACTTGTCCGGCTTATGTATCTCTGACAAGTAGAAAAACGCAGAGAATGAAAAGAGCATTAATTAGACTCTCCAAAAAAAATGTTGTGAGCATGGGAACCCCCCACCCCCGACCCCCCCTACCTTATACGAGGATTAAAAAAAAGTTTGAATTAAGAAAACATGGGTTTCAGTTGTCGGTGAAATGAATTTTTGTTTGGAAGGAATTCGAAGGTGAGGTTGACCATGAGTTGTCGCCTGGAAGTGAATTAGGCCTTTTAAGAAACCTAACTACGTACCACTTAACCATTTGCAGACCTTTTCTGTCCAAGTCAATACCTACGCTCTTGGTGGAATATTGAAATCGAAGAGTCTCCTAAGACTACAAAAAATTGCGAAAAAAAATGGTGGCGTCTTCCAGCAAATAAAGGATCAAACTGGGGGTGCATTAAAGCGCGTAATGGGAAGCTACTACACATCAATCAATTCGTCATTAGAGCGGAAACCCAGGCTTTCACTGCCTTTCATGGACTCGAGGCTTGGTCTCATGGTGTCTATGTCCTTAGCTGTAATTCGGAATGGATCTTTTACCGGTGTGGTAGCAGTGGATTTGCCAATTCAGCGACTTTTCAAAGAGGCCCTTCAGCTTTCTTCTGCTTCTCTCGCGTATGCCATACTAGTAGACAACGAAGGTTAATGACTTTATTTGCGTGTTGAGCTGTATTCATTGTTCAGGTGTAGTCATGTCAGGTCAACTTGACGGTGGTAATGCTTTCCCTTTGTCAGAAAATCAATGATAAAATCCAGCTGCATGGAGAAAATAAGATAGGTTTATTATTGGCCTGGAAAATTCCCATTTCCCATTGTTATTAGCAACAATCGAGGAAGAAGGGAATCTGTTTAGACAAACTATTACAAGTACTGTATTTGCTATTTTCGCTTACCATCACTACCATAACTGACACCACTACAGCCTTTCAAGTATTTTTCTTAGAATACAAATTGGCACATTTGTCATACACTATTTCTACGGTGTTTACCTAAATCAAATGTTTATGTCAAAGTGCATTTTTGTTGTTTGATATCCTTCAGATCCCTTTGTACATGCAGTTTCAGGGCAGCGTCCGTTTGTTCTCTATTATTAAGCAGCCGTGCAGATCACGGTCCAAGTAGGGTTAATGGTTTTTAGATCTTTACCTTCACTGGCAACCTTCTTGTCTCGTGCGCATGCTTCCCTAGTGGTTAATAGGCAACGGACAATTTTATGGAATTAGTGGCAGGAAAAACGCTCGCTTTCGACTCAGCGTCATATCCGGTGTTTCAGTCTTCCTATCATCTCCAAGGAAGATTTCACTTCGGCAGTTCGGGTACCACGGTTTTCTCCTTCCTTACCAAAACCAACAATTGACTTGTTTAATAGATTCCACTGGGTTACATGCACTACTAAAGAGTTCTCATCTTGAAATACACGCAAAAAATGCAAAATTGTTAAGTATTTAATGGGTATTTCAGGGCGTGCTGTTCTGCATCCTTCTATACCTGGTCCTTCTGACGTCACAAGTAGCCGATCCTTTTTACCATTGTCACTGTTTGAACCTTCACTACCATCTGACGTCATTATCGACATCACATCTGGTAGATCAGGCAAGCGGATCTTTGAGGTAAATCAGCGCTCTCGATATTTTTTTCAGTAGTGATCTTCATTATATATATCCAAAGATCAGCCTAACGGTTAATATTTCTCAATTCAGATTACAGTTACTCCATTGACAGATGACCGTCCAAGGTTGCATGAGCCTTTCCAGACAATATGCCCGAACCTTATACTGCTTATATGTTTGAACTGTTTGGGTTGAAGCTATCGTCAATCAGTAAGGGTTTATTGCCAAAGCTGGTCAATTTATCAACAATGTGACAGGATGAACGATTTGCCAACTCGCACCGATGGCTCAGTTGGTTGAGCATCGTGCTGTCATGCGGGAGGTCGAATATTCGAAACTCGGGATTTTAAAATAACTGAGGAAAAAGTGCTTCCTTGTTTGTAATTTCATCTGTAAATGGTTAGACTTTCAAGTCTTCTCGGATAAGGACTATAAACCGTACGCCCCATCTTACAAATATCTTCTATGTTTACAAGTTCGATAATTGTGAAGAACAGTTCCCTTCCACCGGCAGTCAGCCAATTGTCGGCCGACACTCGACCGAGAGACCTCCGACAGGTAACCAACAGGTTAGCCACAGGTTGTAAAACGAGAGAGTGGCAAACCAATTTGTCTCCCGATAAGTGAAGCTTCAGTAGACACCATATTTACATTTTACAAAACTAACCAACGAAGCACATGTGTGCATTTTTGGCATTCAAAACTCGATGTAAGACTTACTCTAAATGCTTCAAATTCCTCGAAAGTACCACTGAAACTGGGCCGTTAGGGAACCCACACACTATACGAGGAGAGCAGGGGATGGAGTCCCCGTTGTTGTGGCTGTCGTGTTCTCTCTTGCAGAAGTGGCCAGCTCGGCGTGATTTCTCTTAAATGGTTTATCGTGTAAGAGGCCACCAAAGCAGAAACAGCCATAAGTGAAAAAGGGACTTTGCCGGGTACTGGAACATGTAGAAGTAGACGTAGATGTAATGTTTTTATTCCAATATGAGAAATATTTCGGGTTTTCAGTCACCGTATCCTTTAAGAACATGTACTTGTGAAGATTTTATTACTTTGTTCAAAGAGCAAAGTATAGGATTGTCTCCGTTTTTGGACTTTGAACTTTTTTTGTTTGTTCGGGTCGTGCTCTGGCTGCGCATGCGCAAGCTTTCTCTTTCTCTTAGAGGTACTCTTCAGAGTCAATCGCGATGACCACTAAACGACGTGACAGATTTATGGAGAAAATAGGTATTAAAGAATTGTGTGCGTGACCGGAAACGAGTTTTTGTGTTAGCCGGTTTTATTACATGACTAGCTCCGTGAGCGGGCCAATCTCGTACCCAGAGTCCTCGGGCTTCTTGATCAGCGGGTGAGCGCCCGGAGAGACTCTGGGATAATCGACTCCATTTTCCCAGAAAACGTGGGTTCCGGTCTGATTACGTATACTTGAGTTTAAACGGAAACAGAAAAGAGAAAACCGTAAACAGTAGAAACGATACCAAGATACTGTAACATAAAAAAACCCACTGAAATACTGTGAACTTAAAGGAAGTCGGCTGAAAATCCTTCCAACAATGTGTAGGCTACCCGTAGCCTCTTGGTAACTATAACTGGAGGTTAAAATTGTGGTTACATGCCTAAAAAGAAAGAAAAAAAAAACGAACATAAATAAACTTTTTGGTCCTTGGTTCATGCACGTATCAAAAAGGTGAAACGGTTATGCAGTGATCAGCCGATTAGCTCATAATTTTATGTTTACTTGCAGGTAAACATCTTTGAGTTTTTCCTTCTGCAGAATTGTGCTAGAAAATGTTTAAATTTATTTTAGGAATTACTGTACCACGACGTTAACAATGCGTATAATTTCTTAATCATCTTGGTTTTGCCCACAGGCAAGTTTTCCACAGCCCCTCGGTAATAATCCGACTGATGGAACGCGCATGCTCAAAACCAATGCAACATACATGTGGACTCCGGTCGGAGAAAGCGATTATTACATTGTATGTGTATTGGCTAATGATCAGTCTCTGAGAACAGACCTGAAATCAGTAAGTATTTAAATGTTAATTGTTTACGTTACTGGACCCTCTCCATTTTGTTAGGGTTAGCTTAACCCTAACCCCAGCCCTAGACCCTTGCTGGTGCCTTCATCGAAAAATTTGTGTCGACCCCAATTTTTAAATTTGTAGCACCATTTAATCACTTTCGTATACTAGAGAGAAAAGAAAATGATTGGTGAATCTAAATCGCGTAGGAGCCACAAGTATCCAATAGTTTATGAAAAATTGAGATGTAGCAAGTGAACTAATGGACCAGTCACAGCACTCAACAACACGAGCGGGCCGGACGCACTAGGAAAAAATGTAAAAGACTTTCAAATGATTCTTCGTTGTACGTTAAACTCCTTCGGGAAAACAAAATCGAATTCGCATTTAATCAGCTCCCAGAGAGCGAATAGTTCTGAGCAATTGAACGGACATGGATTTGGTTCTCGTTTAAGCCTAATTTGTTTTAGTCTCATATCTGTGATAATCTAAATTTAGAATCTCCCCGAATTAGTCATTGTTTGACAAATTAGACTTGGCCTTTTTCGTTACA
>NC_090872.1:15793999-15808999 GCF_036669935.1 Montipora foliosa
GCAACAGTAATCAGTTTTTAGCAGAGTGGGAAAATTCCCGTGCGGTATTAGACATAATTCAAACTCCTTCATTTTATTATTTTTGTGATTTATATATATTTCTGAGGTAAAAAAGCAAACAAACAGCACTGTAACTAGTTTTAGATTTTGAATCTCCCTCCAAATTCTGGGGTATCCGTATTACTTACCGACTTCCTGTCGAACTGCAATTGTCATGCAAGCGACCAATTAAAAAAAAGTCCATTATCCCAGAGTCTCTCCGGATGCTCGCCCGCTGACCAAAAGGCCGGAGGAGTCTGAGTACGAGGTTGAAACGTGAGCAACTAGCCTTCCTGTTACAGGTGTGGTCTAACCCAGTCCTTCCGTAAATAAACTGTGATAGAAAGAACATATCTACTGACCACGTTTCGCATCGTTGTTCATCTTTCGTACAAATTTGTTTCAAACGTAATTGGTGCAACCAACGTTCTGTCAAAAAATGAAAATAATTGTTTGATGAGTGATTTTTTATTTCAGGTTTCCTGGTGCAATAACTACCTACAACACACAGTTCAAATGTTTTACGAGGTACTAGATTTCACTAACGAATCTTCAAACAGTGGCTCTCCTTGCCGTCAATTCAGAATGAATGTAGTTCCGGGCACGTCACTGTTTTTGTTGGGAATACCGTCTCGGAGTATACACCAGTGTTCAGAAAGTTCACTCATGCCGCAAGAGGTTAGTGACACCTACACGCAGCTAACTAAGTAAACTACAATTGGCTGAAGAGAAGTACTTAATATCTTTGTGTTGGGTATCTTAGAGTCTGGTTTGAGTAACCTTCGCCATGTTGCGTCATACAAACTCGAGGCGTTGAGTTGCCGAGTTGCCAAGTTGTTAATCGTGAACAGACATTTCCTAGTCCATTTCAACATTGACTGAGGGAATGGGGTATTTCTATTTTGAAGCTTTCAGTGGAATTTTGACAGTTATGCTTAGTTAATGTCTGACAGGTTTTCAGGCCCATCCAAGTGTGATCATTCCAACTTCTTTTGCCACCGATTGTAGCCCTGGAAATAAATAAATAAATAAATAAATAAATGAATGAATAAATAAGCACATAAATAAATAAATGAATAAATAAATAAATAAATGAATAAATGAGCACATAAATAAATAAAATGAAAATAAGAATTGCGAGCTAAAAACGTTGATTATAAGGCATCCAAAATTAGATAAACTCACATTTACTTTTAGGGCTGTTCCTGTGGCAACTTCTGCACAGCTTGCTCGGATAATGTGAGCCTATCATGCCAGGTTTGTCTCGACTAAAATGTATTCTTGAATTCTGATTTTCACTCAGAATGATAGTTAGGGAGCAACTTTTAGTGCATTATGAATAATGCACAATAAAATAGAAGAAGTAAACTACTTCATCTTTTGAAGTTCATGTCTGTCAATTGCGAAGTGTTTAGTGGTAAGAAAGACATCAAATCATTCAATGTTTCAGTGTCCTTGTGCGTGTCTCATGCCTTATGATACGTGTCATAATTCCGTAACAAGACTGTTGACATCGATACCCTGCCCAGGTAAGTAACCGAATTTGAAATTCGCTCGGACAAATAATTAAATTCGTTAGTTTCACTAAACGTTTCTGGTTTGCCATTGGCGTTATCTGGAGACTGGAGGTTAAGTACATGATTTTGTCTCCTTAAGGCTTTGTTACATAAATGTTCGTTCTCGTGCGCAGCAGTCTAAGTGTTAGTTAAAATTGCGTGCAATTCATAAAATAAGCTTCTGTCTTCTTCCCATCACCACCGTTTCTTTATTCTTTTCTCACAGTCACGTTTAAAGACAGCGTTTAGAGATATGTAAGGCACGATCAAAGCAACATATTAGCAAACCACTGAGCATTTTATTTTGTTTAGGGTTTCTACTGGGCCTGGCATCATCTGAAAACATCTTGTATCTAATACTCATCTAAATGATTGTATTGCACTGTAGTGCCACCTCCTCCCTTGTATGACACAGAAAAGGATCAGGCTGTTTTTCAAACTGCTCTTGTCTCTGTTCGGAGATGTGCTCGTGCCTGTCTTAAGATGTGAGTATGATCTGTGAAGGTAAAAAATAGATTGCGAGCAGTCCCTTCATAGATCAGTCGAGCGGCTTCGCTTTCCTGAGGTAGTCGTGTTTGTACATAATATATATACTTATTTGACCGCTCCCCATAGGGGCTTTTAAGGGCCAATGAAACACAACGAAACGACGGAATAGAACAACAACTGTTAAGAATCCCAACTGGCCGGAGCCAAACCGGTTGGCTAACCGCGATATGGTCACGTGATACTGGTCAGCAGATACCTTGTTTTTAAAGGTGTCAATTAATCAAAATATGGATGTCCAATAGACCCTATGCAAAAATGGCAGCCTTTAAATTATTCTTTTGTTCATATTCAAAATAGCCCAACTAACCTCGTTTTTGAGACAAAAATTCTAAAGAATTTGTTATCCCGAACGAGGTTAGTTGGGCTATTTTGAATATGAACAAAAGAATAATTTAAAGGCAGCCATTTTTGCATAGGGTCTATATCAAAGATGTAGGCTGTAAACTACAATAGCATGATACTGGTCACATTGGCATACATGGATGGGTGGACGTATGGACGTACATGTACGCGTACGTATGTACGGACGGTTGATGACGTCATGGTTATAAAACCAAGATTTTTCGCATCGATGGGTTACCATATTTTCTTAACAATGGTGCTCCGCGCGCGCGGAGCTCCGCTGAAAAGACCGAGCGAGGCTTTGGAATAGGAGAGAAAGAAGGGACTGCGCCCTTTTCTGTAACCAACGCGTTCAGACTGAGATGTTTTCAAATAATGCCTCTTCCCAACCCTCCCTCGGTCTTGACTGCCTCAGAAAAGCGGGCCGCTCGAGTGATTTATATATGATGGTCCAGTCAAGTTTTAGATATCGGCAAACTTACCATTTTCCCATTTGATTGGCTTCAGGGGCTTCTCCTCTCTTTTATAAATAGCACAGAGTCACTCTTTGTAGTATTAGGTTTGTTTGTATTTCTTCTTAAGGAAGCGATATGAAATTTTTAAAAAAGAGAAAAAACCAATGATGATTATGATCACGATCGCGATGATTTTGTTGAATTGTGCCTTCATACCTGGGCAGATATTATGTTTCATATTTCATTTTTTTTATAGCTCAAATAGGATTGAATGTGAGAAATCAATAGACTGTCACTGGTGTACTTTCCCTGCAAACCCATTATGCAATTCAGAGTGCAGAACAAATGAAAGGTAACAAGGTCTTTAACGTAATTTGTAGTTTTGGAAAAGGCTAGTTTCTTATATCCTTTGCTATCGCAAGTTTCCTCATCAGGGTATTTTGAATTCAGTGGTCCTTCTGAACGTCCCCAGAAGAGTGATGCAGATGACGCAAGACAAAGAACGTATGTTTGGGAACGTATGTTGGATGATATGGATCGATTGATCGACCGATGGATTGATGGATCGATCGATCAATCAATCAATCAATCAATCAATCAATCAATCAATCAATCAATCAATCAATCGATCAATCGATCGATGGATCCATCAATCAACCAACCACCCAATCAATCAATCTTCATCCAACAATCTCATCATTCATCCTTGACCCAACCAAAGAACCTCCCAGGCAAATAATGCGTGATGTAACAGCGTCTCGACAATTTCTCTTTGAAAAACTAATTTCTAGTGCATTTTTCCAGTTTGTCCATGGTTGTTTTGTTTCCTTGCAACGACTTGGTGAATCTATCTGCTGTTCAGCAGGTCAGCGTCAAGGTCCTCTTCACTAAAACGCTGAGAAAATTTGTTCCTACGTTGACTTCACAGAGCCTACAAATTTTAAAGTTAACAAAGGTACGGAAAAAGTTAAAGAACTTAAAATTGACTTGACGGGTGTACAAAGAAGATTCACTTGCCATAATGTTGAATGAACGTTCCGATTCTTGAGGCAATGGTGTTCTCCAGTGAGGTAGATCATCCCTGCAGAGGTGCAACAAATTGGTGCAGGATTGGTAACGTCAGTATTGTTCAAGGGAAATAACGACCTTCGTGTATGTGAACATTATGAGAATTAAGCGTTATGGGTTAAGATTTAGGGTTAACCCTAAATATGCCATCGGACAGCATAACCTAGCATTTATTTGTCCAATCAAACACTTTGCTAACTATAATTTGTTGCCAATCTAATTGTTATCGCTATTGTAATAATTATTATTATTGTTGCATTTTTTTTTAGGGAGGGAACCTTTGTGGTTAGAAACGTCGCGTAAAGCCTCCAAGTTTACAATAAGAGCCCTTATGTGAAATTTAAACCTTGATCGTGGAATCCAGGCTCGTGTTGGATTTGTCTCCCGAAGCCATCTGCTACCGTCTTAGATTTTATGAATGATTAATTCATTGATGGTGGCCTATCGATATGTCACTGATATGCTCGGCGTTCCTTCCAATAAACAATTCTTTCTTATTTTTTTGGTATCTTTGGACCAAACAATAGACAGATTAATTTTTATTTCATTGATGTGATGTATTTATGTCCAATATAACAGAGGGCGATCGCTTTTAAAGTGCAAGCAACCACCACGAGTAGTGATCTCGATACAACAAAAAGAAATATTCGCCTTGCAGTTAATCAAGGTGAAATTGCCTTTGGACCAGCCATGGACCTACCAGACATCTTCGTTGCAAAGAATCCAAAACAATTTACTGAGTAAGTGCCCAATGAAGAACTAAACAGTTTTATATCTTTTTCTTATCACCAAATAGACACTTCCTTCGTGGCGTGAACTCTTAAAGTAAGGTCGTTAGATAAATGCATAATGTTAACGTAATAAGACTCCTTCCTTATAACCTGTTTAAAATACGTTTTCCGCCTTTATTTTTCTGTACTTATTGTATCACATATTTTGATGAATCCATAGCATATAAAACCCTAAACCTAACGTCGGAGTATAACATCAGAGGACCACAAGGACAAATGATCAAGGAATTATTTAGGACTTGAATGGGAGCCTGGACCTACCTCGTGTTTACAGCACACTGAAATGGTCATATGGTGTACAATCACGTTCAATCAAACACTTGATTGCGTGGTGAAGACGTTGTGATAACGTTGAAATATTTCCTTTTAAATACTGATTGCACTGAATCGGTAATTTTTTTGGATCAACAATTTTTTTACGTTTTGCCCTGTCACCCTAAGGACTACGTTTCTTACAAAAGTTAGAGAACGAACACAACAAAGAGGTTGAGAAGAGAAAGAGTTTTAAGCATAAACTGTTAAGGTAAACATATCTCACCGATGAGGGTTAATGATTTATTGTTAATCAAATTCTTTCCTTCATGATGAAGCAAGTATTTGTTCTTCCATAGTCTGGTCATTACCCTTACCATGGACAGCATCTTCCCACTGATATCCCGAGAAATACATAGCCGTGTTAAATCTGAACTGCAGTCAATTCTTGTGAGACTTTTGCGGAAGTCACTTGTTACCTTAATCCGTCACTTCAGCGTCAACAAGGTAACGCTTTGTTAAAAAAAGAAACGAAGTAAGATTTGTTGTCTAATAAATAAAAAGAACCATAGTAAAGATGTTCCCATTTCAAGAATGAAGAATCAATAAGTCAATATACTAAAAGTTCCCTTGAAACTAGTTATCCAATAAGAGAGTCCAAATATGTAACTGCTTATATACGTTTTTTGTCTAGACATCAATTAGATTCGTGCTGAGCAACGAAGGCCAAGCAGACTTGTATCCATTGCAGCCATTCAAAGAAAAGCTTGAAAAAGCTGTGAAATTACGACTTATCTTTTTTCAAGTTCCCTTTGGCACTGAAAGAGACGCGGTGAACAAAACCACTGCTTTAAACATGTCAGCGACAAGCACGTTCGATTCCTTGTGCCGCCCATACTATGCTAAACCTTCTCAAGAGAGTACAACAATCTTAACGAGTCAAGTGAGCTCAACATTGTCAAGTTTTACGACCCAAGGTCTGACGGAAAATCCTCATAGTACGCAGCATCAGGACAGCACTGTGACGCTCACAACATGTGAAACAGGTTAAGTGAATTCTCTTTAGCACGTTTCAAAACGTTTCTCACGTTTACTTTCTCCTACTAATTTCAGTAGGTTCCGAATATGTGTTCTGTGTTAGATTGAATCAGTTTAGCATACTATGGGGCGCGGAGTGTAAAAATATTATGTAAGTACTTTCCCCCTATATTTTGTGTTATTTCTCAAATGTCACTAAAGTTGTCCTGTGATTATTTATAAATAACAGATTGAAGTACATTTTGTTATAAAAACGAGCGATAAAAAATAAGAACGTTTCGACCGCTCCGCGGTCATTTTCAAGTTCAACTTCATGGATAAAAAATCCCGCATATATACAATTTCTGAAACAATGGAATGAAAGGTAAAAAGCTAAAAAGCTAAGTATTTACATACGAACAATAAAAATAACAGAACGCGAAAGTGAAGTGTAAATAAGAGGTGAAGAGAATGAAAACTATTACAAGTGTTAAGTAAACAGCTTTGCGCGGATGGAATCACTTTGTTTGTTTAATTTTGGCTTAAGGTCCCGAATAAAAAACATTTCAAAAATCAAACAATCGAACTTGTTCGAGCGCTTCCTCAGGACCCTTGATTTTTGAAATGTTTACACTTCATTTTCGCATTCTGTTATTTTTATTGTTCGTATGTAAATACTTAGCTTTTTAGCTTTTTACCTGTCATTCCATTGTTTCAGAAATTGTATATATGCAGAATTTTTTATCTCTCGTTATTATAACAAAATGTTTAAAACGCGTTCCAAACTAAAATGTGGTATTACTATTTAGATAAAATCTGTGTATAACTAAAAAAAGCGCCGAAAATTTATGCCATTCCTCGGAATAATGGAAAATGCAAGGATTAAAATTGTAATTCCGTGGATTTACAAACAAAGAACATGCAAAATTTTTTATTTGGTTAATATATTACGCTAGATTCGATCAAACAAATACAGGGAACCTGAAGTGGAAGAACCTCCGAAACCTATTTCTTCACACCCACTATAACGGACATTTTCCTCTGAATTATCGAGGGTCAGAAATTCTGAACCCATTTCTGTACAGGCACTATAAGAGACAGTTGCTCTGAATCGTCATGGGGTCAGAAATTCTGAACCCATTTCTGTAGAGGCACTATAAGGGACAGTTGCTCTGAATCATCAGGGTTCAGAAATTCTGAACCCATTTCTTTACAGGCACTATAAGGGACAGCTGCTCTGAATCGTCAGGGGTCAGAAATTCTGAACCCATTTCTGTAGAGGCACTATAAGGGACAGTTGCTCTGAATCATCAGGGTTCAGAAATTCTGAACTCATTTCTTTACAGGCACTATTAGGGACAGCTGCTCTGAATCGTCAGGGGTCAGAAATTCTGAACCCATTTCTGTAGAGGCACTATAAGGGACAGTTGCTCTGAATCATCAGGGTTCAGAAATTCTGAACCCATTTCTTTACAGGCACTATAAGGGACAGCTGCTCTGAATCGTCAGGGGTCAGAAATTCTGAACCCATTTCTGTAGAGGCACTATAAGGGACAGTTGCTCTGAATCATCAGGGTTCAGAAATTCTGAACCCATTTCTTTACAGGCACTATAAGGGACAGCTGCTCTGAATTGTCAGGGGTCAGAAATTCTGAACCCATTTCTGTAGAGGCACTATAAGGGACAGTTGCTCTGAATCGTCATGGGTAAGAAATTCTGAACCCATTTCTTTACAGGCACTCAATAAAGGAGAGTTGCTCTGAACTATCAGGGGTCAGAAATTCTGAACCCATTTCTGTACAGGCACTCAATAAAGGACAGTTGCTCTGAATCGTCATGGGTCAGAAATTCTGAACCCATTTCTGTACAGGCACTATAAGGGACAGTTGCTCTGAATCGTCATGGGTCAGAAATTCTGAACCCATTTCTTTACAGGCACTCAATAAAGGAGAGTTGCTCTGAACTATCAGGGGTCAGAAATTCTGAACCCATTTCTGTACAGGCACTCAATAAAGGACAGTTGCTCTGAATCGTCAGGGGTCAGAAATTCTGAACCCATTTTCTGTATAGGCACTCAATAAAGGACAGATGCTCTGAATTATCAGGGGTCAGAAATTCTGAACCCATTTTCTGTATAGGCACTCAATTCGCAGCAGTTGAGTGGCTGAACGCATAAGCAAGCGCCAAAAGAAGTTTATTTACTAGTATTACCGACTCAATTTTAATTTACTCGTCCTTGGCGCTGGACGGCGCTCACTCAAAGTAAGTAACGGTTGCTTGCAGTGGTTTCTCTCTCGGGAAGCGTAGGAGAAACCAACTACTCGCAGGGTAGCTTTGGTCATGTAGTACTAGCAATTTTACATCGTTCTTCTTGGCTTTGAGATTCATTTTATCTGTTTCAAAGTACTGATTTATTATTATTATTTTTTTAACAGGCTTTTTATCCTGTTTGAAATAGTTTGCTGAGAGAGATGTCTTCATTAGCACAGAAACTGTTCTCATTGTAGCCTTATTAAACACTTGAGCTATCTTTTCTCGTATTATCTTCCAGAAGCAGAGTGCTCATCTGCGATGCTGAGGCTCGGGTTTTCTTTGTCCCCATTCTTATAGATTTAGAGAGCATTTTGGGGTCCTTTTTCAAAACGACGATACGAAAGGCGCCCCAGAAGTCTTGTTTAAAGAAGGTGTACAACAAGGGATTGATGGCAGAGCTCAGGTATCTTACAATAACGAAAATGTGAGCCATTGGTTTCAAAGGATCAACGACCTCTTCTTGCAGCCATTCAATGTTAATGAGCGAATACAATAACCTCAACAAAAACCAAGGTAACCAACAAATAGCGAACGCTATAGCCATGGACATCAGAATAATCAGGCATTTCGTTTCGTTGGAGGCCTTATTGAATGCTGTAGTATCCTTTTCTTGCTTGCTTGCTTTTCTTGCTTTTCTTGCTTGGAAACCCGGCCTAGAAGCTATGGCTCTGAACATAATGCAGTAGGCGTATAGGATAAATATAAAAGGTACAAGAAACACGACCACCAGGCAAAAAATATTGTATGAAGCTTGCATATGGTCAGCAAATGGCTCTCCTTCAAGCCATAGGTTAAACCAAAAAGCTGGTGCCGATCCCAATGAAAGAGACCAAAACCATATGATCAGTGCAATTTTAATGCGGTTTTCTTGGTTCTCATCATACGCCCAAACGGATTGACTACTGCCAGATACTTTTCTGCAGTAACAGCGGTTATGTGGTATGCAATTGAGAATGAGATTATTTTATGAAATACATCCGAAGCGTTGTAGAGCTCAGGAATTGGATGAGCAGCCATCAGAACAGACAAGCTGAGAAATAAAGGAATACTTATCAATCCAGTCATGAAATCACTGATGGCCAGGCTCAGCAAGAGGTAGTTCGATGGAGTTCGTAAGCCCCTCCTTTTCCAAAACAAAACGAACACAACTCCATTTGTCAACAAGATTAAAATTGCGATTGGTAGAACCTGTGGAATCGCCTCGTAGTTTAAAGATGGCTTCTCCCTCATGACTGATATGTCAGTTGAGTTGTTCATCGCGATCGCTTATACTGAAAACTGAGTTGCAGTGTTTCGCCGATCTTGGGTTGTCGCCTTTTGTTTGTTTTCTTTTGTCCTTGCGTCTCAGAATTACGCCCGTCTGGTCTGTAAGAAAAAATGAGAAAAAAAACGTTAGGAATAATGTAAACTGATCTAGCCGGGCTGCCAAAGTCCGCTACTACGAGTGTTTGACAGCCCATTTGAAAAAAAAAGTTAAAGAAGAAGTACTTGGTAAAGAAATATACCAATATGTTATAGTCAAAAAAATAAAAATAAAATGATGCCGACCTGACCGTGCTCCACAAACTCTATTTTGCCCACTCATTGAATGCTTATTTCATGATGTTTAAACTATCCATCAATTTCATGTTTTTTACAAAATTCTTTTAGCGATCTTAGCATAATTTGCTTAATTTGGTAAATGAGTGAGAAGCACACAAAACACGAAAGGCATATCATTAGTCTGGGAGAGCCTACTCTTGTACATCAACTGTTTGACATAAATGCAGAAGATTAATTTGGTGATGGTTTTATCAAAAATCGCGGAGCCTGCAGGCAATGAGTCGAATGACTAAGAATTATGTGAATCTTTTAACTAGTCAATGCTTTTTAAGAATGCCTCGTTTCCTTTCTTAACTAATTGCATTTTCAGTCATGAATATGTTGGTAAAAGCCTCGTGTGACAAAAGGTCTGCTGCATAATTGATGATATTCAAGCAAGAATTATTCAGTGATCTAAGTTCCATTAAATAAGGCGTTGGCGATAATATAAACTTCCCAGAGAAGCTCCGATATGGTAAAATGAAATAATCTTTACTCGGTATTCCTTGCGTTTATCTAAGACATAAAAGATAAGTGCGTCTCGATATTCTACTAGTATCCTTGCATTTTTATGTATATATATATATATATATATATTTTATTGATGTAGTTCCAGACTTCAAATGGTACTCATCGCTTTATTTGCTACAGCTCTGTTTCGTATGGCCAAGAGGGGCCACACTCATCAGGCAAAATTAGCAAATTATAAGGCAAAACTGAAAAACTTTTAAGACCAAATGTCTACTTTAATTTATAATACTAGCTTTCAGTTTTGAACCAGAGGGTTTATTCCCTCCAAATTTCAAAGATAAACACCTTTTATTGGTTTTTGACCAGAAGAATCTAGCCCAAACATGACAAGTGACTAGAAAAACAAAAATACTTCGTTTTATATTCCTCAGTTTCAGTCTCAGAGTTAATATATAAAGAAACACACTCAATTTAAACATTAGGTCTTTCCTTTCAAGTAATTAGATTCTTTTCATTTCGAGTACCATTTAAGATTAAGAATTTATATGAAGCACAATTTAACATCTGCTTGGGACACCTGCTCGCTAAAATGACGTTCAAGTCTGTGTATCTTATTCGATGAACGATTTCTCACTTATCCCGTGAAGCTCGCTTAGCTAAAAGGAGCTCATCGACATGTCAATGAATTCCATTAAATAACCACTTTCTCCTCATGCTATTCTTTTCTCGGGTATTCTTATCCCAAGCTTAAAGTGATATATACTAAATAAATAAAGGAAACTTTTGTTATATATTCGGCCTCTCTGTGAAGTTTAAGCATTTCCCGTCCTTTCCCATCGCGAAGGTTCGATCGCCTTCCGTCAGCCCCAACAACCTGGTGTTTTCTGCTCGAAATATGTATTATGAAGTGACACGTTAATAAAGTATCAGAAAAGCATCATTTTTAAAAAGATAGATAATCATCAGAAGTCGTGTGTATTCGCTATTTCCCCTCTCCCAAAATACAATACGGTTTCAGTGGGAGGGGGGTCTTTAGATTACTCTTGGGACTGAATCATGCTTCATTGAACTGAAAATCCATAGACGAAATCGGCTAACCGTCAATGTTGTACCCAATTCAACTCTCCCGGAGTTAATATTTTTTGTGCATTGCAATTGCATTTTATGTAGAATTCACATTTGAATGATATGGAAAACCTGCAACAAAATGTTTTATTCCCAAACTGCTGAAACTGGTAAAAAAAACTGGTGAAAGGGTTTGAGTTTTAAGGCAAACACCACCCTAAGTGAACTGCATTATGGGATTGGTGAAAAAAAAGCATAAAGGTTTAAAAGCGTGCGTTTTTTGGCACACACCTGAATGCATTCAGGTTTGTTAGTGTAGGCCATCACACGATTTCACGAGTGCAATTTTATTTGGAATAATTGAGCACAAACAAAATACAGGCTCGTGCAATATGTAAAATTACAAGCGCATAAATATCCACACAGCTCGAAAAACATCATATGATTACTTATTAATGATATATACGAAAAAATCGAGGTCGTTAAGCCATAGTTGATATATGTAGGCTGGTTATGAAACTCGACAACTTTCTTTGTTTCATGTTTTTGTTCGCTTTTTTGGCCTTGACCCTGCACAAAACCCGATAAAAACTCGTTTTTTTCGGCAGGATAACCAATCAAAAGCTTCGACTAATTTATTCGAAATTAACTTGCGAACCAAAAGCAAAAGATTGTGCAGGGTCACGGTCGGTTCAACATCTAATTGCGACTGTATTGTTCCTGCTTTTGAAATTCCCAGTGTTTCAAAACCAGTCCCTAGATTAACTATGGTTAAGCAGAAGCAACGCAAGCTTATCACGCAATCACACAAGCAAGATTTGCTTCTTCTAGGGGACGCATTTGATTGGCTGTCTCTGAGTTCTTTGCTCATTGACCAATCAGAATGATGGGTTTTGTTACTTCTTTTTGCAGTGAATTACCTCTTTTCCAATCGGAATGGAGAATCTTGCAATGCCTTTTCAAAAAATGTCTATTATTAAAGGACGGAAATTTGAAATATAAGAAGAGTTGATAAGCTGCAACTGCCATCCGTGAAAAGATAAAAAGGCTGACTTTTAGAGCATTGGTCCTTTTCTGGAAACCTCGGCCAAATTTTATCTTATCGCCGTGACAATTCGACTTCCATCAGCGCAGAAACATAGTTTCGTTATAAACTCAGTAACCCGTCATTTCAGGACGGCCTTAAACAACAACCTCGAGCCCAAGCTCTCTCTCTTCTCCCTTAAGGGAGGAGAAGAAAGAGAACCTGGGGTCGAGGTTGCGAAAACAAAACCAGTTTTGTGATAGCCATAATCACCCAACGTCATTCTCAGGCCTTTCCCTTCGCTTTACCCGCCCCATCCTAAAGTGAAGGGAAAGGTCCTGGAATTCTGGTTGAGCCTCAATCGAATTCACCGCCGCGGTGAACTGCATCTTTACCGAAATGATTTGACGAGCGAAGGTAAACGTAAAAAGTGAAAGTATTTTTTTTATTCGAATCTTCCGTATTGGCTTGAAATCAGTTTGTATAAACTCTTGTAACTGCGCTAGCTTAGAACGTTTGCTTTTTTGAGAGCCTGATGTGTGAATTTATGACGATTTAAAATAAATCAACAGTTAAATGAATTTCAGCAATTAACTAAGCAATAGATTTGGCTTTTCGCAATCGACTAATGGAATGGGCCCTTTGCAGGTTAGTGATCACATGGTACAAAAACCGCCACACTGGAACGCAAATTGCGCACTGGGACATCTTGAACAAAGCAAGATAATTTACATTTTCTTTGTTTTAGATGTCCCAGTGGGCAATTTGCGTCCCAGTATGGCGGTTTTTGTACCATGTGATCACTAACCTGCAAAGGACCCATTAGTGTCGTTCTCGTCTTGGTCGCAAGTCATAATAGCCACATTCGTGAAGTTTTGAGATTCAAACATTAGTTATCACATTTATACCAATATCTTGTTAATTGATTAATTTACCATTCTTTTATTTTCAGGAGAGTTCCAACACCAAGGGGAGTCAGTCCAGCTAGGTTTAATGAGGGTGATAGTTGGAGTGAGGGATTCTATTAATACCATCGAGTGGGTCAAGAGAAGCTTATGACAATTATGGCTGGAGTGAACATAATTAATTTCATCTTAGCCCGGTGCATCTTCATCTGCATCTACGGTGCGTGGGACGGTAGGATAACTGCAGACTAACACGTCACACCTCTAGGCTTATTTTGATAAGGTAATTAATTATCTAAAGCCTTGAAGAACCTTCCCAGCTGCTTTACCATGTAGTGGGATGATTGGGAACTGCTGGTCACGCGTTCGTTGAGGCACATCCTACAACGGAATTGCCTGAAAGGAGATATTTCATTGAAAATAATCTGCAACTGATCACGTGTCCCGTCAAATCTTTCAAATGGACATGTTTGCCGTAAAGTGAACTTTGTTTTACTTGTGCTGTCTTCAGATGCATAGAATTTAGCGGCAAGTGTCGGTGGATCAGCCGAAACTGCACTGTCACCCATGTCCAAGTATCCTACAAATATGATCGCTGGAGTAGAGACACTTCGCAGTGCTGTCTGGTGATAGTTATGAACAAATTGTCACGCTATTTTGGGCGGTGAATGGAGTGAGCAAACTTTACCAGATCTGCCTTGTGCAATTGGTACAATAAGACTGTAGCCTGGGGAAAAATAGAAACGAAATAATCTGGTTAGATTTTAAATTTAAGTTATTTTATCGCGACTTCGTTTATCTATGAGGAATTTAAACCTACTATTTTTGCTTTTAATGCCCATAACAAACAATAACATAAAACACAGTGTTGTTCATTGTTATTTCCTTTTAACATTTCTTTTTAAACGGCGTGAGAATTATCATTTTATATAATATTTTTTGTCTTTGGGTTCAAAATCGTCATTCAAAACGGATAAGTGGATGCCAACCTCCCTCGTTCGAATAAATCTTCTAACTTTGATTTTCAAAGAGCGGAGAATTTTTATTGGATTTTTTTGCGTGCCTTATAGTACCTTTAGACACTTTGATTTCCCTTTTACTCTCTTTTTAGTCAGCTTATTTATTATGATGGTAAATATTTTCGCCCATTTTTGGATGAATATTCCGTATGGAGATCATTTAGAATATGCGGAAGTAGACCCGTTTCTTTTTGGTATGAACATAGTTAATCGAGGGACTGGTTATGAAACCTTAAAACCTTCAGAAGCGAGAACAAATTTTTGACGCAGTCGATGTTGAATGGATCGTGACCCTGCACAGTCGTTTGTTTTGGGTTCGCACGGTTTTGCAAATTACTTGCGCATAATTTAATCGAAGGATTTGATTGGTTATCTTCTCGAAAAAAGGTATGTTTTGTGCAGGGTCAAAGCCAAAAGTACGGACAAAAACATGAATCAAAGGGACTTGTTGAGTTCGTAACCATCTCCAAGCATTAACTATGGTTGGAACAAAATAGCACTCTGTTCATTCTGCCCCTGCTAAACGACGTAATAAACACAATGAAGACACCGT
>NC_090872.1:15813999-15828999 GCF_036669935.1 Montipora foliosa
TTTCTTCACTGTTTTCCTTTCAACATCGACGAGAACTTTCAGTGCAAGAGGGCGTGAGCACACGACTAAATTTTCAATTTTCTCGCTAAAAGATCAATTGTGTTTAATTTCCGAGTGGGACACTCACGTGGTGGAATTGTCGCAAGTCAACACGACTGTTGATAGGAACACACTGTGTTGCTTGGAGGCCGACTTTGTCGTTGTCTCTTCTAAGTTCCTAATTTTATCCCGTTATTTTTTTCTTTGGTCTGGATTCGGTTTTTTTGGGCTTGGAACGTTCCCTTTTTTTTTTTAAAATAAACTCGTTCTACAGAGGCCCTCGTAAAGAGAGTTGTTCAAATAGAGATTTGATTAAGTAGCTGATGGTGGTTAACTACTCCGCAAAAAACGAAACTGAAAATAAAAATAAATGAAACAATAGTAAAAAACAGATACATATTAGCTGTGGTCACACTACGCACTTTTGCCCTAGGTAAACTTGACTTGTTGACAGTTTTACCTAGGGAAACTTATATTTATAAGTGTGACCGATTTTCCCCAGGTAGATTACCTAGGGAAATTTTTTTCCATCGAAGCTTGAATATGTCAAGAGAACAATAGAATTCCCCTTGACAGTTACCCTACATGTTTTGAAGGGGTAAACTGAAATCCCGAGGTAGTTAGCCAATAGATGCTCGTCGGCAAACTGATGATAGATTTTATTTAATCGTGTCACGTTTTACTTGAAACACATCGAAGTGCAATTTCTTTGTCGCTTTTGTCTCATGTGTGCGTGTATCAAAGGAAGAAGATGGCCTGGTTCAGATCGAACGTGTAAGTATAAATTATTTGCAATCAGTACACGTTTCATTTGGCTGGATTTAGGCAAGATTTTACCTTTTTTTTACCTTTATTAATCCGGCGGTTTATAACAAGTGCCAGAAGTTCCAATTCTGATGGAGAAGAAGCGGATGATGACAAAGCCACGCAAGCAAAAACCCGAGAAGATCCGCCGAAAAAAGCAGTAAAGCACAAAGCAGAAAAGAAACTAGAAGAAACCGGTCCAAATCGAAGAAAAATGGAAAAGCGAAAAAATCCTTGTAAACCTAGATGTGATTTTCTTCGGTGTGACCTTTTTACCTGGGGAAAATGAAACCCGAGATAAACTTACCTCGGGTGTACTCAGGTAAAATTTCCCTAGGTAAAACGATGTTCCCTCGGGCAAAAGTGTGACCTCAACTATTGTTACAATTATATACCCAGAAATCGTCACATGACCATCGCGTGCTCTAACCGGTTATGGCTTCAGATAATCCAGGAAGAAAGCCCTTAAGCTGACAAGTACTTAATGCCCACGCAATCGCATAGATCATTAAAACGTGGAAATTCTCAGAGCTGAGGTAAATGTCCGATTCACTTGAAGGCTAAGAAGACTTTTCATACGGTAAAATTGTGGACAAATTCACTGTAATTCACGGTCTTTGCCTACGTGACAAGGGCGGAAAACCATTGTGTTTGTGTTTCAAATGGGTCAAAGCCCTTTATTCAGTCTGATGTCACTCACTCTTTTCAAAGGGTTTCTAGTAGCTGACAACGAAAACAATCTCCTTGGCAAATTTTGAGTACATTGAAAAAAACAACTATCACTTAAAGGGACAAATTTCAATTATTCTTTCTGAAATAAATATCCAGAGAGGTGTGATTCATTCATGTAGAAAGTCCTCAAAGCACATTGAAGAAAAGAATTACGTTTCATCTAGTTGATAGATGGCTACGTGTCAGCATGGTGACACTTGTTCAATTTCATCACTCTAAAAATGGAGTCAAAACTAGTTTTCAACTGGATCAAACATGGCGCAAGGTAATCTTAACTTCACTTATTTTTAAGCCGCTCCCTTGATATATACAGGGTATCCAAAAACAAGATTGCTTTTAAACATACACTTAAAAACTCCCCGGTACAGGTGTATGCATTTCATGACACAATCGGCTGTCATACTTGGTAGTAAGTATTTAACAATTATTCGCCGAAGGCGAAGTGATTATCCGTCGAGGTGATTATTTGTCCGTCGAGGTGATTATCTATCGGCTGATAATCCGAGATAGCGAGCCAATGAGAGCGCGCGATTTTGTATAATCACCTGTGTGTTTATACTAAATTAATATAGAAGTTTAAATGTTCCCAAAGATGGGTGTTACCGAAAAGTGGATTATGTTCACTTGCTTTATTTGTTGTTTTAGAAAGGAACCAGTTGAAGGAAAAATGTATTCTGGAAATATATTGGCCACTTTCTCCTTCGCTACCTCCACCTTGCCACAAAGGTCCGAACGTTGACCGCTATCTAAGGTGGAGGTATCCTGTGTGCTTGTTATTGATTTGCAAATACTGTTACAGTGCAACGCGCCTTACCGTGGCCACCCAACAAACTTTCACATTTGACAATTACGTGTAAATACGTCAACTAAACAACCTTTTCAACGGTGTTTAACTTACAACCGTGCGAACTTTGCAAGGAGGGGTGACTGTCAATCAAATTCGCACACCCTTATCGGCGGATAATTTGTAAGAAACTTTGTTAGGTGGCCACGATAAGGCGCGTCGCACTGTAATGGTTTCCATATATTCTCTTAGATTTTTCAAAGGTTTTAGTGGAAGATAATCCTGTTGAGTGTCAGTCGATAAGGGAGTGGTAATGGACGCATCATCAAGACGACGACCATTTCTCATTAGTTTCATCGTCCTGGGTCCTTACACAGTATCATTTTCGTTGCTTCTTGCTCAATGGACAGGAACCCAAGCGAATCTCGCGAGTCAATTAGCTGACAGTTTTCAGGAAGCATTTGTGAAAAATACTGGATTTGACTACCTACACACTGTTTATGACTCTCTTCCTTGTGTTTATCAGGATAATTATGGTAAACAATTGCTTGAAAATATTACTAAGCCTGCGAGAGACCGCTTGAACACCGTCATTACGTTTTTACAAAACCTGAATGAGAACTTGCAGCATATTTCATCAAAATATCAGCTTTCAAATGTGAGTTGCTGCTGTCAAGGAAATGAACCTTCTTCCTTGACTGTCTTCCACGATCGTCTTCAGTCGTTTGTTAATCTTTGGAAAGGTTGCACAATTAGTGAATCCTACCAAGGCTCGCAAGACGATTTACGTTTCAATAGTGAACTGTTGAATGGTTTTCGGGAAAACTTTAACAAGTCTGTCCTCGTTTCATGGCAGTATTATGGATCTATTAATGGAGAATATTTGCAGTATCCATCAAATAAACGCCATTGTGAAGGAAACGCTTCGAACTTGGATCCGCGATTCAAGTAAGTTAAATGCATTCGGTACCCTTGCCTCTCCCGCCTCTCTTCCAGGGACGGTGGAGCTGGGGGGTGGTCCTTTCCAATTTTCAAGCCAAAAATAAAAATTTAAAAATAAATATAAAAATAGAAATAATTTTTTAAAAAAACATTAAACATAAAAAAAAGAATACCAACAGAAGGAAAAACAAAACAAAATGAGCAAAGCATCAAGACAAACAGATTTAAGGCCGGAATATACGAAAGGCTGGGATAAATGTATCAAGTAACAAATAGAAGGAAAGCATTTGTCATTTTGCGGTTGATCCACGTTTGTTTGTTTGTTTCTTTTTTATATCTCGTCGAGAATGCTGAAAGTAGCATTTCGGAGCTTCAAGATTTCAACGTTTTCTCCGGCGCTTGCTTGTTAGTCCCCCCATCTTCGGTCAACACAAAATAGGCTCCGCCGTCCCTGTCTTGAAGTATTAGGGACGCATAAGGTTTGAAAGCCAACACTTTTAGAAGTGGGCGTGCTCAGAACGGATAGCGGAATGCTATCTGGTGTCACTGTCTATCCGTTGTTCATTTTCTTCAGTTAAGTGTTACTTCACACTAACCTTAACCCTAGCAGCTAACGATCTTCTTCAATCAGTGATTCTTAGTAAATTTAATCATCTTCCTTTTTGATGCGCCATTACATTAACTTATCTTTTGTCGTCGTGTCTCTACCCTTTGTTATCAGCGTTGACACTAGATCATTTTACTTCCCGTTTCTTTGTCTTCAGTTCATTTTGCCCGTGCGGAGGCTTTCGCTTTCCTTTTTGTCTAATTATATCGTCTGTTTACGTCATTTGTTGGGTGTTCCGGTTTATTGAGCTTTGATATAGCAACATGTGGAACACCAATCGACGAATTTTGATTTTAATCTGTCTACAGCTTGTGAGGTAAATGTTAACTGCATTTTATGTTTGACACAGATCCTGGTACGTCGAAACTGCATCTCCTGTCAAGAAGAATGTTGTCATAATTATTGACCGAAGTGCTTCTATGAGGAGATTACGGAGAATGGAATTAGCTAAAGATGCAGCAATAACTGTGCTGGACACACTCTCACCACAAGACAATGCAAGTGTTAAGTGAATAATTAATATAATATACTTTAGGGAAATGTAACATTGCTCGTGAAGAGCGTCTTGCGCGTTGAGCGATATCCTGGAATTTCTGTTCTAATATCGTCTCCTTGCTAACTCAATCATTATTGATCAGTTGTGAAGTGTTTCAAGGAAACTTGTAGCATACAAAAGCTTGTTTTGTTACAAGATGCATGAATAAACTAACGAATTACGTCACATTAATCTTTCATTGATTCAGTTAAAAATCCGTTTCATTTTTGTCGTTAGGTTGGTATTGTTGTATTCTCGACCCTTGTTAATACGCCTTCAGGTTGTTTCGGCTCTACTGTGGCAGCAGGAATTCCCGCGAATTTGGAGATACTTAAAGATTGGGTACGGGAGATTAGAGCGTTTGGTAGGTTAGACTTCTTCTTTGGAACTGGTTAAACAGTGACGAATATATACAGAGACCTTCAGTTCCCACTGTACGGTATCTCAATTCCTGTTTCTATTACAGAAGATATAATGGGTTGTATGTTTTTTCCTCTTCCAGGAGCAACGAATTATATCCCCGCTTTCAGGCAAGCATTTAAGATGTTACATAATGTAACAACTCGGCAAAGGGTAAGGTCTGTTTCAAAATGAAGAGTACCAGAAAATAGACCAGTATTTTAGAGAAGCCTAAAAAGAGCCGGTCGTCATATAATTCAAATCTCCTTAGGACCTACGAAACTATGGTATAAGATGATTTTCATCCCATTCACAGTTAAAACAAGCCGGGATTCTGTCGATCCCTTGTCACTTCGTCAAACTCAGATTTCACTGCATTTTATCCCATTGATAAGCCAGGGAATAAATGGGAAAGGAATGCTACAAGTAGGAAAGGTGATATATTCCCATTTCAGTATGGAAAGGACCAACTTTGTGTATGTAGGTGTCCGCTTGATTGTGTGCCAAACACAATTTTAGTGGAGCTCCGCACGCCGTAGTTAAGACAATATGGTATCCATCGATTTTTAGTTACGACGTCATCGTTCGACCGTCCTTCTGTACGTTCATCATTTCGTGTAACCCAATACGCGAAATTTCACACTTTTGGAACCCGCTTTTTTGACGGGAAGTTGCAGGTGCTGGAACCCGCCTCTTTTGGAGGCAAGTTGCATGGACAGCGTAGTGCACTTGACACTGCGTTTTAATAAAACAAGGGCAAAATTTGAAGACAACCAAAAAACAAGCTAAGTATTTTTTAAATATGTCTGGCAACGGGGAAAGAAGAGAAAACAAGCTGAATAATGGCGACGAAATACGGCGAAAAAGCTAGAAAGAGCACGGGAAAATAGACTGATGGTAATGAGCTGGCCGGATTGGTCGTATGGTAAGCAATAAACTATTTCTAAAAATATCTGGAAAAAATGATTCGGGAACTCCGCTCTAAATGTATCTATATATTGGCGGTTTGACTAGGTTTACTATAGGAAAATAAGCTTCTTTGCTTTGCAAGCTGCTCTTCAACCTCATCTTCAGTTACCACTGGACAATAGAAACTTTTCCACCATTGATACTGAACCACACTTTGCCCGAGCAAAATTAACTAGGTAAGGTAGGTAAAGTCTGCATACGAGCCAAGTGGCCCATCAGTGGCCCATCAGGGACCATTCGCTTCGGAGTCGAGCACACTAACCTTTAGGCCACCGCGCCTCCCGCAAATTAATTAAACCCCCTAATGTTGAATAAACCCCTCAACTTCGTCTCTTAAGTTAAAAACAAAAATATCTGGCAGACAATGCACGAATTTATCCTCCTCACACGAATTTGAAGTCTTTCACTCGTTGGGCTCCAATTTGTCATATTTACTTTGAGAAAAAAAATTAATAAAACTCCATCATTCCTTTTGACTCTCAATTAATTTTTCATTTCAGACATCTGAAAGGAGCAACATCATCTTGTTCCTGACTGATGGTGCTCCAACTGATTCCGAAGCCGGCATTTACAGAGAGATACGAAGAGGTCAATCCCTGATGGTAAAATATTTATACTTTAATCCTGGTTGTCCCTGATTCAACTTTTCGGCTACGCTTGTAAATAGCCATATTTGGCTTGCCCACGGCCAGTTGGGATTCCTAAAGTTGTAGTTCTGTTCTGTTGTTTCATTGACTTCGTTTCATTGTCTCTGAAAAGCCCCTATGGGGAGTGGACAGTTAAGAATGTATATATCATTCACGCGTCAACCAATGTACATACACTGTGCAATATGTAAAGTGATTAGAAAAGGCTGTGATGACACATGGTTGATGGCACATAATAAGCGAAAAGGATTTGTTATGCCTCATCTTTGAAAGATGCCACGATAGAGAAACATAGCCAGGAATCAATTGCAGTTGGATCGCGATGCATTGATAATGTGTCCACCACTTTGTTTTGGCGACGACGCATTAAAATCAGTCGGTCCCTGAAATCATTTAACAACAAAGTGTGGGCTACGATTGGCTAAGACCTATACTGCTATCATCGTATGGTAACTTGTCCGGCTTATGTATCTCTGACAAGTAGAAAAACGTAGAGAATGAAAAGAGCATTAATTAGACTCTCCAAAAAAATTGTTGTGAGCATGGGAACCCCCCACTTGAATTAAGAAAACATGGGTTTCAGTTGTCGGTGAAATGAATTTTTGTTTGGAAGGAATTCGAAGGTGAGGTTGACCATGAGTTGTCGCCTGGAAGTGAATTGGGCCTTTTAAGAAACCTAACTACGTACCACTTAACCATTTGCAGACCTTTTCTGTCCAAGTCAATACCTACGCTCTTGGTGGAATATTGAAATCGAAGAGTCTCCGAAGACTACAAAAAATTGCGAACAAAAATGGTGGCGTCTTCCAGCAAATAAAGGATCAAACTGGGGGTGCATTAAAGCGCTTAATGGGAAGCTACTACACATCAATCAATTCGTCATTAGAGCGGAAACCCAGGCTTTCACTGCCTTTCATGGACTCGAGGCTTGGTCTCATGGTGTCTATGTCCTTAGCTGTAATTCGGAATGGATCTTTTACCGGTGTGGTAGCAGTGGATTTGCCAATTCAGCGACTTTTCAAAGAGGCCCTTCAGCTTTCTTCTGCTTCTCTCGCGTATGCCATACTAGTAGACAACGAAGGTTAATGACTTTATTTGCGTGTTGAGCTGTATTCATTGTTCAGGTGTAGTCATGTCAGGTCAACTTGACGGTGGTAATGCTTTCCCTTTGTCAGAAAATCAATGATAAAATCCAGCTACATGGAGAAAATAAGAGAGGTTTATTATTGGCCTGGAAAATTCCCATTTCCCATTGTTATTAGCAACAATCGAGGAAGAAGGGAATCTGTTTAGACAAACTATTACAAGTACTGTATTTGCTATTTTCGCTTACCATCACTACCATAACTGACACCACTACAGCCTTTCAAGTATTTTTCTTAGAATACAAATTGGCACATTTGTCATACACTATTTCTACGGTGTTTACCTAAATCAAATGTTTATGTCAAAGTGCATTTTTGTTGTTTGATATCCTTCATATCCCTTTGTACATGCAGTTTCAGGGCAGCGTCCGTTTGTTCTCTATTATTAAGCAGCCGTGCAGATCACGGTCCAAGTAGGGTTAATGGTTTTTAGATCTTTACCTTCACTGGCAACCTTCTTGTCTCGTGCGCATGCTTCCCTAGTGGTTAATAGGCAACGGACAATTTTATGGAATTAGTGGCAGGAAAAACGCTCGCTTTCGACTCAGCGTCATATCCGGTGTTTCAGTCTTCCTATCATCTCCAAGGAAGATTTCACTTCGGCAGTTCGGGTACCACGGTTTTCTCCTTCCTTACCAAAACCAACAATTGACTTGTTTAATAGATTCCACTGGGTTACATGCACTACTAAAGAGTTCTCATCTTGAAATACACGCAAAAAATGCAAAATTGTTAAGTATTTAATGGGTATTTCAGGGCGTGCTGTTCTGCATCCTTCTATACCTGGTCCTTCTGACGTCACAAGTAGCCGATCCTTTTTACCATTGTCGCTGTTTGAACCTTCACTACCATCTGACGTCATTATCGACATCACATCTGGTAGATCAGGCAAGCGGATCTTTGAGGTAAATCAGCGCTCTCGATATTTTTTTCAGTAGTGATCTTCATTATATATATCCAAAGATCAGCCTAACGGTTAATATCTCTCAATTCAGAATACAGTTACTCCATTGACAGATGACCGTCCAAGGTTGCATGAGCCTTTCCAGACAATATGCCCGAACCTTATACTGCTTATATGTTTGAACTGTTTGGGTTGAAGCTATCGTCAATCAGTAAGGGTTTATTGCCCAAGCTGGTCAATTTATCAACAATGTGACAGGATGAACGATTTGCCAACTCGCACCGGTGGCTCAGTTGGTTGAGCATCGTGCTGTCATGCGGGAGGTCGAATATTCGAAACTCGGGATTTTAAAATAACTGAGGAAAAAGTGCTTCCTTGTTTGTAATTTCATCTGTAAATGGTTAGACTTTCAAGTCTTCTCGGATAAGGACTATAAACCGTACGCCCCATCTTACAAATATCTTCTATGTTTACAAGTTCGATAATTGTGAAGAACAGCTCCCTTCCACCGGCAGTCAGCCAATTGTCGGCCGACACTCGACCGAGAGACCTCCGACAGGTAACCAACAGGTTAGCCACAGGTTGTAAAACGAGAGAGTGGCAAACCAATTTGTCTCCCGATAAGTGAAGCTTCAGTAGACACCATATTTACATTTTACAAAACTAACCAACGAAGCACATGTGTGCATTTTTGGCATTCAAAACTCGATGTAAAACTTACTCTAAATGCTTCAAATTCCTCGAAAGTACCACTGAAACTGGGCCGTTAGGGAACCCACACACTATACTAGGAGAGCAGGGGATGGAGTCCCCGTTGTTGTGGCTGTCGTGTTCTCTCTTGCAGAAGTGGCCAGCTCGGCGTGATTTCTCTTAAATGGTTTATCGTGTAAGAGGCCACCAAAGCAGAAACAGCCATAAGTGAAAAAGGGACTTTGCCGGGTACTGGAACATGTAGATGTAGACGTAGATGTAATGTTTTTATTCCAATATGAGAAATATTTCGGGTTTTCAGTCACCGTATCCTTTAAGAACATGTACTTGTGAAGATTTTATTACTTTGTTCAAGGAGCAAAGTATAGGATTGTCTCCGTTTTTGGACTTTGAACTTTTTTTGTTTGTTCGGGTCGTGCTCTGGCTGCGCATGCGCAAACTTTCTCTTTCTCTTAGAGGTACTCTTCAGAGTCAATCGCGATGACCACTAAACGACGTGACAGATTTATGGGGAAAATAGGTATTAAAGAATTGTGTGCGTGACCGGAAACGAGTTTTTGTGTTATCCGGTTTTATTACATGACTAGCTCCGTGAGCGGGCCAATCTCGTACCCAGAGTCCTCGGGCTTCTTGATCAGCGGGTGAGCGCCCGGAGAGACTCTGGGATAATCGACTCCATTTTCCCAGAAAACGTGGGTTCCGGTCTGATTACGTATACTTGAGTTTAAACGGAAACAGAAAAGAGAAAACCGTAAACAGTAGAAACGATACCAAGATACTGTAACATAAAAAAACCCACTGAAATACTGTGAACTTAAAGGGAGTCGGCTGAAAATCCTTCCAACAATGTGTAGGCTACCCGTAGCCTCTTGGTAACTATAACTGGAGGTTAAAATTGTGGTTACATGCCTAAAAAGAAAGAAAAAAAAACGAACATAAATAAACTTTTTGGTCCTTGGTTCATGCACGTATCAAAAAGGTGAAACGGTTATGCAGTGATCAGCCGATTAGCTCATAATTTTATGTTTACTTGCAGGTAAACATCTTTGAGTTTTTCCTTCTGCAGAATTGTGCTAGAAAATGTTTAAATTTATTTTAGGAATTACTGTACCACGACGTTAACAATGCGTATAATTTCTTAATCATCTTGGTTTTGCCCACAGGCAAGTTTTCCACAGCCCCTCGGTAATAATCCGACTGATGGAACGCGCATGCTCAAAACCAATGCAACATACATGTGGACTCCGGTCGGAGAAAGCGATTATTACATTGTATGTGTATTGGCTAATGATCAATCTCTGAGAACAGACCTGAAATCAGTAAGTATTTAAATGTTAATTGTTTACGTTACTGGACCCTCTTCATTTTGTTAGGGTTAGCTTAACCCTAACCCCAGCCCTAGACCCTTGCTGGTGCCTTCATCGAAAAATTTGTGTCGACCCCAATTTTTAAATTTGTAGCACCATTTAATCACTTTCGTATACTAGAGAGAAAAGAAAATGATTCGTGAATCTAAATCGCGTAGGAGCCACAAGTATCCAATAGTTTATGAAAAATTGAGATGTAGCAAGTGAACTAATGGACCAGTCACAGCACTCAACGACACGAGCGGGCCGGACGGATATGATTCTTCGTCGTACTTTAAACTCCTTCGGGAAAACAAAATCGAATTTGCATTTAATCAGCTCCCAGAGAGCGAATACTTCTGAGCAATTGAACGGCCATGGATTTGGTTCTCGTTCAAGCCTAATTTGTTTTAGTCTCATATCTGTGATAATCTAAATTTAGAATCTCCCCGAATTAGTCATTGTTTGACAAATTAGACTTGGCCTTTTTCGTTACAAAAGTAAAGGTGGTGTGAGGAATGGAGCACTTAAACACAGTTTCTTTGTTAAGAAGTGTTTCACAATTCTGCTTTTAGTTCACATCATCTTCACAGCTGGCTGAGTCATTCTATCATCGGCTGGATTTATCTTGGAATGCAAAGGTGTCCAAACCAAGGGACATCTGCAGGTGGAAAAACGCCCTTATTTCTCCGACATCGTCAACAGTGAAGGTAGCCTTAGAGATATATACAATATGGTCAAATAGTACCGACACATTTACCTGTGTGTGTGTGTGTGAAAATCCTAGATATTTTGCCTATTATTTATTTGACTTTCAAATTGCCAAAAGTTCATGAACCATGGGCATTTTTTTTCAGGTTATTTTCAGTAAATCCTGCAGAGATAAGTGGCCAGTACTTAGGATTGCCACAGTCCAAAACTAAGGAAAAGATACACGAAACTATATAAGCAACATTGCTGTTTTGTTTTAGTCTTCAACTCCGTTCCCTTGCAATAATTTCTTTACAATTTGTCAAGGAATTGTCCCTTCACTCAAGTTTCGCGCATTTGGCAAGGTTCATATTAAACATCATCGGAAAAGTCCAACACCCTACATTCGAAGGGAAACAAGCAGTGTTTTTGAGTCTTGTTCTCTTCCCACCACAGCTAAGTTATGTTGGTTTTTGCCAAATGAATTTCCAATAGTTACCTGCAACAATTAACAAATAGTACTTAGCTCTTATTAACCGAGCAGGGGGTCTGTATGGGAGAATCGTGACCGAGGTCGTGAGTACAGACCAAACTCAGTGAGGTCTGTACACACGAAATTATTATATAGCAATTACTATTATATAGAGGATATTACATGGCCGCGCGGGGATACGAATTTTGTCTTCGAGTGCTGAAAGTATATCTCACGAGTGAGCGAAGCGAACGAGTGAGAGATACTTTCAGCACGAGAAGATAAAATTCGCTTCCCCAAGCGGGCATGTAATGTTCTATTTATTATATAGATATTGATAAAATGTCTAGATTTAAAACAACTTGTTTTACTCATAATCGAAATGATGAAAAAGTGGTCACCAACCCCTAAAACACGCATATTGTGTAAAATGAAACAAGATATGAAAGTTATGAAAAATAAATCATGATAATGTAAAATTTTGCCATAAAAATGTTAATGTAGCAGAGAAGAATTATATTAAAGCACAAAAGTATCTTACGATGACGAGGAAGCTCGCGTTTTATTGGTTAATCGTGTTCGTTACCATGACAACACATATATTCTCACGTGTGAAAGATAAAAGTTCAGTGCGCGCGGTGAAGATATGAAGTAAAATCCTGGTATTTCATCAGTATCTATATCATAAATAGAAATTATTATGTAGCAAACAAAAGCTATTTAATTCGTTTAATGAAACTGGTTTGTAACTGACATTTTGCTTGCGAACGGCGATGAGGGGGGATGAGCTGAACTTAACTCTGCCAAAGTTTGCTCGTCACGTCCCCCCTTCCCTTTTTTTGTCATCATGCTTTTTGACACTTCCATAAATAAATATTGGTAGAGGAAAATACTCAATATTCTTGCATTTTAGTTTGCAACTCTTTCACCTCAAAACATTATACCGGTCTAGATGCCGGTCTTGATGGGAAAATCTAGACCGCAGTCAATATAGATTTCAGCCAATCAAATTCGTGAATTTGGTAGCTCCCAGTCCTTATGAGACAGAGCCATATAATAATGCCTCTTAATAACCCGGTTGACTAAAATGAGAGGTTTTAAGACTTCCTAGTATCTGTAAAATATAAGTTGAGAATGATTTGTCTTCCTTCAAAACGGTAGCACCGAACTAGTGCTTTGTTAATGTATTTGTCACTGAACAATTTCTTAGAAAGTTTAAAACACGCTTTGGTTTGAATTTCAGATTGCCTCAGATGCATTTTGGGATCCCAATACATATATTTTCTCTTCGGAGTCGCTCATAGACCTTCAAGATATTCAGCAGTTCTTTAATGCCGAAACTTTTCAGCGCCAGAGAAAGTACAAAGGTTATAGCTTATTTTCTTTAGATATTAGACAGCACACATCAATTAACATACAAAACTAGAATCACCGACTAAGTCAAGGGGGTCACCATGCCCTCTCATGTGGGGAGCAGGGATGGCGCAGTGGTGTCAGAGCATTCGCCTCCCACCAATGTAGCCCGGGTTCGATTCCCAGATCCGGCGTCATATGTGGGTTGCGTTTATTTGTTCTCTACTCTGCACTGAGTGGTTTTTCTCTGGGTACTCTGGTTTTCCCCTCTCCTCAAAAAAAAAAAACAAAAAAAACAATTATATAAAAAAATCGGACGACTGGATTTGTTTATCACGAGTAACCAATAATCATAAACAGTACAATTACTGAGAAAAGAAGAAGAGCCAAGTTACGAAGGAAAGGGAAAATTTACATTAAAAGACTGACAAAGGAGGTGTATACGTAGAGTGTTTAATGTCGCTCTGAAAGAAAGAAAGAAAGAAAGAAAGAAAGAAAGAAAGAAAGAAAGAAGGAAAGAAAGAAAGAAAGAAAGAACGAAAGCCCCAATTTAGGAGTCTGTACACTGTTTCTACGGTGATTGAAACCAAAGTTGTGATTGGTTGATTTAAACTAAAACTTTGAATGTGATTGGCTTATTGAAGTATCCGATAACAACTTGGCAAGTGAATTAGTGGAAAACAGGAGTTTTCAAACCAATCACAATCGAGGAAATTGTAGTTTTTATGATTAGCTTTCTTAACACGTCTTTTTTTAAAATGATACAGCAGGTCTAAGTGAGGCTATCCGTGCAGAGGTGAAGCTGACGTCCATTTTGGAGGACATTTGGCAGAGAGCGGATCTCCTTAATCCAGACTTGGTTCAGTGGAGGTAAGGATACTTTGCGCTTCATTCATCCTTACTTCCTTGTTTTCACATGCGTGTTAACGGCAGGGGGTAGGGGTGGTGGTGATGGGGATGAGGAAGAAGGGGTGAGGCATTGGGTATAATTTTTACACTGTATTCCGATTCATTTGGACGGATTTTGACGAACGTTAATCTTATTGGTTAAAGCCAAAATCAAATGCATGTAGAAAAATACAAACGTGCAATTTGACCTCAGTCAGTATCGATGGCGAACAGCAGAAATTCTCCGGCAGCAGCGAAGGTTCTTTTCTGCTAGGTTTTACCATACGCTTTCCAAGAAATCCGTACCAGTTTTTCAGCGGTGTATCCTGCAAGAAAAACGTACCTTTCGTCTCTTCACTAGGTTTGTTGGAACCCAAAAAGGTGTTTTAAGAACATATCCTGGATTTCGGTTTCAAAAGACTTATTCTCATACACTCCAGCCTTGGTGAGTATAGTACTGTCGACGAAAGATGAAATTACTTCCAAAAACTGTGTTACCGTTGATTTCTAAGGGGTAAAACATTCTTGGTATCAAGTGATGTGGGTTGAGAAGGTTAATAAAATTGGCCGCCTAAGAGCGCTTCCTGAACTTATGCTTTTAGAGTTTGTTCTCCTGATTTCAGTCGAAATATCTCTCATGAATAAGTCAGGCCAGCTATCCAGTGGCTCTAATCCTCTTCAATCATTGATGATCAATACCGTGAATAGCGCTATCTATTTTTCGAACAAGCAAAACCTAACTGATGAAATATAAGTAGAACTTGGTAAAGTAGTGACTTGGAAAAGGTCAAAAGGACAACTGAAAAATCCCACGCGGATGTGAATTTCAGTCCTCCACAACAACACTCATGTAAGGAGTCCTAAGTGACTCCGCCTCAATGTGCAGACCGGTTCTACGGAAGTCGCATTCTCGAATATTGACTGGGATTTTTGTAGTTGTCTTTTCGATACATAGTTAGCTTACCACGAGCACATTGCACCATCTACCATAAATTGATTGATTTACATATTGTTTTAATTGTTTTAATTTATT
>NC_090872.1:15838999-15868999 GCF_036669935.1 Montipora foliosa
TTAGAGAACGAACACAACAAAGAGGTTGAGAAGAGAAAGATTTTTAAGCATAAACTGTTAAGGTAAACATATCTCACCGATGAGGGTTAATGATTTATTGTTAATCAAATTCTTTTCTTCATGATGAAGCAAGTATTTGTTCTTCCATAGTCTGGTCATTACCCTGACCATGGACAGCATCTTCCCACTGATATCCCGAGAAATGCATAGCCGTGTTAAATCTGAACTGCAGTCAATTCTTGTGAGACTTTTGCGGAAGTCACTTGTTACCTTAATCCGTCACTTCAGCGTCAACAAGGTAACGCTTTGTTAAAAAAAAAACGAAGTAAGATTTGTTGTCTAATAAATAAAAAGAACCATAGTAAAGATGTTCCAATTTCAAGAATGAAGAATCAATTAGTCAATACACTAAAAGTTCCCTTGAAACTAGTTATCCAATAAGAGAGTCCAAATATGTAACTGCTTATATACGTTTTTTGTCTAGACATCAATTAGATTCGTGCTGAGCAACGAAGGCCAAGCAGACCTGTATCCATTGCAGCCATTCAAAGAAAAGCTTGAAAAAGCTGTGAAATTACGACTGATCTCTTTTCAAGTTCCCTTTGGCACTGAAAGAGACGCGGTGAACAAAACCACTGCTTTAAACATGTCAGCGACAAGCACGTTCGATTCCTTGTGCCGCCCATACTATGCTAAACCTTCTCAAGAGAGTACAACAATCTTAACGAGTCAAGTGAGCTCAACATTGTCAAGTTTTACGACCCAAGGTCTGACGGAAAATCCTCATAGTACGCAGCATCAGGACAGTACTGTGACGCTCACAACATGTGAAACAGGTTAAGTGAATTCTCTTTAGCACGTTTCAAAACGTTTCTCACGTTTACTTTCTCCTACTAATTTCAGTAGGTTCCGAATATGTGTTCTGTGTTAGATTGAATCAGTTTAACATACTATGGGGCGCGGAGTGTAAAAATATTATGTAAGTACTTTCCCCCTATATTTTGTGTTATTTGTCAAATGTCACTAAAGTTGTCCTGTGATTATTTATAAATAACAGATTGAAGTACATTTTGTTATAAAAACGAGCGACAAAAAATAAGAACGTTTCGACCGCTCCGCGGTCATTTTCAAGTTCAACTTCATGGATAAAAAATTCCGCATATATACAATTTCTGAAACAATGGAATGAAAGGTAAAAAGCTAAAAAGCTAAGTATTTACATATGAACAATAAAAAAAACAGAATGCGAAAATGAAGTGCAAATAAGAGGTGAAGAGAATGAAAACTATTACAAGTGTTAAGTAAACAGCTTTGCGCGGATGGAATCACTTTGTTTGTTTAATTTTGGCTTAAGGTCCCGAATAAAACACATTTCAAAAATCAAACAATCGAACTTGTTCGAGCACTTCCTCAGGGCCTTGATTTTTGAAATGTTTACACTTCATTTTCGCATTATTATTTTTATTGTTCGTATGTAAATACTTAGCTTTTTACCTGTCATTCCATTGTTTCAGAAATTGTATATATGCAGAATTTTTTTATCTCTCGTTATTATAACAAAATGTTTTACTAAGAACTTATTACTTCGAAGATTGAAGTACTTTTGCGATTTATAAATCGCAAGATTACCAAGGTAAAATTAAAGTATTCTGCAGTATCGTTGCAAGCATTTCGCTCTTCATTATTCCTGAATCTGATCGGCGAGGACGTCACCGATTACTTCAGTTTCAACCAATCCTTCACGTGATTGAATATTTTGGCAGGGAACATGAGCCTGTCTTTGCACCCGGGACAACCCACTCCATTGACCAAGCTTATTTGGACAAGAAAGCTGGCTATTGGCTCAGTTTATGATATTTTCCCTCGGTGCATACGAAATGGTAATCCAATATCCCATTTCTTGATTTCACGGTTTTGTAATAAGCTCCACATTCCATCCTTTATTTGGTCTCTAGGACGGAGCAGTGCTAGCAAATCCACAGAAAAGGACAAAGAGATAAAGCAAGGTCTCACCCCGATAGAGACAGGTATAATTGTAGGAGTTTCTGTGGTGAGCGTTTCTTCCTTCTTCTGCATTTTGTTCCTGATTATAGCAAGAAGGAGACGAGAAACAAGAAAACGAGTTTCACCAGAACGCGACGAAGGGGATGACAGGAATTCAGAGAAGTCCGAGATATCAGAAATTGACTCTAACGTGAACGTAGTTTTTAATCGTGCGTATCTTTTCCACGAGGAAGTGAGGACCTGTCACTCAACGTGGAAAGTCTGCGAGAGAGCCAACAAATTTCCAATGCCTAAACATGCGCCAGAAGGAGCATGGTTTTAATAGAAGTATCACTCGAAGCCTTCCTGCTGAAACGTTTCCATATAATTTTCAAAGGGTAGCTCCATTCTTTTAACATAAACAAAGATTAAACTGTTTCAGCATTTGAGAAAAATAATTCCTGTCACCTAATTTCGTTTCAAAATTCCAAAACTTCGTATTTTACAACGCGTTGAAGTTTCACTATTGTCTCTTTGCACAGATATTTTATAGTGGTTAGTAGTATTGAAAAGAGTTACAAACTCCCGAAAACTTTGGGACAACAGTTTATTTGTACTAGTCTTCTCTTATTAGAATATAATTTATTTGTCAATTAATCTAAAAAGAGTTCTAGCTACGTAGAATAACCATAAGGACTTTAAACCAGGCAGCAATCCTTTACCTAACGATACTGGAACATTACGGGTCATAAAATCCACAATTGCGGAGACCAGGAACAAAGACAGCATGTCTATCTACTTAGTCAAATTTGAAATTAGAGTGCAGTTCCTATCAACGGCATGCAGTCGTGAAACAAAAAAAGACAGACAAATTGCGCTAAGATGTACAAATTTTACGATGATGTATATATTAATTTACCTATTTTCAATTAAACTGAAGTTTGCCGATGTTCTCCTCTGTAAAATCTATATTAATTTTTGTTTTATTTCAATGGGGGTGCACTTGATTCGCCTACTTTGGAATAGGAATGTTTGAGTTTGTCAAACACGTTTTTGAATTTCTTCCTGAGTTACTGGAAATAAGAATGAACTTGAAAATAGTGCGGAAGCAATTTGTAAGAGGTATTAAAGCCTCGCCGAATCTGGCTTCGTTCCGAAAAAAACTTGCAATTGAGGTTATTCCGTTCACTTGCATTTTTAGTTTTCACTCTAGAGAGTAGCAGCCCATGATGTTTTTTCATCAAAGCACAAGAAACTGTTGACAAGATTCCTGTTTGTTGGATTAATAAATTAGATCCGTGTGAAAATCTGGCACTAATCGAACTATGAACAGGTTGTACTGTAAACTGGCAGGAACGCCTCGAGAAAAGAGAGACTGTTAGTAGTCATTGATGGCTTGCCACTGTCTCTGTGAACAAGAAAGGTAAAAAAGACAAGTTAACGCGATTTTAAGAGTTTGGTTCGTTTGAAGGACTTGCAAGGAAGGGTAAGCGACAATCAAGGATACATCGATTATATACAGTCATACCATCTCGGAGTCGTTTTGTGATTCATCTATTCTAGACTGCAGAAAGTTTTAAACTTACTTTTAGTTGCGTGTTAGGAGCGTACAGTTTGTCTCCTTGCCGTTCAATTTCCCTTTGCTTTTTAAGAAATTTCCTTGAGCTAAATGATTCATTAGAGTAAGCCGTTGCCTGGAATAAAAACAAAGTTAGTTGATGTTAAATTTAGCAAAGGATTTTTCAGGAGATAGATTCAGCTGGATTCAGTTACCTGTCTCTTGAATGGTTACTTTCATTGGGTACGCCTATTTTGACTGGCTAGGTTACTTTTCTTTAATTTAATTACGCTGTATCTGCTTATTGATAAAACGCGCCCATCAATTGCTTACCCTTTTAACAGATGCAGCGAAAACGTCTCCCTCTTTGAGACTGTACTGCATGCTCGGAGTGGAGGATCGGAAAAAGTTCTTAACGTGGTATCTCTTTAAAAGCTTCTTAAATGCGACGCGAACCTTTCAAAATAAAAAGAAAGATAAACACCAAGCTATTACGACCCTTACCCGAACCTGCACAAACCATGAGACTAAAACGCAGCATGGGTGTGCGGTACGACAGGTTGTGGGAAGTTCATCGGGTTTGTTAAGTGTTACCCACAACTGAAAATACTGAAAACCTTAACATTCCCGAAAAAATTGTTCTCATTTAAACAGTGTATATCAGTTCATTTTCAAGCACTGTTCTGTGCAGTCCAGTTATTAATTTCTGGCAAAATCATATTCAATTTCTCATAGTTATGCACTAGAATTTTGTTCGTGCCTCCTTTTACCCTCGCCCAAAGTAACAACATATAAACAATAATAACTGACGAATTCAAACGGAGTAGACAATCGAAGCGGGAATTGAACCCGGGCCACATTGCAATTGGTGCGAGGCGAGTATTCTCTCCACTACGGCAGCCCTGCACCCACATCAGTAAATAAAGACTATGTTTACACTTGACTTGGAGTCCTAAAATATGTTTTATGTTATGTTTTACGGTATTTTCCGTGTTATATATATTTCTTCTAAAAACGTCGTTGGTCTGATATAGAGAACACCATTCGAAATGAGCGCATAAAGAAAAAAAAGAGAAAGAAAAAAGGGAGAGGGAGGGGAGGGAAAGAAATTAGTGAAGAGGGAAGGACAGTATAGAGAAAGATGATGGGAGTGAGGGGATAGATAGAGGAAAGAAAGAAAGAGAGGAATAATTTAAAGAAGGAATGAATAAAGGAAGGCCGGAATAAATGAAGGAAGGTAACGAAGGGAGGGAGGAAGTATAGTACATGTCATTACTTGTTATTGTCACTTTACTATCCACAAATGCAACGAAAACAATGTAATTACGTGCAATTTTCTCATTGTAATTATACGATTACTTTGTTGACTGCTGTAAAAATACAGATCCGTCCGCCTCGACTTGCTTTGCTATTTTCGGGCGCAACTGATTTGTAATTGAATTAATTGTTACTTTTCTCTATCATTTAGTCAGTTGAAACTCTTAGAAGTTCCATTGTTCAAAATGTGTATGTCCTTGGTCAAAGAAAATCGTCCTTTTCTTTAAGAAACTAAAGCCTGAATATCGAAACAAGATAAAGTGATTAGAACAATAGAACGTGAAAGTGATTAGAAAGTGGAAGCGATTTTGGAAGTCCAAATTGACGGTTTTGCTGAGTTCAACCAAACTGCCATTAACCGAGTTCTATGGTTAAAATACTCAGCGATCATTTTCCCCACTTTAAAAAGAACCTCTTTATTTGGAACTTCCTTGTTCAAAATGTACATGTTTTTGGTCAAAGAAAACCCTCCTTGTCTTAAAATTGAAAATCGAAACAATAGAAATTGGGTAATGAACTGACGATTTTCCGAGTTATACCAAACTGCAATTGGTTGGCTGATTAACCGAGTTTCATTGTTAAAATATTCAGAGCTCATTTTATTTACTTATTATTTGAAACTCTCAGAAGAGAGGTTAACTATCAATAGAGTTATTTCGGTAGAGTTATGACTTAGAGTTAGAGTTAACGACTGCCAAAATCCTGAATTCAAGATTTTGGACTTCCAAAATCTTGAATTCAAGATTTTGGACTTCGGCAGTCCAAAATCGTGAATTCAAGATTTTGGAAACTTAACTCTAACTCTACGACATAACTCTATGAAAATAACTCTAAAAATAGCTGTCCCGCTCAGAAGACATTTAAAAAATGGACATGTTTTTGGTCAAAGGAAACTCTCCTTTTCTTAAAGTAAAAACTCTGAAGTGGGGAAGGGTTAATTATTAAAGCCTGAATATTGAAAGAATAAGGAATAAAAGAAGGAAGGAAGGAAGAAATGAATAACAGGAAGGAACAAATAAAGAAGGGAGGAAGGAATACGGAAAGGATTGAAAGAAGAAGGGAAGCCAGGAAGGAAGGAAAAAGGAAGATAGGAATGGATAAAGGAAGGCAAGAATAAAACAGAAGGCAGAAGGAAATGAATAAAGAGAGAAAGGGCGGAAGAAAGGAAAGAGGAAGAAAAGAAAGGACTTTTAAATAAAGAGAGGAGTAAAATATGGAAGTAAGGAAGGAATTAACAATGGCAGGAATTGATAAAGGAAGAAAGGAAGGAAGGTACGATTGAAACAAAAGGAAAAAGGAAAGGAAAGAACAGGAGGGAAGAAAGTAGGAAATAAAGGAAGGAAAAGAGGAACAAACAATGGAACAAATAATACAAGGAATGAATGAAAGAAAGAAGGAAAGGAGACAAGGAAAGAGAAAGGACTTAATAAAGAAAGGAGTAAAATATGGAAGTAAGGAAGGAATTAACAATAGCAGGAATAAAGGAAGGAAGGTACGATTGAAAAAAAGGAAAGGAAACAACAGGAAGGAAGAAAGTAGGAAATAAAGGAAGGAAAAGAGGAACAAACAATGAAACAAATAAAACAAGGAATGAATGAAAGAAAGAAGGAAGGAAGGAAGGAAGTAGGGGCAAAAGGAAGAACATAAGGAAGGAATAAATAAAGAGAGAAAGAAAGGAATGAAACTGAAGGAACAAGTGATTTCAAGATTTCTTTAATCCACACTTACCTTCAATATACCGTTGTTTTTCGGTGTTGAAGCTTTGGCTATCGGTTTTAAAGCAGAGAAATTCCACACAAAATTTGCCCTTTAACAGGTAAAAATGATTTCCAAAATCTCATATACAGGACTGCTACATTTTTATTTAAGGTTTGCTCTCCAAAATCCAGCAATTGGTAACCTCTAGTATTCATTTCAGTTTTATTTGCCGTTGAAGCTCGTGCCTTTCGTGTCTTCGTGAACGACATTTCCTTGCAACTTTGTCTCAGAGATCTACTGATTTCAGTCAAATACAATTGCTGGACATCTCGTGTTTCCCTCGTTCAACACGTCCTTAAATGGCTCTTGCCACTTGAAGTGAATGAATAAATCAAAGGAACAGTGATAGTAAGGAAGGAAGGAATAAGGAAATAATAATTGAGAAAATAGAAAAGAAAGTAAGAAGAAACCGAAGATTGAATGAAGGAAGGAAGGAACGAAGAAAGGAAGGGACGAGTGAAAAAAGGAAAGAATCGAAGAAAGGAAACATAAAACGTTTACTTGACGAAAGGGAGAAACGGAAGAGAAAAGGAGGGAACAAGGGGAGAACAAAGGAAGGAAGGACGCATAAAGATCTGCAAGTTGACGACAACTCTGCGAAATCTTCATTCCTGTATTCTGTATTTTAAAGAGACGACTGATCAAAAGTTAAAAACGACAAGGACAAAAAGAGAACATAACATAAAGAAAAGGAATGCAGCAAGAAAGAAAGTCGCAGAGAACGAAGTCAGTTGAAACCACTATAGAAAGCAAATTGATAAAAGTGAGTAAACAAAACAAGAGAAAATATGCAGTGCCATGAAAAAAACGAAGATGATAATGTTAGGGTCAGAATGAGGACGGAAAGAAGATTTTGAGGAAAGACAGCAAAAGTAGAAACAGTCAATAAGTGGAGGAAGGAAACAAAACAGTAAACGCAAAATACGAAGACAGAGTGGGGACGGACACAGTTGGCCGGAATAACAAGACCCCCCCCCCAAAAAAAAAAAAATAAATAAATAAATAAATAAATAAATAAATAAATAAAAGGGAAAAAAAAGAAAAAAGAAAGAAATACCAAAACCAAAAAAAAAAACAAAAAAACAAAAGAGAGTTTAACAACAGACTGTTGGGACAGAATAGTGTGTAAGACAAAGAGACAACAAGTGGTAAGACATTACATCACCTCTTGATTGAGAAGTATGTAGCAAACAAAGAAGAGTGGTCCCTATAGAAAGAAATGAATAGGAAAACGTAAGTAAAAGAAAACTCTTGTAAATAGCAATAAGTGGTGGATAAACTGAAGGATCGAAGATAATGCACTATATGCCTTCACGACTAGTCTCAATGTACGGATCAAGAGTTGACAACATTCTTTATTTCTGTGGCCAAAACGTTTTTCATAAGTATTTGAAACTACGACTACATGAGCGCGTGACTTTATCTCGCGCTAATATAACTTCTTTTCATTAGATATTTCTTCCCTAAGTAGGCTGATTAAAACCAAACTTAAAGGTACATTTGTGGAAGCCTTTGACTGAATATAAAATCTTGATTAATTATTATCACCTGAGAAGAGCTGAGGAGGACAAAGAAGTAAGACATAACCGATGAATCAGAGTTTGCTTGTAAGAAAGCTAACAGCCACGTGACTGCAAGAAGTGGTAGGAGAATGATGCATCCCTTCAAAGACAACCTGTGAATGTGAAAATGGTGGCAGCAATGGAAAAAAAAGTGGTTTACAAAACAATGGCATTCATCTGAAACTGACTTGCGTATTTTTATTGCTTTTAAAGACATATTTGTACTATTTGGTTTTGTCGAGTTCATCTTCCGTCTCGGTTTTAATAAAATAAAATAAATAAATTAGCAACCAAGCTAGTTCACATGCACCCCATTTTTAATAATCTCAAACAGACATGATTAAGAACCCCAACAGGAATTTGGGACAACCGGAAAAAAAAACTCCAAACCACAGGTTAGAACGGGAACCGCATGCAAACTCAACGCGATGGCCACTGGACCATGCTGCCTTGCCAAAATGTAAGAGAGAGGTTGCTACCGATCTTGAATTCAACATTCTTTCCGTAAGGACAGGGATTTTGGAATGATTGGTTTCACTTCATTAACCCTGCGATCAAAAAAAAAAAAAAGAAAAAGAAAAAAGTATGCGAAGGCTTATACTCAAACGCATTTTGTAACGCTATTCATTTAATCAAACCAAAATGCTTTTGTCTTGGTATTTGTTAAAACCATCGATGCAAGATTCTAAAGCAACGTAAAATCGCCCCGCGGCCTCGCTTCACTGACAGTATTAGTCCTTTGATGTCCTCACCTAACGTTATGAATGAATGTTTTATTGGCAAATAGTTTCTGGCGCTTTTCTACTGTGGGAGATATTAGAACACCAATCACCATCCCCAAGATGATCACATTTGTCTGAAACAAAAGAAAGGATGCAAAGTTCAGCACATTATTAAGACTGTAAGTAGAATTCTATTCTTATCTTTACAAAAGTTCTGTCGATAAATATTCATCTATAAAAGCTGCAAAAAAAAAAAAAAAAAGAAAAAGAAAAAGAATGACATTGGCAATTCTTAGTTGCACCCAAGCATAAGCCTAAGTAGGATTTTTCATGCAGTTAGTTTCTGGAAGACAGCCAGCAAGACACTCTGCACGCATGTACAGGCCGCTGTTTTGCGATTCGTACCAAAATAATGACAGCAACTGGTGGAAGGAAGAGTGATAAGAGCACAATTTCTGTCATCCAGCATCTAAAAAAAATGACAACGAAAGCGGTTAGGGTTTCGATTCATGGTGTGGAACGTCCAAATAGGCTCCCGTGCAAATACTTCGCATGAAAAAGGCTTACACTGATCGATGAAAAGTTAGATGCCTTCAAATCGCTATAATTGGGGTAAAGAAGGGATAGTCATCGCAAAAAAAATACCGAAGATTACAAATAGGAAATACTGCTGGCATTCGATTATTTGGAAAAGGAAAACATGTAAAAACGCTCATGTTCAATGATACTAACATATTTCCTGTGCCGTAATATTCCCAAAAAATAGCCATGCATAATGCAGTCATGCCACCTGGTAAACCTGAAACGAACGAAAGAGGGAAAAAGTGTTGACACGGGTTGAATGACACAAACGTGATAAGTCATTCCATGAGAAATGCTGTCATGAAACAGACTGGAGAAAGCATGAAATATACCACGCAATCTGCAAGGCATGGTTCTACCCCAAATTACAACTATGATCTCAAAGAGGATTGGGTGGAATGTGCTGTTTCAGTGCGAGCTACAACAGTACTTATTACCTTCAAAGGTAGCAAGCAATACATCTTTGGGCTTCAATAATTAGTGCTTGTCGTACTGAGCCAATCATACACTCTAAAAAGAACAAACAAGCCAACGACAAGCAAAACAAACTCACCATATCCTAGAATGTAGTATCGCTTGAGTAAACTCCTTTTCTGAGCACAGAGCACTTCAATAAGAGCTAAATACAAATGCCACCCTTCTACGAGCGTCCAAGAAAACATGGCGGTCAGGGAAAAATGAAGCGCGATCCCAACGGCTTTGCACAACCACTGAGGGAGAAAAAAATGCATTACTTGAAAAACCTAATCACAAAAAAAAAACAAAAAATATAATGTAACAGACCACAGACGATCGTTTCTGGCAGCGATAAGTGTTATCTACAGGGCAAATTATCAGAGCTGTGTCGATCGCAGTTCACAGTTGCCGCTGTTACGTTAAATAACATTATCTCTTTTAATATTTTACTGTTTTTGACTGGCCTGGATTTCTCTCTCCAAAAAAACAAGGTCATTCCTACAGTATCCGCCTACGCCTTTTGACAGTCTGAACAGATAACCTTCTCTACCTGTATTGTATAATTCTTCGCGTTGTACGTAGCCTCATTCCGGCACATACTTGTTGAAAATTGCATAAGAAAAAAACAATTGAAAAGTTAAAGTGCTACTGTGATCAAATTTTTATCCCTTGAGTTTTTTGGTTTATCACAGAGAGTACCATAAAACATTAAAAATGCTGTTTACCGTTTGGAAATATCTGCATTGGTTCCGGAGATATTTAAGTTTGAAAAATGTGTTAAATATGCATTCACCCAACCCTATAGAACATAAAGAATATAAATAGAGCTATCTCGGTCAATTTGCAACAGAGACCATTGAAACTTGGTGAGCTGATAGTTCTGAAGGCAACACACCTATGACTGTAAAGAAATTGGTTCCCATGGCAACTCACTCTTTCCCAGTCCCCTCCAACCTGATTTCAATATTTTGGTGATCTCAGGCTAGAAATACATTTACCAAGGCCACAAACATGACCTAACATCTTTATATGCTGGCAGGATCATGCAGATGAGGCACCATTTGCAAATATCAAAACAGAACGCCAAAGGTGGTCTGCAAAGCTCTTAATGTCAGGGAGGTCTGGAACCCAGTATGTTTCCATGGTAACAAAAATGGTATGCTCATATTGTGGAACACATCTACTAGAATCTTAGTGCAAAGAACCAAGTACTTCTGATACAAATTGGCTGAGATATCTTTCTCCATCATACTTGATCAAAATTTGGTTGGGTTTATGACGTCATCACTTGGCTAATTTGCATATTAAAAAAACTTGAATATCTCCAGAACAAAAAGAGATATTTGAAAATGGTAAACAGCATTCTTCTTCTCGCACAGACTACGTGTTTATGTGCCAAAATGGCTTAGATAGGGAAGATGCAAATTTCGTCACAGTAGCACTTTAAGTTGGACTTACTAGTATTAGAAAGCTTGTTACCTACTTCTGGAGGACTTCGCGAACACTTTTAAGACACTGCTCTAACTGAATTAAGGTATTATTTTCCCACAACATCAAGTGGCCAAAAAGAGAGTTAGCTTAAGTCCTAATTGAAGTCAATCTTAAATTTGCATTCCAAAAGAAAACGTGCCCTGTTTGCCGAGAATAAAGTGCCAACTGAATCGTCAAGATCATCCTGTTGAGTTGCGAGATAAAAACGCCAGTTTACCTTGTTATCAGTCTGACTAGAACCGAACAAGAAAAGAAGTTGGACCAAAGCCATGTTAAATGCCACATTCTTGTGCACGTGGATGTGATCCCCTTTAAGACTAAAAGATACAATTCAAAATTGTACATAAAAGGTTACCATATGTAAAGGAGATAAACTAAGAATAAAGCCAGGATTCGAGCTAGGATCCGAGGCCTAACCGAGACCTAACTAGACTAGAACTAACGCAAATAGACCTAACCTAACCGATTCGAGACCTAACCTAACCGAGAGATTCGAGAATAAATAGCGGAGAAAGCTCATCTTAGCTCGAATCCTGGCTGGAATCCTGGCTCGGATCCTAGCTCGAATCCTGGCTCGAAGTTTAGGTATCCTCTATGTAAAGCAATAAAAACGAGCTACGTACTGTAAAACACTGTAAATCAATATGGCAACTAAACAGCAAGCGGCTGATAAGCTGCCACCAACATAAGACATTATCATAAATGTTTTGTCAGGAACTTTGATCAACATCTCCTAATGGGAAGAGACAAAATGAAAAGATGTTAGATTTGGTTACTCGAAAAAGTGTTGTTCACAGAGATTATATAAATTGATCTCAGGTGACCTTCTCACCGGAGAGTTGTGTAAATCAAACAGGAGAGCAAAGTTTGCTAGATGTGAGCAGTGACACACTGTGTGGGTTTGATTGGTGGAAAACAGGTAACATCCGTGACCAAACCATCGATCATCAGGGGAGCTGAAAAAAAAAAATTCATAGGAAATAGATTGATTGTTAAGCTAACGGTGAAAATACGACTTAAATTTGCGTTTTGCCAAAAGTGAACTTTTCTTGCTTTAGCTCATTTTTTGCATGTTTTCTGCAGCCACAGGGAACTTGTATAAAAAAGAGAGGGACAAGTTAGAATTACAGAATTTTCTTAATTGTTTTAATGACAAGCAGCAGCCTGCCGTTTCACGAAACTGAGGCGATGCTAAATGGCTCTGATTAGTTGGACTCCCCATTGCGTAGGTAAAGTTGGTTTTCAAGAGTCATGATGGGGAAGATCACAAGTGTTTTGTTACACTGGTTTTACATAAGAAAGGAAACTTGCGCAGGCAGGAGCTCGAGCCTGAGGATTTAAGTTCTCGCACAATGATGAATCAGCTCTTAAAAGATGTCTATGATAGGTAGCCTTGGAGCAAACAATCTAAAAGTAATCTAAATACCTTGATTTCATGTTTAGAAATCCACAGATAAGCGGAGTTGTGCTGTTATGGATCTACAAGACGTCAAGAAAGGTTAGGTAGCAGTTAAGCACCACACCTGATCAAAATTAAAGACTAATTACTCTGTAAAATGAAGAAGGAGTGCAGCAGTCAATAATACCGTAAATTTACCATCAAGGTTTGGTTGCTCAAAACCTTAGCATGCTTCCCTTACAATGCTTCCTTTATAATTTAGTCGATTTATCCTCCTGTGGCCAAGCACCTAAAGATTGCTTTCACTAGGTTAGGGTTAGGGTTAGGGTAAGGTGAGTAAGTAAAAAAATAAAAACAGAAATAAGAAATAAAAATAAAAATAAAAACAACGCAACACCAAATAAAGAGGGTTGTTGTCACTTACTAATAAGAATGAAACTTTGGCAAAAACTCATTTTGAAAAGCGAAAACAATAAATCTGTATGCTCTTCACGCGAATTTCAATTACAGAACAGTTCTTAGCCGGGATCTGGAAAACAACGATGTAAAAAGGTAAAGATTGGTTTGTGTAGAATTTATTGTCGTTCATGACAGTTTTACAGGCATTTCTGATGACGTCCCGATTTGTTTCAATATCATACAAAAAGTTAAAAGAACTGACAAGTCTTTCTTATATCTCCAGTTTTAAGCCTTCTGGTCTCAAATGATCAGTAAGATGGCCATCAAAAACCGTGAAGAATAAAGTCGACGCAAAAGTCCTGATGAGTCCATGCATTATTGGCCCAATTTATACTAGAGACGGATAATCCGTCTAAGCGAATTATCCGTCTGGTCGTTTAATCCGTCCAGTATAAATACGGGACAAACTGTAAAGCACAGTATTAGTTTGTCTTATAGTTCGTCCCGTTTATACTAGACGGATTATGCATCTTTGTTCTGTTGCCTTTGTTCAGGTACTTCGTTTATGCGAACACATTTTGTATCCTACTGCTAAGAGACCGCTGGCTTTCTGTAACGAGCTGTTCATTCCGGCATCTAAGTTCGTCTGTTGGTGCGTTTATACACACAGACGGATTATCCACCTTAGTTAGTCTGCCAAGACGAACTAAACAGATAGTTCGTCTTGACGGATAATCCGTCTGTTGCCCGTATTTATACACGGACGGATTATCAGACGAACTAAAAAATTCTTGCCCAAGTTCGTCCAGACGGATTATCCGTCTCTAGTATAAATTGGGCCATTATCATTTTGTAACTTATCAAATTTTCAACAGAATTACTGCTCAAAGATTTTTCGGAATATCTTGCTAAAATTTTCAGGTATTATTGGCCCTTATTCAATGCACTCTTAATATTCAGAATTGATTCCTACACCGATCGATAAGATTATGATGCGCTTATTCAAATGAGGCAAATTTATAAACAATAAACTCGACTATTCTTAGAAGAGTAGCATACATTTAACATAGTAAAAGAGCAGGATTCATTGCGAAATGATACGGTAAGGCAAATGACGTTCTCGTAAGCGTCGCTGTCTTCGTTTCCCAAGCTCCTTATCACTTGAACGAGTTTCAAAATAAAGAAACATTGATTCACTTGAATTTGATGGATATACAGGAAGCACTTCATTTCAGTCACTTACCAAGTTTTCAAAGACAAGTTCAATCGGGTCCGCCAATGCCTGGTAAAACGTCTGTTCTTCGGTGATTATTCTCCCTGATATCACGACAGAATTGACCACAGATTTGTTATAAGGCACCTCTGCTCCCATTTCTTTCATGCTTCTGCAAACAAAGGACCAGTTAAAATTATAGCTTTATCATTAACGTTCAAAAAAATCTCCTCGAACGGATCCGATAATAAAAAGAGAGAAAGAAAACAACACGAAGCAAAAGAGACCAAACCACTTTAAATAACAGGGCTAGCAGGAAACGAGATAGCTATACAGCCATTGTCTCAACAGTTTGATATCGCATGATGTGACACGGGCCAGGATAAAAATTCGAAGCAAAGACACCCCTGCCACGAGCATAAGCAAAATGGCTAGTAAATATTTCTTATTCTCACTTTATCTCCAGCAGTGGGTCAGACGTCAAAAGATCCTCCAAGTTCTTGTAGAATATTGAACTCAAGCAAGTATAGTACGCTGCAATGAAAAACAATATTTTTGTGTGGTTGCAAGTTTTCTTTTTGAACGATTGTGTTGTTTCTACGATTTCTACACGATCCAGGTCTTAAAGAAAAGACAGCTAGCATCAGCATTCACAACTTGTATGTTTCGAAATATCGCCTCTGAAGTATTACATCCGAATCAGGAACTTTCTTGCAATGTAACCTTACCATCAATGATGTAGACATCATTGGCGGACATGCCTCCTTTTCCGTCCACGCAATTTATAGCTGCTCCATATTTTTTGTAAGTTAGATGCGCGGTTGGACTCGAAGCACACCAGCCGCCATCTTGAACGGCAAACACATTCCATCCCCGACTCCTGGTCACCTCTGCACATTTTTCCACGGCGTTTTCACGAGTTAAGAAGCTGTCTTTTAGCAAGGGGTGCGTTCCTTCAATGGTTGGGACTGCGCGGTTTTCATCGTCATCGCGGAAACAACCAAGACTGGAATAAAACCCTGACAAAGAAAGGAACCCGCACCGTTATCAGTTTGCGAACAGCTATCCTTTCTTTTTCTTTTTTGAGGTTTTTGCTACATGTTTCTTTTGGCTGATTAAAAATCTTATCAGTAAAATGACCTCTGGATCTCCTTTGAAAGAGACAGTCTGTGAAGTTACAGGCCCAGAGTGAATTCATCAATACTATTCTACTTATTTGTGTTACTTCCCTCATCGGTTGATGTGTTCCCTTCTAACTTCTCTTCTCTTTCGACTACCGCAGATTGGAAAAAAAAAACAGTTCTTTACGGTTAATTAACTGACCTTGAACATGTTATAGGCAGGCTGCTGAGTGTTATTTCTCGCGATATATAACAATTTTCTTTCTCTAAAACGATATCTCTCTTTGCGATCATAGCACATACCAGTGAATAATCACATCAGTGATTCATTTTTCGAATTGCACATTTGGGTCCACTTCATAAGGAACCGCCTCCCTGATGGCATTTTTTGGTCAAACTTATACTAAAAATAAGTGAAGTGAAGTCTTTATTTTATGAGGGTAGCATTCAATAGCCGTATGCTTATGAAGTTGTGGCCCTCAATCTGACCAGATCACAACACCAGGAACTCCCGGTGCCCTTGCTCTTTTCGATCAGTGTAAGGGATCTTTAACGTCCCACAGAGTTAATGAGCAAGTGCTGTAAGACGGGGTCTAGGGTTTGTAGAAGACTTGAAAGTCTACTGAACCATTGCGGATTGTAATCACAAAGGCAGCACTTTCTCCTCAGTTATTTTAAGACTGAGTTTTGGGGTCCGGCCGGAGTCGAACTCACGCCCCTCTTGCATGGCAGCCCGATGCTCAACCAACTGAGCCATCAGGATATAGACAGACTATGACTAGCAACGGAAAACCTTACCTGACGCTAGTTTATCGGAGAGTGCGTCTCTGAAAAAGGAAGAGGGACATCTAATCTGATTGGCCATCAGTGATGCATTCCTGCTGCTCTCTGACTTGTTACTCATCACGGAAATCGTCTCACCCTTAAACTGAGTCATCTCGACAACATCAAGGAATATTTCTTTCGAAGACAAAGAGAAAAACTCGAAATTACAGTGGAACCCCGTTAATACGGTCATCAACGTGCCTAAACTGAAAATTGGCCGTATTAACGGGGTAAGGTGAAATTCATGACCAAAGGGCCGTAATGACAAAAATCGCATTTGCACTTCCAGAACAACATTTAAGAAACAACATCAGGAATTTACGTAGAGTAATTGTATAAAATACTTGAAACTTCACTCAGTAGGTAAAACGCTTGAAATTGTTAAGTGTACTGTATGTTCTGAGCCTAAAATCAAAACAAGAACAGGCCCAGCTTACTATGCTTCTAAAAAACGGAAGCCGCCTTAATTACCAAAACGGAAGCCGCCATAATTACCTAACCGAAAGACTTTAGTACCAATCGTGTTTCTGATGAAAGCACATTGACTTAACCCCTTTGTAATTTGCCTTACTGGATGTTACAGTGGCGTCAAGATCATGTTTGTAATGAAAACAGGGAGGAGTGTTGCTGACAGTACTTTGTAAAGTAAATCGGCTGTTCGATTACCGTGGTAAATTACAAAGGTCAATGAACTTGACATGTCACAGGCGTTTTGATTTTCGTAATTTAGCGCGAGTGCCCGTATTAACGTGGTGAAATTATATATAGAGGAGTCTACTGTTAATGGGTTACCATTAACGAGGATTTTCTACAAAAGAATGTATGGCCGTTTTGCCGGGCCAAAAAAAAGTGCCCGCAATAACGAGGTGGCCGCTAGGCGGGGTTCCATTGTATTCCTTTCTAAAAAAAATTGTTTAAATAAAGGTTATAGAAATTTAGAACTAACTGGAAGAAGAAGTAAAGGCCTACCAACGTTAGGTGATTTGATTCTCAGTCCTAGATTGTGGAACTTGTCTGGGTCGCCTATGGCGTTGTTCCTCATGTCTTGAAGCTGATGATAAGCGACTGCTTCAGTGGTGTCCTCTAGAGCTTTCACCATTTCCATGGCCTTCAATGCAGTCTACATATCACAAATAAATTCTGTCTTTTTTGATAGATTCGTAGATAGAATAATGATAAAACAGAAAAGAATCTCGAAACCAGCAAAGAAGCAAATGTAGCCGGTGTTTGAAAAAATACATTTTGAGGAATTGTCCCTTACACACATTTGAAAAATTCAGGTGGCCTCAACTCGCGGGATTCGAAACCATGCCCCTGCGATACCGGTGCAATGCTTTACCATCTGAGCTATGAAACCACTCAGTTGTAAGTGGTCACTCCTCAGCCCAACAAAAATTGACCTGCTCACAACTGAGTGGCTTCAAAGCAGACTTGGTAGAGTAATGCACCGGTTATCGCAGAGGTCATTGGTTCGCATACCGTTTAAGCAACCTGAATTTTTCAGTTGTCCATAAAAGTGGCTTTCAATTGAGTGTCGAAAGTAATTAACAAATTGCTTTGGTTTATGATTAGTTCACTCAGTGATTGGTTCAAAGTTCTCGCGCCACTTTCTCAACCAATCAGAAGTGAAACCAAAACCAATAGTGGCTCGCGCATGCACATTTTCCCGCGCTTTGTGTCGGCTACGTGTAATTACTTCGAGTTTTGATTGGTTTACCGGATTGCCTCCGTCCCTTCTGATTGGCTAAAGTAATTACTTTGGTTTTGGCTCTACGACAATCGATTGAAACTTGCTCTAAGAACCAATAAAATTGCTCAAATTGTCCAGATAAGTGCGAGGATCACTTCACTCTTTCGTCAATAATCCGCACTTCAAATACGTACATTTATTTCATTCAATACATTTCCTATTCTACACGACTGCATCTCAACATGGGCGGCGATTCTGCCGTCTGGTAGCAAGATGGTCTTAAGAAATTACGATCAGGTAATTGCTTTGAGATTTGCTTTAACACATTGTGTACAGTCAACACATTGTGTACAGTCTTGTAGAAGACTGGAGTGAGCTTTTAAAACACTCTGCATGTGCTTTCCGCTCTTGCATGACATCAAAAGAACACGTGATGTTTTTTTTTTCGGAGCGAGTTGAGTTTTAGGCTCGAGTGAGTACTATCTAACATAGAGTTTATAATACAGTCCTGTAGTGTGATATAACGAACGATTGCAATAAGAATGTCATTCGTGCACACTGCAAATACAATAGTTTGTTACCCTTTCCATGCCATTCCACGCCTGTCTGTTTTTAGCGTGCAGCAGATTGTTCACCACTCCACACATGTTCTGTTAAAAGACAAACGAAAAGGCAACAACTTATTCTTTCCAAGCTAACCGAAGTGACGAAGGGTATTTGACGCAAAATCAAATCTCTTATATTTAATTTTTCATACAGCGGCAATCTAGTTTACAGATAGACTACTCTGCCAGAGCAGGACGGAAAGCTAGGTAATTTAAAGCTGTTTTGAAGAAACTAGGGCCATGACATTTCGTTTTGGGCAGCGGAGTATTTACAGATATACTACGGGTGGGTTGTAGTCTTACTTAACGAATGAGACCTCTTACCTCTAAAAAGCAAGCCAGATCCTCTTTAGCAACGTTTGGGTGCATCATGCGGCTTGCTTCTTGAGTTAGAGTATTCATAATATTTATGGATGCGTGTATGTCTCCCGCATAAATTTTGTCGACTTTAGGGTCCAAAACATTCCGCAGATCTTTGCCAATATCAAGCAAGTCAAAAAAGCTGAAATTCTCTTTAAGCAATTGTTCAAGCTGAGAAAAAAAGCATAATGAGCTCTGTAAGTAGACTAAAAAACTCAATTCTATCATCCATTTTTAATGGAACAGGAAAATCATTGTCAGTGCTGCCGGACACTACGGCTAGCTTGCCTGCTGGGGCCTACTATGCTTGGACTTGCTCTGGGCGCTGACTTTAGTGTCTTAGGGTTAAGGTTAGGCACGCATTCACTTACAGACGCCAGGCTCCTAACCGTAAGTTTTATGATTGACTCATCCTAGCTGTATACGCCAAGGAACCCTACAGTATTGGTCAGGTTTCTTTGTATTAGTGGCCTTCGTTCCTCACATCTCTATGTTACAAATATAGTAATAATTTCCCTTTAGTATCACTCAACTAGCGGACTAATGCAAATCCTGCATTTTAATTGGCTATGCTACTAGAGCACTATTAGTAATAGTTCTCGAGTAGCGAAGAGCGTGACGCTTTCTTTCGTTTTATTCCCAAATAAATATTTCTTCAACTTGCATTTGCTAACTTTATTATTGTTTTTTCTGTCCGACTAGTTGGGTGATACTAAAACAGTTAGACCCTTCGCCCTCAAGGGCCACGGGTCAAAAGCCTTTTGACCCGTAGCCCGCAAGGGCTACGGGTCTAATTCTTAAATATCAAGCTCCTTTGAATATGTGAATATGTGAAACGAACTGAGCACGAATTGTTTTTTAATGCTATGCCCTCCTCCTGCTAAGGAAATGCATCGACTTCTGTCATTGTATTACGTAGTTGTTTTTGTAACATGTGGTTGTACGTGTTTATCTTATCTGTGGGAACAAGAACAAAGGGATAAACGATATAACCAACGGCGTTTTTTTGTCTTAAAAATCGCAGGTCAAAAAAGAGAATCAATGTGAGACTACAAAAATTCACCGTGCATATTATACTTTACAGCAGCTACTTACCCTTTGCTGAAGTTGATGCATGGCCTTGGTGAGGCAGCGTGTAAGATCTGGAACTCCCCACACCCCTCGGGTAAGTCCATCGTAACATTCCCTCTGTGCTTCCCTTCCTAATTTTGACGTATGAATTAACTTTATCAGTATCAGTACATCGATCGAAATTTTGCACCATTAATATATTTTGGCCATTGTGCTGATTGCATATAGAAATCGAAACGTTACCCTAAATCAGACAGAAACAATCTAAACTAAATCAAATATCCTTTCTCAGAAGAAGTATTGAGACCTGGAATGTGGTTGAGCTTTACCTGGCAAGAAATCTTGAGGACATGCTTTGATGTCAATCCTGCTAGCTACAGTGTGACTCCAAAGAATGTCTTGACGCCATTCAGCTCCACAATAAGCGTTGTCACTTTCAGGAGCTGTTATCAGAAAAGAAATTTAAATTTAATGAGATTCAACTGCATAAAGACCGGCCGCGTCGACGATATCAAGCATACCTCGGCACTTTTTCCTGTCGCTGTGAAGAAGAAAGCCTCGGTTACATAAGCAGTGGTAGCTGCCAGCAGGACTATTAACGCAGATATGTTGACAACCACCATTGCTGACTGAGCATTCATCTACGTCTGAAGATTAATGAATTAAAGAGCAAAGGAAGTGAGAAGGATGGGACAAGCAACTCAAAGTTCAAAGATTGTTGGTTTTCAGCAGCAAACAAGATTGACATTGACAAAAAGATGTGCACTTTTTTACTGCTCAAGTTACATGCTGTTCATAGTGTTGGAAAGAGCTAAATTAAACGCGATCGGCTCAAAGATTTCCTCAAGCAAAGAAGCGATATGTCTTTCAAACGTTGGCAGTGTTACACAGCCGGATGAACTCTTGTTTACAGATGAACTATAGACCTTATTCCAAAATGGCCGTCATTTAAATATTCTTTTGTTTTTATTCAAATAAGCCCTTGATGCCTCGTTCTTGAGCTGAAAATTCAAAAGAATATTTTGCCTTGAACGAGGCATCAAGGTCTAATTTGAATGAAAACAAAAGAATATCTAAATGGCGGCCATTTTGGAATAACGTGTATGATAATCAACGAATAACGTATCCCTCCTTTGATCGTGTACATTCCGTAAAGTGACGTATGGAATTCCCATGTCCTCCTCCCACCTGACCTTATAGGTCAATTAGTGGAGCGACGGTGATGTAATCCGTAGGTATTCTCTATTTTCGAATTCCCCATAATACACTTTGTTTGCCCCCCAAATTTTGCATAAACCATTGTTTTCAAATGCTCTTGGGAATATGCAGTGTCCCCAAGAGCATTTGAAAACAATAGTTTATGCAAAATTTGGGGGGCAAACAAAGTGTATTATGGGGAATTCGAAAATAGAAAATTGGTTTCAATTCCCACTCTGGTCAGAGATTTTGGCTGTCCTTGTGTGGGCCTGTTTCCATTACTAGGGCTGACACTAAGATGGATTACATGGGTGTAAGTTACACTCTGACAATAAATTCTTCAAAATCCAATTCATTTAACCCAGAGCCATGATAAACTTGAAAAGAAAAGAAAACTAGCTCCTTTTTTGTTGAGAATTAAAAATTGTCAAGCTAATCTTTTTTAAAATACGTTATTTCACACTCACCAAGGCATTCCAGTCCATCACCGATGTAACCCCTTGCGCAGGTACATTCAAAGGAAGTTACATTTCTTGCACAAAACGCGTGCTCAGAACATTTCGATGGACAGTCATCTCTCTCTGTTGGAGAGAAAATTAGTCATAGCCTTCGGTTACGATTCTAGAGGATTTTCGACTTATTTACTTCCTAATTTGATATATAGTCGCACATACCAACTACTGGAGTGACATCAAAACCATCCATCTCAACAGCTAAGTTTTCAAGTCGTCCCCTTTTGACAATCAGGTCAAGAGACCTGATTGGGTGGAAAGCGTCTGCGGTAAACACTATCCAGAATTCAGCCAGAACAACCCCTTCGCTGCCATAGAAAGTAAAGAAAAGTTGTTTATTTAACAGTACCAGGCTGTGCAACGCAAAACAAGCGTCGTAAAACCAAAGACCGAAGTAATTATTGGCTGGTCGATAACAACAGATGACAATCCAAAGTATTTGAGAGAAAGTATACAAGCGAGTATAGAATGAGTTATTAATTTGTCAGATTTGTGAAACAGTGCTACCATTGAAAAATCAGTTTTGAAAAATTTGTAGGATGGTGCACTTCAAGAGTTACACGAAAATATAACTTAATTAGTTTTGCTATGACAAAAGAAATAGGGCCGTTCTCTAATTCGTAGCAGCGTTATGCCTAAAAACTTGATTTTTAACACAAACAGGATTAATTCTCTCGAAATATCATATCAACTGCTGCTTACCTGTTATGCAGGTTGGTGACGTACGATCGAACAAATGTGGTATCCTCTCGGTAGACATTTTGAACCTAACAAAGGAAAATAACTCTCCTTATTATGAAATTTCTGTGATGGCTAAACCCTTTCCTCATTTTGAAGATGCCCTATGAATTGTTAAATTATACGAGCGGATTAAAGCGAAGATACAAACATTGTAACAAATTGTATGTAATATCCAGAATGTTGATGTTAATTAAAGCGGCAGAAATAAAAACGACCCAATAAGACGACAGAAAAGCATCAGTCCTCAGCTTCTGTCGGAATTCATAGCCCACAGGTCACATTTTTGGGGATCGTTGCAAGAAATTAAATGCAAGAAAACGGCTCGGATCGGAGAAGTATGGTAAGTTGAATTATTTACTATTTAATGCAGGAAAAAGAAAAGTAAAACGTCATTAATTATGTCAATATTTTATTCTTAGAACGGTTTTCAATTGAGTGTCGAAAGTAATTAGCGAATTGCTTTGGTTTTGCATTACTTCACTCAGTGATTGGTTCCGAAAGTTCTCGCGCCACGTTTTCAACCAATCAGAATCGGAAACCAAAACCAATCGTGGCTAACCCGTGCATATTTTCCCGCCCTTTGTGTCGGCTACGTGTAATTACTTCGAGTTTTGATTGGTTTACTGGATTGTCTCTGTCTTTTTTGATTGGCCAAAGTAATTACTTTGGTTTTGGTTTTACGACACTCGATTGAAACTTGCCCTAGCGCAATAAATCATGATAACAAATGTTAGAACATATATTATACCCCATTCTGGATTTCCACAGCGAGATCTTGAAACTGCGAGGTATTAGACATTCGAAATTCCTCATGCCATGTGTTTGATGGAAGTTTGAGATTAATCATAAAAATCTGGCTGAGAGCTGAAATAAGTAACAAACCGCCGTAGTCAGTCAGGTGACAGTGTTGGTAGCACTCGTGTTATAATAATGGTGTTTGTTGCAATAAGTGGCCGGAGAAAGACTGGCACGCCACGGGGTTGAGAAACACAAGTTAAAGGCGTTGAAATAACAGGCATTACCGTATTTTCCTAGAACATCTGAATTATGCTATGCAGCAAAAAGGGCCCTTCCCTTTCGTATGACGCTCGCTTTGGACAGATTAGGCTTGGTAAGCTCAATCAATGACAACCTCGACGAGAGAGTGATCGCCACATGAATTCCGCAAATGATAATAACGACGAAATATCTGAACACGACATTCCTTTACCCATACATTTCTTTGCCAAGCTACTTACCACAACAAATGAACAAACTCGTAGAAGGTGGACATTTAAAAGGCCTAAAGCCAGTTTATGTTTACAACAAAACAAGAATTTCCACTTTAAGGGAACGAACGACTTTGATGTCATCACAATGTAAAGTGACTACCAACCCCAGTAGAAATGGTGGCCAATAAAGCAACTTTCAGTATATCACGCTGGTAAAAGTAAAAGAAGAAGAAACAACTTACTGATGCAATATGTTCCATTTCCTTTGTAGCCTAATGCGCATGTACAGAGAAAGAAAGGCTGTTTATTGGTGCAGACACCGTGCCTCGAATGACAGTTATGTTTTCCCTCTTGACACTCGTCAATGTCTGAAGAAGAGATCGTATACCCCCAAGTCAACTATCTTAATGATTTCCAAAGCTACTAACGTTTGCTGAAACAGCAGCCTATCCCCAGGGCTTCGGGCTGACCTCAAAATGACAGATTCAACAGCCAAAGAAGCAACGCTACTGAACACGAATTGGCAAATTAATTACAGGTGCGTTAGGGTTGAGGGGAGTGGAGTTGACGCACGGGTAATGGGCAGGCGCTTGCCTCTTGCTACTACATACTGTCACCTCTATCAGATTCCTCGAATTTGCGAAAGAAATTGTTCTTAAAATGCCCCTAACCCCAAAAATCTTTTTTCACTAAAATGAATCTTTGCACCGGTTCGAAACGCACTGCGGCCATTTCTTCATTTTTCTAACAAATCCTGCCATTTTATAGGCTTCGAAAGTTGCGAAAATCCAAGCATCTTTCGTTCACGACCGAGTCAGAAGGGGAGTGGGTCTATTCCTGATTTGACGTCACAAACTGATTTACATTGCATTAACTCTTTGTAAAAATGCATGCAAAGTCGATTGTGACGTCAAATCAGGAATACACCACTCCCCTTCTGACTCGGTCGTGAACAAAAGATACTTGGATTTTCGCAACTTTCAAGCCTATAAAATGGCAGGATTTGTTAGAAAAAGGAAAAATTGGCCGCAATACGTCTCGAACAGGTGCAAAGATTCATTTTAGCGAAAAAAGTATTTTGGGGTTAGGGGCACTTTAAGTTTTTTTAGCTACGTTCCCCGGTCGAGTGTACCGGGAGCTGGGGAGCAGGGCTGGCGCAGTGGTGAGAGCACTCGCCTTCCGTCAATGTGGCCCAGGATCGATTCCCGCATTCCACGCCGTGTGTGGGCTGAGTTTGTTGGATCTATACTCTGCTCCGAGAGGTTTTTCCCCGGGTACTCCGCTTTTCCCCTCTCCTCAAAAACCAACATTTGCAGGCGTACCTCAGTTGGCTAATGCGAGGGTTTCGGAGCAAGGGGTTCCCGGCTCGATCCTCGGTGACTTCAACGTCTGTTTCCACTTTCCTCTGATCCGTGTAGCTATAGCTTTAAATATCCGTTAAAGGGAGTACTGACAGAGGGAGGGGGGCTAAAAGGCGCACCGTCATCTTCCATTGATACCAGTTGCGTAACTGAAGGAACTACCGACGTTAAATAAATTGACTTTGACTTCTAAAACTTCTGATTTGTGATTTAAGTTGACTAAGTTCGTCTTTTGTTCCCAATTGTTCATTTAGTTTTAGAACTCTTGCTACTTTTATTCATCCAGTTAAAAAGTCTTTTCGAAATTCTAAACAGCTGCTCCGTTTTCTTTCATTTCCAACCAGAACAACAGAAAAAGAAACAAAACAAAATTGTATTAATTTTTTTCACACTGAAGATAGGAGTGTCGAAGCAAATTACTTGCATAATTCTTACCCCAACAGCTCGTTCCATTATAACGAAACCCCGGCAGACAATAACAGGTGAAGCTCCCGTATGTGTTGTTACATAGAGCGGTTCCATTACAGTCATCTGAGCCCACAAGGCACTCGTCTACATCTTCAAATAAAAAAAAAATCAAAATAATTGAAGGGAAATCAAGTGCGGATTTTGGATTAAATTGGATGAAATTAAAGTAGAACATTGACACTTACACCTAAACTTTGCCCGGTCCGTTTTATGACAATTGCAAAAACTGTTTCACTCATGATATTCTGATGATACTTCAACTGCAAGTTCAGTCAAAATATTACTGCTATTCCACATTTCTTAAAACATTGGCCCGGTAATTTATACGACGTCCAACAAACCATGGTTTTCAACAATCAATTTCCCCATAGAGTAGAAAAAAGAGTATCAAAGTACAAAGGCAGGTTAATTATTTCTACTTGTTCGCGTACCCAAGGGATGACTTGTTTTTTTTCCCGCGGATCGCGAAGTGAGGCATCAAGAAATTCGAGTACAATTAACTAACCGAATATAACCATCTATGAAACAGAACCATAGCAATCTGAACGAAAATGATCTGATTATATGTTGCTCTAAGGACGGTATGGACAATCGCTATTAAAATGCAAATGTTAGTTACCTCCGCAGTGTGTTCCATTTCCAAAAAACCCATTAGAGCAGTTGCAGTAGAATGTGCCGTTCGCATTTGAACACTCAGCTTCTTTGTGACAGTTATGTGTACCAATTAGGCATTCATTTATATCTGAAATTAATTAGTGTAAACAACGGACGGATAATTTTAGTCGCTAAAAATTAGCAAAAAAAGAATAAGAGCACTTTCAGTACGTACAACGTCACTCTCAACATACACCTACCAACACAATGAAAACCATCTCCTGAAAAGCCTGGGGAACAAGCACAGGAAAACGATCCTTTATTGTTGAAACACGTCGCACCCCAGCTACAATTGTGGGTGTCTGATTCACATTCGTCGACATCTGAAGGAAAGCCGAAAGGAAGAAAGTTAAACAAAGCTTTTGAAGTGGAACATCGGGACAGTCAAACCGTTTTTCAGAAAAACTGAGAAGCAAGGTGACGATATCAACAGCGAGGATGATCAGATTTAAACTGCACTTAGATAGCTAAATGGGTCCTCCTGTTAAAGTGCCAATCACCTCAACACAGTTTTCCACTTTATTTTTTCTCCGAAATCGTCCAAATACATTGTGTTCTTTTTAGAACTTTTGAACTGAAAATTCACTCTTTTTTTTGCTTTGAAAGACGGAAAAAGTGGCCGTACTTTGATCCATAACCGAGAAATGAGGGGGAATGGGTTTAAAACCGGGTTGACGTCACAGAATGCTTTGCATCGTGATAGTTCTTTGAAAACGTACGATGCAAATTAATTGTGACGTCAACCCAGTATCGAACCCATTCTCCTTCATTACATGGTCATGGCCTCTTTTCCAGTCTCTCAAAGCAAATAAAAAAGTGATTTTTCAATCCAAAGGTTTTAAACATGTATTTGGTACGATTTTGGAGAATAAATAAAGTGAAAAACTGCGTAGAGGTGATAGGCACTTTAACATCAAAGGCTAACAGGCCCTCTTTCTTATGCCCGAAGCGACAGATCTCTCTCAGATGTAATGATATATGAAATGAATCATATTTTAGAACCCACAAATGACCAGCTCCCAATGTCAGTGGCTTCATAGCTCAGTTGGTTAGATCGTTGCACCGGTATCGCGAGGTTCAATTGTTAAAATTGCGTTCATACTGCGAGGATCATAGCTTCACTAGATCTCTCGCCCTGCACTAATCATACATAGTCCACCTTTGCATTGACCACAGCTGTTGAAAAAAAAGTCGCCTTTGCGTAGGTAGGCCTTAGCGTTAGGGAAAACATTCGCAGATCTTTAAACCTACACGAAAGGTGCACACAGAGTGTGCAGTGTAAAATCGCGCCGATTCGCATAATCTTGATGAATTCGAAACTATACAAATAAAGGAAGAAGGAATTTGCACGCACGCATTGTACAGGGTAACTTTTAACTCACGTTCTTTTAAAAGCAATTCAAGCGATACAGGTTGGGATGGGAAATGAAGAGTTAGGCTTTGGCGTCCATCTCTTCACTCCTGGGAGACTCGAGTTATATGGACAACCATTGGAAAGAAACAGCATGGCTTGCGCGGTTCAATACACTTTATGGAATACTCAAACCAACAAGATTGTTGCAGTTTACCAATATTCATTTTAGTGAACTGAAATGTGTTCTCGTATTTACCACCCACATTCATTCCATTTCTTGTGCTTACCCTCGCATACTTCTCCATCCCCAAAGTAGCCAAGTAAACAAGTGCAGTTAAAAGATCCGTCCGTATTAGTGCAGAACGCATCCGCATGGCAGTTGTCGAGGTCAACTTTACATTCATCGATATCTACAAACAACCACAACACACGACAAAGTACATGTATACACCATAACATCACACAAATCATTAAGAGGTTTGGTTTTGTCTGCGTTTTTACTCTGATACTCTTGTAAACTCGGTAGGTTTCCAAGTGTTGAACACTCGCCTCCCACCAATATGGCCCGGGTTTTATTTCCAGCCACTCGGTGTCACATGAAGGCTAAGTTGTTGGTTCTCTGCTCTTCTGCGAAAGGTTTTCCCAAAGATAGTACGGTTTTCCCCTCTCCTCAAAAACGAACATTTCATTGCTATGTATAGTGTCCCCAATTGGTCCCCCTGCGCTAAAGAACTTGACACTGAAGAAATTGCAAGTCATGGAACCTTAACAAATCCACCATCTCCTTCATTATAATTGCCAGAACATGCTCAGAATTCTTAAAAACTTGGGGGAATGACCTGGCCTTGTTCTAGAAGGAGCCATCTCTCACTTCTCTAACTGACTGTAAACTGCATCAAAGCGTCGCGCACCAAAGCCTCTTTAGAAACTATTCCTACTATTGTAATATTAATTCCGAAAAGCCTCGAGGGAGTAACCAATATAAATACGTGGAAGTATGTAAATGTGGAAAAGTACGCGTATGGTTTACTTGTAGTTAAAGCTTCTACACCAATTTGCACTGTTTGACTCTGACGAATCAACGAATAGTAACAGCCGTTTGAAATGCGGTATGCAGAAAAATGTTGATGCTTACCAAAGCATTTCTGCCCAGTTCCCTGATATCCTCGGTTGCAGCTACACGTGAATGATCCTTTTGTGTTTGTGCACGTAGCGTGTTGGTGGCAATCGTGGACGCCCAAGTCACACTCTTCAATGTCTATAATTTGTTGGTTAAACCATTTTGTGTGAAGGAGTAATCGTGTCAGGTATTCACTAAAAATCAGTTTGACCAATGCAATAAACGTTGGATTTGGTCTTTCACCTCTTACCTGTGCAGTTAACTCCATCTCCAGTGTAACCGACATGACATGTGCAGTAAAATGATCCGTTTGTATTCGTACAAAAACCGTCTGCATGACAGTCATGAACATCATCCATACATTCGTTGATATCTGATAGAATACAAGCACAGACAAAGATGGTATTCATAGGAGCAAATTACAGCATATATTGTACTTGATAAAGTACTGGTATCCTTTCCTTCAGAAACTTGATTCGTAAACTCGTAGCCACTTCTTACAGTACAAGATATTGCACAAGGGCTATCATCAGACCCTTATCTACTTTTCTTTAGGGTTGTTAGCACATAGTGTTATAATGTACATGTTAAGCGTTACACTAATTTTTGATTCCGTATTACGATCAGGTTGGTTGCAGCTTCCATGTGCCCTTACTTTAGTTGTGTTGATCTGCCAGCTTGCGTTGTACGTTTTATTGACCAGTCTTCATAATACATAACACATTGCATGAAATTAAAACAATGAAAAGTACAAATCCTTCATCCCTCTAGTGCCCTGCTCCTTATTTGTACCTCAACCCCCTTCATCCCCCTCCGAAAAAAAGAAAACCAATACTTCACACAAGGAAACATGGAGTACACAACGGTGAGAAGGCAAAGTGACCTTTGCGGAAGTAAAAGCTAACGAGAATTACCTTCACAAAGAACGCCATCTCCGGAGTAACCAGTATTGCAATTGCACTTGAAAGACCCTTTAGTGTTAATACAATGGGCATTGATATCGCAATTATCCGTTTTCCTTTCACATTCGTCAATATCTGATAGAGAACAAGGATTGATGCAGCATAACCTTTTTGGTGCAGTTCTAGTTCTGCAAGTTCTACGGGCTGTTCGTGAAATTTAAGGGGCTGACAGAAGATAAAACAGTATGAAACTCTTTACAAAACTGTCATGGTTCCTGTTATAAGATAAAGTAAAGCTTAATAAGTGCACTGTAATCCAACGCTTACAAGGCGAATTCCCTCCCAGGCATTGTTTTCGATTTCTATGG
>NC_090872.1:15876499-15912373 GCF_036669935.1 Montipora foliosa
AAGACACGTAGTCATATCAGGGGCACCCAACGAGAATATAGTTAAAAACCACTTAAACATGGCATTTTTAAACGTATTTTAGTATTTAAACGGTAGATATAGGCATATTTTTATCCCCTATAAAAATTTTTCATCTGTTCGGATTTCCTAGCTGAAAGTCTAGTGATCCGAAAACTATAGGGATCAAAACTTACCTTTTCGAAAATTTCAGCCAGAAAAAAGGCTCCCGAAAATTGTAGGTGACCTTTTAAATCCCTTAAAAATAGGCAATTATACCATTTTTCAGATGTTCAAAAATCCTAGGAGAGGCAGGCAAGCAAGAAATTTTACAACAATTGTTCCGAAAATTCTAGATCTCAAATCGTCTGCCGAACAGATATTTTCCGAAAATTGACGTTGGGTGCCCCTGTCATATGGCTTATCTAGATTTTTGGCAACGTTCTTGGTGCCTAAATCACTTTACATCACTCACTATTACGCGAATCGTAAACAAATGATGAACACCCATCTGTACCTTGACTATCCAATGCAAATAGCATGGAATAAGCTCTGGGCAATTTAAGTTCGTTACCATAGTTTTTTACCTCATTAACATACCTACACATGATACTCCATCTCCAGAGTATCCCGTATGACAAGTACAGAAGAAAGACCCGTTTGTGTTTGTACAATTGGCATCATTGTGGCAGTTATGGGCGAGATGGTTGTGGAATGGGGCTAAATCAGCCGATTGACATTCATTAATATCTGTAAAACAAGCAAAGAACAACCACGAGAAGTTCGTTTTCACTTCATGTATGACTCTAGCGAAGGAAATGTCGAAATACAATACTGTACTTACTGTTGCAAAGTGTAGACCTACCTACGCATTCAACTCCATCTCCACTGAATCCAGTGTTGCACGTGCAATAAAATGATCCTTTGGTGTTTGTACAATTTGCGTCATTGTGACAATTGTGAGCAAGATGTTTATACTCATCCGAAATGTCAGCAGGGAAGCATTCATCTATGTCTGATAATAAAGATAGTTAATGGTTAAGTCACTTCCTTAAGAACTGAAAGCTGCTTCACATCGCACCGTAACCCTGACTTGCAATTTACCACGGTACGCACTGGAACAGATCATAGGTAATAGTTGGGGCCATTATGTTGTGCGGCTTTTAAAAATGCAAGGAGCAAGTTAATGGCAACCTCTAATCAAATTTGAAGCATTCCAACATATTTGTACGACAATTTTATCTACAAAAGTTATTACGTTCGTCTATTATGAGATCTTTGCATAAGTAAAAATGATTTGTGAGTATGACTGCAAGTACGAATTTTCAATTGCCAGCATGTGCAAAACATAATTTTTTGGAGGGGTTGCCCTTGTGCTGCAATCTCAAGGTCGATACATCTGAAAAATGCCAGAGGTGTTGTCAAAGCCATGATGCGAAGTATGATCGAAATCTAAGCATTATTTCTGAGCCTTTGGAATACCCAAGAACACGGTTCTTCCTCAGGCCTATCAGCGGGCTGACCAAGTCGAATTTTAGAGAAAGTGCGGACCTATATTATGCGGATTACCTTGGCAAGTGACCCCATCTCCCGAATATCCCAACAAACAGCTGCAATAATAGGATCCTTTGGTGTTAGTACAATTTGCATCATCGTGGCAAATGTGGTTCAAGTGCTTATAATCTGAAGACAATCCGCCTGGAGAACATTCATTGATGTCTGAAAAATAAGACCGTGTCAAAACCATTATGAATAGGAACCTCCAAAAACCAGCTCTCCTGATTTCTTCAGCTCAAAAAAGAAGAGGATATTTTGGTTAGTACGTAGCTGGGTGCCAACAAATCTATCGAGTGTTAAATAAGGCCGACTGAAAAGTTATACTCACCTTCGCATGTGACTCCATCACCAGAATATCCGCTGTGGCACGAGCAGTAAAATGAGCCTTTGGTGTTAGTACAGTTTGCGTCATTGTGACAGTTATGGGCAAGTTCTTTATATTCACTGGAAATATCACTAGGAAAACACTCGTTAATATCTGAAAAAAAGGAGCAAAAATAATGCCTTAATAACAGATTAGTTGCCATGTGTTAGAGATTATACTGTACTCTAGCAATTGGAAAATAGCATAAGATAACATTTCTCTGGAATTCTTAAATTCTGAGATCAATCCACGATTTTTATAGATACAAATAACATATTAAAGCCAGTTTGGTTTCAGATGATTTATCTAGTGTTCAAAAGGTTACATAGATTACATTCGACTGTGATTGGGATTGTAAATTTGGATGTTTAGGGCTACTTTAATCTAAGTCTATCCACGATTTTGAATCCGTACATACCTACACAGCTGACGCCATCCCCTGAATAACCCAAAAGGCAAGTGCAGTAAAACGAGCCCTTTGTGTTAGAGCAGTTAGAATCAACATGGCAGTTGTGAGTTCCACCAACACATTCATTTATGTCTGAAACGTAGTAATAGGAATATGTGCGCATCAATAAGAGGATTTAATATTGCCACTTTCACGGTAATGTTCTGTCAGTAAACGTGTTTCCAACGCTTGGGGTGCTCCTATAAACATTGCTCAACTCGAACTAATCGCGTCATAAAGTTCCCCATACTACCTACCCCATACTAACTACCCTATACCTCACACCAAGATTTGTTCATACCTCTACATAGCACACCATTCCCAGTGTACCCTGTGTGACACATACAGAAGAACGATCCTTTTGTGTTGGTGCAGTTGGCATCAGCATGGCAATTGTCCATGTCTGAGTAACACTCCTCAATGTCTAGCATAAGAAAAAAAAACATGAAGCAACCGAATAATGGATGTTTTTGTTGACGGCAAAGAAGCGAAGCAAATTCGTTAGACATAGTTAATAGTTATGGATCAGGAGTTAGTTTGTTAGACAATTAATGCTTAACTCAAGCTGGTTAAATTAAGCCACGAAAAAAGCAAGAATAAAAATAAGAATAATAAATATATAAAAAACAGACGGGTGCACGTCCGGCGAAGATAGAACTTATTTGAAATGCACTTTTTATACATTGTTTTGCTGTCTCGCAGAACTTTTGTCTTGAGTGTGTCAGTTGCGCTTTCACGCTGGGCAACCGATGGCTTGGAATGGTTGTCAGTTACGTATACGTACCATCACATGAGACACCGTTGCCAGAATACCCATTGAGGCATGTGCAATAAAAAGATCCCTTGGTATTAGTACAGTTTGCATCTTCGTGGCAGTTGTGTGCGAGATGGGCATATTTCGATGATATATCGTCTTTGTAGCATTCGTTTATATCTGCCAAGGGGGAAAAAATTATTATAGCACTTGCCGCAATCACAATTTTCTTTCTATACATTTTCCAAATTAAATCTAAGGTTTTCATTAAATAAAGATGACGTTATGTTGATGATGTTCATGTTGCTGTTACTCATTTTGATAATGATGGCGATGACGATGAAAATGATTGCAATGAAGATGAGGTAAACAAAAAGAATGACGTACTCATAGACCTGTAAAACGTCTTGTAATCAAATAAAAAACGCTTTTGAATTGTCTACCGTCGCAAAAAACGCCATCTCCAGAGTATCCGGTATGACACGTGCAAAAGAAAGATCCTCTGGTGTTGCTACAGTTGGCATCAGCATGACAGTTGTGGGAATAATTGTAATGGTAAGGGGCCAATGCTTCCGTCTGACACTCGCTGATATCTAAATGAAATGAGATAAATGAAGGTAAGAGAGAAGCATCACACCAAACGTTTACATGTTTTCCACTTTAAAACACATGCTGATTATACTAAAATACCTTGACAGGTGACTCCATCTCCAGAGTATCCCGTATGACAAGTGCAGTAGAATGACCCTTTGGTGTTGGTGCAGTTGGCGTCTGTGTGACAGTTATGAACTCCGGATGTGCACTCGTCTACGTCTGCATAAAACAAAATAGCTATCCGAGTAACTTCCCATTTTAGCTACTAGATTTACCGAGATTAGCTTCCATTGGCTAAGTACCTTTGCATTCTCGTCCACTTCCGTAGTAGCCTTCTTCGCAGTCGCAATCATACGACCCTTTGGTGTTGGTACAATTGGCATCCTCATGACAAACGTTGGCCAGGTATGCATGTTCTGAAGACAATCTGGATGGTTCACATTCATCTACGTCTAAATGATAACAATTTTAAACAAAGGATTCAAGGTAAACAAAAAGAAATATTTTGAGACCGATTAAATAATTCAAAACCAGAAATTGTCATTTTAGGTCTCTTCTCAGCGAATTTAAAAGTCCAAGTATATCAAAATAGATCAAAACTCATCAAAGTCCCTAAAATAGAATGTTGATGGTCGGATGCATTACCAACACACATGACACCATCTCCAGAGTATCCTGTATGACACGTGCATTGAAAGGAACCCCTTGAATTAGAACAGTTGGCATCAACATGACAGTTGTGGGCAAAATCAATATATTTGTCTGATATTCGATCAGGGAAACATTCATCAATATCTGAAATAAGAATAAAAATACAAAAATTATAAGACATTATGCCACCATTACGACAACTTTTTACAAATTGTTGTGAAGAATCAGCTATCAAGAAAGAGTAATCTGGACAGTATCCACTTTGAAATACAAAGCAGTTAAAAGCAGACCCGCCTTAAAAATCTTACAATAAAGACACTAGGTTCTCTCAATTTACCAACACACATGACTCCATTTCCAGAATATCCCGTATGGCACGTGCAGTAGAACGACCCCTTGGTATTTGTACAGTTGGCATCACCATGACAGTTATGGCGGAGACGACTGTAATTCATGGGAATTTCATCAGGGAAACACTCATTTACATCTGAAGATATAAAAATTCATACTTGAGTGAAAGGCAAGTGACATGCTAGCGGCTTCAAGTGATAAAAGTAATAAGGGTACCATAACAGGTGACTCCATCTCCGAAGTAACCATGGTGACATGCGCAGTAGAATGATCCCTTGGTGTTGGTACAATTAGAGTCAGCATGACAGTTGTCCGTATTTGTTGCGCATTCCTCGATATCTTAAAAAGCCAATAGAAAATAAATAGAACACTCATTCTTATTAAGTAAACAGCCATCGCTATAATGTAATTATATTCCACTTTCCACTGTGATTCGAGTTTTTCCATAACCAAGAATTTAAGTTAATCTGGGTTAGCTGTTTGTAATCGAAATCTCCTTGAACGAGTGGAGCATAATCGGTTGTTTTGCACTTTCCGATTAAAGAAAGAAAAGTGAGTATGGTTAATTAATTTTAACATTATCACATTAGTATTAGTTTCTAGAAAATCCTTAATGTAACTTAATTTAAAATGGATCAGGAGTTAGTGCGATTAGTTGTTATGGTGCCACAATTTACGCCACAAACAACAGAACTTACAACAAACCCAGTTTATTTCCAATGCCAAACTCACCCACACAATTCACTCCATTACCAGAAAAACCATTTAAGCACATGCAATAAAATGATCCTTTAGTGTTGGTACAATTGGCATCGGGATGGCAGTTGTGAGCGAGATGCTGATATTCATTTGAAATGTGATCAGGGAAGCACTCATTGACATCTACGAAGAAAAGAATAGACGTAAGACAAACCCTTTTACCACAGACGAATGGAAACAGATAAGATATCACGTGGTCATGTTTCTATTGGCGGCTACGTTTAAGAAAAAATGAATGTATTCTGGGGATTTCGTCGCTCACCTATACACGTAACACCATCTCCAGAGTATCCTGTATCACAAGTGCAGTAGAAAGATCCTTTGGTGTTGGTACAGTTGGCATCGGCATGGCAGTTGTGTGAGTAGTTGCTATAATGTTCAACAGCCAAGCTCTCGGCATGACATTCATTGATATCTAATGGCGAAAATCAAGAAAACAATCGTTTTTCAAAGGTTTTTCATTGCAATAGTCGAGAATTGAAGAAAGTTGTGTGTATTTTCCCAAGAACTCAATCGGCATTATTTCTTTACATGAGAAGATGACGTTGATTGTCACTGATCATTTGGAAAACCTCACCAACACACATGACTCCATCTCCAGAGTATCCGGTATGACATGTGCAGAAGAAGGACCCTTTAGAATTGGTGCAATTAGCGTCAGCGTGGCAATTGTGTGTTCCAGAGGCGCATTCATCGATATCTAGCAAAAAATGAATACGAAACGTTTATGTCCTGTAAATCCGTTCCTTGTGGCAATTCATTGATTTGTTTCTTAAAAGGTTTAATTAATCACTTCCTGCTACCTTTTGGATTCCTTTGAAGTTTGGTTATGACTTAGCACTTCACCTTACACTCTATTCAGTTAAGTCTGTTGAAATGTAAGTGCTACACGGCCAACGTTTGCAAAAACGTAATCCTCCCTTGTACTTGTACATGTTCATTGCCGTGACTTTACGATCTTCAGTTCCCACGGCCTGCTCCGTCTGACCTTGTAGCTCAGTCGGTAGAGCAGCGGTAATCTAATCCGAAGGTCGTGGGTTCAATTCCCACACTGGTCAGAGAATTTCTCTGTCCTTGTGTGGGCCCGTTTCCATCAGTAGGGCTAACGCTCACATGTTTCATATGGGGTAAAAACTTAGCACTACAACTTACACTCTATTCAGTTATGATTTATTCTACCTGTCAATAATTTATTCACCTTCACATGAAAACCCTTCTCCAGAATAACCCTGGAGACATGTACAATAATAAGATCCTTTGGTGTTTGTACAGTTAGCATCGTTGTGGCAGAGATTTCCTAATTTCTGGTACTCAGAGGGTAACCCGGATGGGTTACATTCGTCGACATCTAAAGGAAAGAAAACAAGTACTAATCATGTCCAAGAAACATCAAAACAAGCACAATTTTGTAGACTTCTTAGAATGGAATTCAATTTCGGTGTTCAGATCCAAGATTTGGCTTTTGCACCCTCTGAAGACAATTAATACTTGAGTTACTGACCAAGAGTGAGCCCAAGATTTTCTTTGAATTTTTATGAACAACTCATAATATGTATGAACACTTCAATCATACCAACACAAGCGACTCCATCTCCGGAGTATCCTGTATGACACTTGCAGTAGAACGATCCTTCCGTATTTGAACAGTTGGCATCGCCATGACAGTTGTGACGAAGATGCTGGTAGCCAGTGGGTATCAGATCCGGGAAACACTCATTGACATCTAAAATGCAATTAATATGTTCAATTTACGTTTATTTTAAGCTCTTATAGCCTTCGGGATCGACAGAATTTTGATGCACCAAATCAAATTTCATAGTCTGGCTCCCACAAGTTCAGACATTGCCGGGCTTTTCAAAAAGCAATGTTACGACCTTAAAGTTTTAACCCCTCTTAGGCTCTATCAATTAGTGAAGTTTGGGTTTCCGAATGTGCGCGCGTCAATACAGAGAAGGTTCCACATAATTACCAACACACGTGACTCCGTCTCCAGAGTAACCAGTATGGCACTCGCAATAGTATGATCCTTTGGTGTTTGTACAATTGGCGTCCGCATGACAGTTGTGGGCAAGAAAGATGTACTCCTTGGATATGCGACTTGGGAAACATTCGTCGACGTCTAAAACAGAAAAACAATGACTTTGCTATCTTGCTCATCACCCGACTTTCTAAGTCGCAACACCTCGGAATCTGGCAAAAAGCAAGTCTACATGGTAAATCAATTCTCACTGCTTACCAGCACACTCGACTCCGTCTCCTGAATAACCATGTTGACAAGTGCAGTAGAACGAGCCATCCGTATTGGTGCAGTTAGCGTCAACGTGACAGTTGTCTGTCTCTGTGACGCATTCTTCTGTGTCTGAAAGTTTTCACGTTAATATCAATAAATAATTACCGCTTGTCTGATTAGCCTATTATCAGATGTTAACATTAAACGTTTTGGGTTACAAAGAAAAGTGATGTGAGAGCGAATAAGCCGGGATTTGTCACTGAGCAATGCAATTTTTAATCGCCAGTGATAGCATGAGAGCCTTTAATTATTAACCATTTTAAAAGTATATCTTACGACTGTACATTCCACCAATCAAAGTTATAATTGCAATGGATCAGGAGTTTCTTAAAGTGAATTAAGCAAGTGCATAGTGATCTAACGTACCGACACAAGAGACTCCATCTCCAGAATAACCATTTAGACACGTGCAATAGAATGATCCCTTTGTGTTGGTGCAGTTGGCATCTGCATGGCAGTTGTGGGCAAAAAGTTCATATTCCTTTGATATTTCATCTGGAAAACACTCATCCAAGTCTGAAGAAACAAAAGGAAAGCTAAGTCATGTGTTTGGAAATGACAGCTGTGCTGAAAATAGTGTCTTGCTTCTGCGGGCTGTTTACTTGGGAGAAGGTAGATCCTTGATCTCGAGAGTTACTACATGGGGATAAACTATTACCCTGGTTGTACATAGCGATGCAGAGGTTTCAGTTGGAAGTATGGTTGGTAATTGGACAAACCAAGAAGATGAAGGCTCGTCCCTCCGTCATGTCTGATTTTCGGTACTAGTAGGATATTTCGACTAAATGGAGTATCCTGTAGCCAGAAGGATGCAAGCACAAGCGCCAAGTATGAACCTTCGAAACAGAGTAACAAAAAGCAAACACAAGGATGATCTATCTTATCGGATCTTTCTTGTGCTAGGATCTCCTTCCTTCCATGTAAACTGTCCCTTGAAGTCATGAAAAGGTTTAGACTATTACATTTGAATACTGGACTCATTCATGGACGATCAGCCTTGGTATTCCCTTTGCAATCACATTGCTGCATCGCAAGTAAAGCACTACAATCGGGTCAGTCAGTCATGAAACAAGTCGTCCAAATACAGTAAAAAGGATCGTCTGTGAGCAGGTGATCCTGTCGGTGCCAAGGAAAGACAGACAGATGATCATTAAATGGTAGGTTTCAGTACAGATTGGTTACCAGTCAGTCTCCGAAAGAGAGCCCAATTTTTGGACGCGACAAAGAACACGTTTACTTCAAAACAACTGGCTGCAGTCGTCTTTACGTTTCTTCAATCTTCGATGAGAATTTTTTAGCCTCACTTGCCTGTACAAATAATGCCATCTCCAGAGTATCCCGTATGACAAGTGCAATAGAATGATCCTTTGGTGTTGGTACAATTCGCATCCACGTGGCAGTTGTGAGCATAATAACTATGATCGGAAGATAGCGATTTGTCATCACATTCAGCAATATCTGCAATGAAGCCATAATGTATGTGTTAAAAACGTGTTCAAAGCCACAGACTATGAAGATAAGAACTTACGACGCTTTGAGGCTTCAGCTTGTGGTACGAGATTACTTCGTGATCATGAGATATTGTACTGAATAAGTGTGAAATGCAATTTTTTGAAAATTAACTACATGGAAAATGTTCATGGTTAATCCTGTCAGTGAAACATGGGCAGCTTTCTGGATTAGATAATGTGCAAATAGGGAAATCTACTAGATCATTATGAAGAATTTAGACGTTCGGATATTAGTGATTCAAGTTTTAGATTATCTTTTTTGGAAACGATGGAACACTTTCTGGTCTTACCAACACAAGTGACTCCATCCCCGGAGAATCCTGTATGACAGGTACAGTAAAATGACCCTTTGGTGTTAGTACATTTGGCATCAGCATTGCAGTTGTGCACTCCAGTTCCACACTCGTCAATATCTTAGAGAAAGAGAATGTTGAAATATTGATATTTTCACTCCTATTACTTTGAATGAGTAGTTAAGTAATCTCCATCTTCAAACAAATATGTACAAATCACAGTAGAGACTGAATTCCACAAGCAATAAGCATTTGCAAGAGATCGTCCTTAAGCTACGAGAGAGATCTGATCAAGCGCCCAAACAAGAGCACTGCTCTCACCACTAATCCACTGTGCATCAAGCTCGAGAATAATAGCGGGTGAATTGGTGTCTGAAATGCATTTTGTCAATTAATCATACGTTTTATCCCAAACGAATTACAAAACATCGAACGCAAAAGACGATTATGTCTCGCTGACCAGCTGTTTAGTATTATTTCCTAATTCGACTTTGGATTCTCTGATATGATGACACAAATGATATCACACACTTTCCCATACATTTCTTCTCTTCACCGAATGGAGACAATTCCAGGCTTTTTGTGTTAACCTTCGAAAATATATCTTGATTGACGATCTCTTCATACCTTTTCCCTATTACTTTAAATGATATAAAAGAATATTCACCAGTGCAATATTCCCCAGGGCCGGAATACCCGACTTGACACGTACAGTAGTAGGATCCCTTGGTATTAGTACAATTGGCATCATCGTGGCATTTGTGAGCTAACTGCTGGTAATCAGAGGATAATCCAAGTGGGCTGCATTCGTCAATGTCTATTTTGTAAGAAATCGCGTTAACATACATGTACATTCTAAAGGTAATTTTGGACCGATTATGTTCTTCACATAGTCTGTCATATTTCAATATGTTAATTTGACGGTATCTTGTGAACGCATTTTTGGGTTCGGGAAAACATTCCTTAAGTCCGTCTGAAAAGCGTACCTGGAGCGCCTGCAATAGTGAATGACGTGCAGTACTTTAAGCTAGGAAATGTGCAGTTTGCCGGCTTCGTGTTCAGGTGAAATGTTTAGGTAAGTTGGCAAGAAGACCAATTTCAACAGCATAAAGGCACTAAATCATAAAATGACCTACCCACACATGCAACTCCATCTCCAGAGTATCCCGTATGACACGTGCAATAGAACGATCCATTTGTGTTAGTACAGTTGGCGTCAACGTGGCAGTTATTTTTAAGATGGCGATAATCTTTGGATATTTTTTCAGGATAGCATTCGTTTACATCTAGAACAAAGAAAACGCAGATACCGAGTGAAACACATCTACACCCTGGATTGGACTGACTAAACGCTTTGGGTAAGAAGTAAACTCAGGCATTTTACCTTCACACGTGACTCCATCTCCAGAGTATCCCGTATGGCACGTGCAGTAGAATGAACCTTTGGTGTTGGTACAGTTAGCATCTTCATGACAGTTATGATGGAGATGAAAGTAGTCCTTGGATATATGATCAGGAAAGCATTCGTTTACATCTAAAAAATATAAATTAAACATAACAGCTATACTAAGGGCCAGCTATTATAGCTTTTACCTCGTGTGAATATTAAATCATCCTGTTTCTGCAAATTAACCTTTATTCATACAAAAAGTATATCTGTTTCTCCTGTCCCTAAAACTCCACTTACCCACGCATGTGACACCATCTCCAGAGAAACCATGGTGACATGCACAATAGAATGACCCTTTGGTGTTGGTACAGTTAGCGTCAGTGTGACAATTGTCTTTTTCAGAAGCGCATTCCTCGATATCTAAAAAGGAAATGTGTTATTATATTCTCTTGCAATTTCTTAACCCGACAAATACCCCAGAAATCAGCTTCTGCAATGGCACGATGTGCCCAACTTGGCGTTTTATGCCGTTTATTTTCCTATTTTCTTTTAATCCAATTTGCTTTACTGCCAATCACATGCTTCTTAAAGAGGTGTTTTAAAACATATGGATCAGGAGTTTTCAAGCGTTTAAAACAAAGCTCATATTTGCAGACAAAGGATTTTGTCGAAGACCATTTTCTTTACTGCAATTTAAGATTCAAGATACACGTTTAGCTTATCATTATTGTGAGTCCAAACATAAAATATCTATTTATAATGATGAAAATTGCGCCACTTATATACCTCCGCGCATGGTGATATGCGGATCAGTCACCAGCACCTACCTGTACATTCCACTCCATTACCAGAATAACCAGTCAAACAAGTACAGTAGAACGATCCCTTTGCATTTGTACAGTTGGCATCAGTGTGACAGTCATGCCCGAGATGATAATACTGATTTGACAATTGCTCCGGAATACACTCGTCTACGTCTGAAATGCAAGAAATGACGGGTCAAAATACTCCAGTGAACGAGAAATATTATCACAAAGGGACCGTTTTTTCAACTTCAAATGACTATTTCATAATGACAATCTTGTACTGTACATCAGTTTAATCGCGAGTTCCGTGCTGTGGCGATGAAGATGATAAAAAGCAAGTAAAAAGCATCATATACTACTTCGGAAGTAGGGAACGTAGTGTAAACAGAACCTCTTCGCAATTTCATTTACTGCCAACACGTTAAATAGAGTGGTCATGAGTGTAGATGCCCCATGACTTAAATCACAAAGGTGTTTTTCGAAAATCCCGGGCCCAACTCGAACATACAACAGATATTCAGGAAAAAAACTGTTGGAGTACTTGGTTTAATTCCAAGCCAAACGATATACACATTGGCGAAGGGATTTCGACGTTGGAGGATCAAACAGGACGGCGCAGTCATTTATTGCTTGATATCATGATCATGGATCGAATAACGGACGATTGTAATGTGTTTCATTCACAATTCCATTTTTCTGTAAACCCACAACTTCCCAGTTTACCTGAACATATAACTCCATCCCCAGAGTATCCCGTCTGACACGTGCAGTAGAAGGATCCGTTTGTATTGGTGCAGTTGGCATCATCATGACAATTGTGGGAGTAATTTCTGTGTTGAGGCGCTAGATTCTTGTCGTCGCACTCAATTATATCTTTATAAGATGAGAATGAAAAAAAAAAAAGAAAAGAAACATAAAGCTGTCATAGATTCTTCGTTAAACAACTCCTTTTTTGTGGACTTCGAATTTAGCAATCGTTTGGACATCGTGAATATAAGTTGTCAGACCACTTTTTTCACGCGAAACTCCTTAAGCTTACAGCACTATTCCCTCTGGTTGGCTCAGTTGGTTCTGCCCTTGGACTGCCCTCAAAAAAACCGAGGAGTAAGTCCTGCCTAAATGGGATCTGGACGGTAAACTGTACTCCCATAACAAATTTTCATAACTCTTTGGGACGCTAAAAACCCACATTCTATTCGCAAATTGCACGACATGGAGTTCGCGGTGTTGTAGTCTGTTCTTTCTAGTTTAACATGGTTGGGAGATACAAGTCGTAACAAGCTACTCTCCAATCTGATGGAAAATAAAGATATGGTATAATCATGTGGAACTTCTACTCTCCGGGCCCGGTTGTTCGAAAGCCGATTAACTTAATCCAGGAGTAGCGTAAACTCTTTTTCATCAGGTTTTCAACTTTTTGGTGAAAGTTTCTTTTGCTTATTTTTGTTTTTCAAGATTGACTTCTTCTAATGTAAAGTTTTGCCGAACTTTTGTATCAGCGTTGAACAGCATTTGGGAGTAGAGAAAAAAACGCCTTGGTTAATTAAACCTAACCCTTGGTTAATTTTTATGCTGGGATTAGTGTTAATCGGCTTTTGAACAGCTGGGCCCTGTTAACACTCACCAATACACGTGACGCCATCTCCAGAGTATCCCTTTCGACACGTGCAGTAGAACGATCCTTTGGTATTGGTACAGTTGGCATCAATGTGACAATTATGACTTCCAGATGAACATTCATCGATATCTTCAAAAGCGCAAAAAAGTTAAGTTGATCCTATCCGAATGAAATATTTGTGGCTTAGAAAATAAAGATGACTTTTCTCGTCTGCAAATCTTCGGCTTACCGTTACAATCTTTTCCGCTGCCCGCGAATCCCTGTTGACAGCCACAATTGTAAGAACCTTTAGCGTTTGTGCAATTGGCTTCAGCGTCACAAAGATTGGCCAGGTCTTTGTATTCAGGCGATAAACCAGATGGATCGCATTCATTGATATCTATTACGGATACGAAATGAGTTAGAGGCCTTATAATATATGTTGTGGTTGCCGAGGCTTAGTTAGGTAAAACAAGAAAACCATCAATAAAAAATTTAATAAGACGTACTACGCGATCACATAACACGTCATAGTTAACTTTCGTTTTACGGTCTGTGCTTAATTTACATACCAAAATCAGCTTCGCCTCTAAATTGGCCCTATGTCGTTGGACCCGAGACTAAACTAAAGTGTTTTACAGTGAAATAATATACCCACGAACTGCACTTAATAATCTGTTGTTTTCATTCCTCCTGTAGCCTTTGTTCTGTTGCAAAAACATTGGTTAAACTAGCTGCTAAAAGGTTACTTTATGTATCTCTATCTTTACCAGAACACGTGACTCCATCACCAGAGTAACCAAAGAGGCAGTTGCAGTAAAACGATCCTTTGGTGTTTGTACATTCAGCATCAGCATGGCAGTTGTGCTTAAGATGCCGATATGCATCAGATATTTCATCAGGATAACATTCGTTAACATCTAAAGTGACATAAACAAATAAAAAAAATCAGCGTCATTTCCCCCTTACTTTACTTGTATTTATGTTTGTTTAGTTATTGCATCAGTAAAAGTTGCTCTTTCCGGGCTTGTCACGGTTACTCGTGTTATATTCTTTTCACGAAATATTGTAGGAACACATTCTCTAGAATTGTTTTCTAAGTAATAATACAGTCGTGTTGTTTGCTCAGCACTGATGAATGAATTATCTTGTACTCACCAACACACGTGACTCCATCTCCTGAGTATCCCGTACGACACGTACAGTAAAACGATCCTTTGGTGTTGGTACAGTTGGCGTCAACATGGCAGTTGTGTGAGTAGTTACCAATGTGATCGCGAGATAAACTTCCAACATGACATTCATTTATGTCTGGCCAAAAAGACGTAAAAACAGTTTTTCAAGATACTTTGAGTTCCTAACAAGATGACAGTGTACTTAATGTTCCTTCAAGTGCCACTACGATCAAAAATTCCCTTTTCTTTTCCTTCAAATTAAGAAGCTCTAATTTGGATTCAAAGGTTTTTACTCTGAGTTCTGGCTTTGGATGTTACGGTCAGCCACCTCTCGCATTCAAACCTGAACTGAAGGAGAGAATGACGTCAAAGACCACCTGACTAAGAATACAGCTTGCGTTGACGAAGCATATTTACTTTGCAAAACGCAAGTTTAGCAGTCTGAAATCTCGAGATTCCAGTGCTCCATGCAAATCCGTTTCTGTACATACACAGTGCATTCTTGAGAAAATGAGTGTTTGACGTGATTTTTTCCTCGACCCAGCTCTCTCAAGATATTTAATTTGGTAATGCCTGACCGCTATTTAAAAACGTTTAACCAGAAAGAAACAATCGTCTGCTTAAAACGAAGGCCTCAAACTTCACAGGTCTAGTGACAAGCAAGCACACTTTGAACTGAATATGAACTGCATAAGGAAGTAATTTTTTGATCGAAGAAGCACTTTTAGAGAAACACTTAGCAAAATGTATGATCTGATCAAAAATATATAATAGTTACTGGGGTCACACTTTGTCTTTAACAGTAGAACTGGTAGGCACGTCACGAGCTTTCCTTTTTTACTGTCGGGTGTGTTGCGTTTGTGACGGCAGCCAGATGAAAAAAAAAGTTTGCTACACTAAAACGAAGCGAATTAATATGAATTTTGGTGAATGTATTTCATTGTTAAAGACCTCAACTGTGTTGACTGCGTGTGTGATTGCAACTGTGCTTACTGCTAAGCAAATTCAGTAAATGTACATCGAATGCGCTCGGCTGCTATACACCTTATTCCAAAATGGCCGTCATTTTAGTATTCTTTTGTTTGATAGGCAAATTGGCCCTTTTGGCCTCATTCAAAGTTAAATATACTGGCCGCCACGCAGCTCTCGGAACGACTCTCGGGATTGGTTCAGAAAACAATTGACACAAAGAAGGATACAAAAGAAACAATGGACCATGACATAAACACAATAGAGCTGCGTCTTACAGGGATCCACTGTGAAATTAGAGGTTGTAAAAAGCTGCGCCCCGACTGAAATATTCTTTTGAATTCTACGTTTGAAAGCGAGGCCAAAAGGGCCACTTTGCAAGGAAACAAAAGAATACTAAAATGACTGCCATTTTGGAATAAGGTCCATCGTCATATTTTCATTTACCATCGCACGTGACTCCATCTCCTGAGTATCCCTTAAGACAAGTGCAATAGAATGACCCTTTGGTGTTGGTACAGTTGGCGTCGTCGTGGCAATTGTGTTTTCCAGATGTACATTCCTCTATGTCTGGAAATATAACAAAACGAACACACAGCACGTCATTTATTTTGTTTGAAACATTTCTCCGCTTTTGAATATATTGCTCATGGTAAAACATTTAGGTCTTCGATTCTTTGTTTAGTTGCCTAGTTAAGATTTGCAGGAGTCCTTTCCGCTAATCCTGTTGTAAAAAGGAAAGAAAAAAAAAGAATATAGTACAACAATTTGCATGATTCAACGAATGAAATGATATATGAAAGGAATCATATATTGTACTGCGGATATGAAATCGAGTGAGGCTATGATCCTCGCAGTTATGAACGCAATGTTAGCAGTTGCGTAGAGAAGCCTGAAAACTTTGCAACTTTTTTCTATATACTACATTGATTTTTCTAATATTTTTATGATTTCAACCTGTTGATAAATATGTTAGAAAACGTTATTGCTGGGTTCCCGTTTAAATGTTCCAGTTGAGTTCCCATTGAAGCGGCGTTTTAGAATAAAAATTCTCCCGGCAATTTGAACTTGGAAAAAATAATTATGAAATAATAACATAATTTTATTTCGTTATTTCAACCGTATTTTTCAAACGATCGATCTTTGTTTTAATTAGTTACTGTTAGATATTTTCTCTAAGAATTTTTTGTCAACCTTTTTCCATTAAATATATATTGTATTCTCAGCCGCTGGAACCAACTTATTAGCACAATACGTTTACTTACTGCTATATTTCAGTTGAAATGTTCCAGTTAAGTTCCCATTAAAGTGTTTTTTTAGAGTAGCAATGCTCACACGTTGTTTTCGTTGTTTAGTTTATTTTGTCACCCCGTGTTTTCAGACCCCGGCACCCGGCACCCCGCACCCCGCACCCCGGCACCCCGGCACCCCGGCACCCGGCACCCCGCACCCCGGCTTTTTCACCAAACTCTAAAATTGCGTTCATAACTACGAGGATTATAGCTTCACCTACTGGCATGATTCAGCCACATGTTTTCAGTACTTGTAAATACAAGCCAACTTGAAAATGGTAACACACTTTACGCATGCTCGTAACGGGATCATGCTTTGTGCAGTTTACTTGTATTACATACTATAACTTTTCCAATGATTATTATATTTTCTCATACTACTTCTACTACTCCAGTACAGATCCCTAATCGGTGTTAGTTGCCTTGATTCTTCTCCTTAAGTTGGTACTGCCCCTTGTTTTTCTCGCAGTCAAGTCTAGCTTGCTCATGCCCTTCTTGATATTGTCCCTCCATCTTAACTCCGTATTACATTTTATGATACTAAACGTTATACGTTATACTCGTGAAGAAACCCAGTTTAGTGGAAAAACCTTTGTATTGATACGCGTGGAGAAGAAGTCAATTACTTTCGGTAAATTAAGAAAAAACATTGTGCAAGAATTTATTTGAGACTTATTAACTGGAAATGACCCTCTTATCTTTTGACAACATCTGATGAAAAGGATTTCATAACTTACATCTGGATCAGGAGTTCACATGCATGCAGGATTTTGAAAAGAAATTATTTTTCACTTAACGTACCGGTACACATGATTCCATTACCAGAATAACCACTTAAACATGTGCAGAAGAATGATCCTTTTGTATTGGTACATCCGGCGTCAGCATGGCAGTTGTGAGAAAGATTCAGATGTTCTTTAGAAAATTCACCAGGGCGGCATTCGTTTATATCTAAAGCAAAACAAAACGATGAATCTCAATAAGAAAGGGAGTCTTTTGTAATTGCCATTTGAAAATAAAAAGCCGTAAATATAAAAGTCATATAAGGACTGCACCGATTGCTAGCGTTAAGTTTCTTGCAATTGAAAACCCCATCATTGGTTACGATTTAGACCATGAGAAATTCTAGTACCTTTGTTGGATATTATTGTGTTGTAACGGTTCCAGGATCGAGTGAGGCCTAACACTACTGTGAGGTCTTTATACCCAATTATTCCATCAGAGATCAACCCTAGTATTGGAATTGGGCCCACACAAGGACAGAGAAAAACTCTGAAAAACTTCAATTCCCACCCTGGTCAGAGTTTTTCTCTGTCCTTGTGTGGGCCCCATTCCAATACTAGGGTTGATCTCTGATGGAATAATTGGGTATAAAGACTTCACAGTAGTGTTAGGCCTCACTCGATCCTGGAACAGTTACTCCAAATATGCTACTGAAGGACAACAACTAACGATTATTGTGTTGCACGAAGTTTGCAAAACGTTCAAACGTGCATGGGGAACCCAACCTTGACGTCATCAAAGCTGGAAGGGATTGTAGACACTATCGATCCGGATGATGCTGGAGACCGCAAAAACGTTTATAGGTAAAGGGTTCACCATTCCCTACATTCTAATGGTGTTTCCCCTCGATTGCCCTTCATCCGCACCGATGACGCCCAAACGTTATAGAAGGTTGCTAATTCTATTATGTGTTTTTCAATGATCCATATAGTTGCACACTGATCTAAGCTGAATGAGAAAGATTCAACTTCGAGTGCCATAAATAGCAACGTTTTTATAGGTTGATTTTTGCCGTAAAGACAGCAGGACAGATGGAAATTCTTGAAACAAAACAGTACAGTTACGAACGAAGAAGCCAAAGTCAACTGCTTAATACTAGTTGCACAGGAGACCGCCTTAGAGAGACGGAATCCTTCTTAGTCACTGCTACGGTATAGGTTAGTTTTAACCCTGTATACCCACAATATTAAATTAATGTAGTCAGTAAACATTGATAATATTAATTTAAAAATAAAAGCAACAATTCTCTTACCAACACAAGTGACTCCATCCCCAGAGTATCCCCTAAGGCAGGTGCAATAGAATGATCCTTTGGTGTTGGTGCAGTTGGCGTCCGAATGACAGTTATGAGAGAAGTTACTGTGATGAAGCGACAAGCTATTCGTGTCGCACTCGATGATATCTGAGTAAAGAACACGACAAAGTTTATAGGAAATAATAAACATGCGTTCTTCTATTTTTATTCATTGGAAATAAACGTAAAGGTTGGAAACAAATTATAATTGGCAACCTTCACACGTGACTCCATCCCCAGAGTATCCTGCATCACACGTGCAGTAGAATGATCCTTTCGTGTTGGTACAATTGGCATCGGCGTGGCAATTGTGTACACCAGAAACACACTCATCGATGTCTGAGAAAGAAGACAAAATATATTAGTCCACGCATGACACAAATAGCATCTCGTAGAAAAAGTATTGAAAGCGATTATATATAAATAACCTGTCGTACCATATCGTTATTGAACGGGGTGCAAGTCTTGCTACGCCTCCATTAAACGTTACCATTGTATGTCACGCGAAGATAAAGCCAAATCGTGGTCAACTCAGACCACTCCCACAGACTCATAGATAGCTAGTGCAGATCGAGAAAATCTGAACCCTCACACACTTATCGCTTTATCTTTTATTTTTGGATACGTATCTCAATGTGCCAAAAACTAGAGTTTGTATCGCATTATTTCCAACATTAAGTTTTCATTAATCAAAGCTTTTGACAACATTGATTCCCCACTAAAATCTGGAGATAAAAATAACCATAGCGTCATCTGTGCGTAATCAAACACTCTCACCATACTATGCGTTGTACACGAAAATTAACACTACAAATCGCGCGAAGCATTACAAGCTGTTCTTGTGTTAAGTATTGGCACAGAGACCGCCTTTGACCGCCCTTATAAGTTCTCTATAAGGTGAAAGTACCTCGGCTCTACTGCGAGATAACATTGTTGTCACAATAACCCACCGTCACACTGGTTTCCATTTCCCATGTAACCTTCCTGGCAGGTACATCTGTAAGAACCTTTGGTGTTAGAACAGTTAGCATCCTCATGGCAACTGTGACCAAGGTGTTGATAATCAGCAGACAATCCAGCTCGGTTGCATTCATTGATGTCTGAGAAAAATACAACATGTATTTGACCAATGTACTTTAAGCCTTGAACATAGAACTACATACATCGATGCTCTAAAAGACGTAGTACAGAAAACAAAAAGCACTTAGCAAATTACTAGAAAGAATAGCAAACGAATATTTACCAAGACACGTAACTCCATTTCCAGAGTATCCAGTATGACACGTGCAGTAAAAAGATCCTTTTGTGTTCGTACAGTTAGCATCTCTATGACAGTTATGATGTAGATGACCATATTCATCAGGTAACTGATCAGGGTAACACTCATCCACATCTTCAATTAAAAAATACGACGAATATGTCATCAATTTTTGTCTTTTGAAAGTACTTACTTTATTCTTTATCGTATGATTGATTATCGGTATGCCTGTCGCTGTGACACCTGGAAGAGATAACAATGCATTCGAGTTTCCACTCTACCTCATTATGCGACTTAGTTTGAAATCAATTTCGTCTTTCTTAGCGATATATTGCAGGCAATTCCTCTCCATGTGCTTGAATCAAAGAGAAGGAATTTTTAGTTTAATTTTGCAGAGAAAAGATGAGGTCAAATTAGTATACATGTTCCTTACTTAGACTAATGAGTACCTGTATTTCGATGGCTAAGTTCTAGTTATGATCGAACCGCCAGCGTTAAGTTGTGCGGGAAATCGTCTTTTACTAAGGCATACCGGTTTCCCAGTTATTGACAGAACAAATTATGCATTGACGTACCAATACAAGTAACTCCATCTCCTGAGTATCCCGTATGGCACGTGCAATAGAACGATCCTTTGGTGTTGGTGCAGTTTGCATCAGAATGACAATTGTTTTCAAGATGGGCATAACTTTTTGGTATTCTATCAAGGACACATTCGTTCACATCTGCAAACAAAAGGTTGATCTTTGTATCTCATATTTAAGAAAATTACATAGGCAGTTTAGTGATATACTAGTCCGTAAACCTCATCGTGTCGGACAAAATGTATACCATAAGAGAACCGTGCGTAAACAGGCAAAACTCTGTTCGTCTTCTTAGTCCATGGACTAAATAAAAAACCGGTCGATTTTGCGACTGAAATACGGAAAAGCGAACATCTTTTCCTGCAATTTTCGCCATTTTTCAACATTAAAATAAGCGAAAGAAGTGGATTTTCAAATCAACTTTATAAAATGGTTCAGACTCTCACATGTAATAAACAGACCAAATAGAAGTACTGTCATCAAAAATTTAAGGGCTACCTCCTCTTTTTTCGTGAAGTTATCCTTTTTCTCTGTTTGCGAATTCGCCGAACCGCTGCAAAGTGTATGTTTTCTTTCTTTCCTGGGTGTTCCTGTACGAGTCATACTTCGTTTCACTCCCCACCATGTCTTTTCAATGCCCTGATGTGGGCTCGCGTGTCTGGGTCGACAAGTTTTAGGCGATGGTTAACTGTGAGATGATGATAGCCCTCATCTTGCAGGCAATCGACTGTCGCCTATCATGCGTCTTCCTGGCAATGTTTGAGGGCGGATAATTGGCAAGAGTGTAACTTTGAGAATCAAAGCGCTCTAGCCTTTTTCTAACTGGTGCTCTTCCTTGAATTCGGGAAACAGAACGGCTTTAAGAACTTGAATTTAACAAAAGTTAATTGCATACCAATGCACATAACTCCATCACCGGAAAATCCCGTATGACATGTACAGAAGAATGAGCCTTTGGTGTTTGTACAATTGGCATCGGCATGACAGTTGTCCTTTTCTGTGGCGCATTCCTCGATGTCTAAAACAAAATACATCATTTCCATTTTATCTCGGTATCTATCCCTTCTTCAAAAAAATGACTTGTGTTTTGTTTTTCAACTTCTATAGCCAAAGAAAAGACTCCGTCGAGGAAAGGAAGAAAGTAGCCATTTTTGCCAGGTTTTAAAATCTTATTTAAAGCTGTATTCGGGCAAAATGTCATATAGCATATTTTGAGTTGAGGCAAAACATAAGAGTTTTTCTGAGGTAGATGAAGGTAAAGGCCGAAAGTGGAAATAACATGGAAAAAGTGGCTCTCTAGAACCGGGTCTCCTTTGCCAATCACTGTTCTTACTAAATCATTTTATTATCTAATACACATGGACTTAAAAGTATGGATCAGGAGTACGAATGGTGACCGCACCAAAACATATTCATTTCTTCATTCTTATATCTCCTTTGTAAGAAAATATTTGATGATATCCCTTATTAACTGACATTCCCTGAAAGTTACCGCAAACCATTAGGAGACGAGCAAACAACCCTAACAACTGTACATTCGTTTAGTGTTGAAGTTTGAATGGATAGATGAGTAAAATGACTGCAAGATCGTTACCTAAGGCGATGGTCTGGTTTAAAATACCTCTCGTGCACCTGGCATGACTGCAGCGTCTTTTCAGTCACACATACCTACGCAATCGACTCCATTACCAGAATAACCATTTAAGCACGTGCAGTAAAATGACCCTTTGGTGTTTGAGCAGTTAGCATCGGCATGACAGATGTTTAGAGCAGTTTTGCATTCATCGACATCTAAAAGCGAACGAGAAGTTATTTCCGTTATATCATTTGGTTGCAAGGATCCAATCGAACAACAAAAGCTCTGTGATAACATTCAATTATATTTGAGGAATATCTATGTTATCTCTTTAATTTATGGGACTCTAATATTTGTCAAAACCTTGTTGAGTATGCGCCAGAAACGAATTTAGAGTGAAAAGAAGATGTCAAAACCCTTGCAGTCCTTTGGATACTTACCTATCCTTTGGATAGTTTCTTTTGGATACTAGATGGCTTGCAACCAATCTATAGATAACAATCTTGTAATTTACCGAATACTGGTGTACGAACAAGATCTGTTCTCGCAGTGATGACATAGAGCGAAAACAACCAATTCTCGAGTTCAACACACGTAAAATTATATTATCGTATCCACCAATATTTGTTTGCCAAAGAATAGAAGACGTACTGTTCGGTTGTCTAAACTAATTCAGTTTTGGCGTATTTTGTAATTATCAATGCTCGTTTACCTGAACAAATGACTCCATCTCCTGAGAAACCCAAGTGGCACGTACAGTAGAAAGATCCTTTGGTATTAGTACAATTAGCATCTGCATCACAGTTGTGAGCGTATGTGCTGTGATGAGGCGCCAGGTTTTTGTCATCACACTCAGCAATATCTGGTAAAACGGAAATGAAAAAAAAAACATGTTAGGACCAGGAATGATTTTTGTTTTTTTTTTCGCGATTCCGGTTTACTCACCAACACACGTGACTCCATCCCCAGAGTAACCAGTAAGACAAGTACAGTAGAACGACCCTTTGGTGTTGGTACAGTTTGCATCAGTGTGACAGTTATGTGTTCCAGTATTACATTCATCAATATCTATTAGGGGAAAACGCATAATCAAACAGTAGCTTTAGCGCCTGGTTCTGGATGCTGTACACTGACCAAAAGTCCATCAATGTTTGAACTTAAAAGGCTTTTAACAACCGAATCCCTCGCCGACCTATGACGTTTGAGTCGAGACCTACCATCACATTGTTTTCCATTTCCAGAATAGCCCAACAGGCATTTGCAGTAGTAAGATCCATTGGTGTTTGTACACTTGGCGTCATCATGGCAGGAATGAGCTAAATGCTGATAGTCAGAGGGCAATCCTGGGCGATTACATTCGTCGATATCTAGGATAAGAGAGGGCGAGAGAGCCATTACTTGAAAAAGAAGTGACAACAAGTGGTTTTTCTCTGTATCTATTTTAGCGTTTTTGGTCGGGGATAATTGAATATGTAACGTAACCCTGAAAGAGTGCGATTGCAACACTTCAAACCGAAGACAAAATTTTCAAAAGTTACCTGAGCATATAACCCCGTCTCCAGAGTAACCCGTATGGCACGTGCAGTAGAACGATCCTTTGGTGTTTGAACAATTGGAATTGACATGGCAGTTGTGAACAAGTTCACGATATTTCTCGGGAATGCGATCAGGAAAACATTCGTCAACATCTAAGGTAAAAAAAAAACCAGTAAAATTAATTAAGTGCGTAACAGAAGAAGATTTTATTACTGACATCATGCAAAATTAAGTTTTAAACAACCCTTAGAACAATGCATACCAACACATAGTATCCCATCTCCAGAGTATCCTTTTCTACAGGTGCAATAGAATGAGCCTTTGGTGTTAAAACAGTTGGCATCTGGGTGACAGTTGTGGGGGAAATGTCCGTATTCCAGTGATAGGTAATCAGGAATACACTCATTTATGTCTGCAAGTAAAGAAAGGTTCAAGAAGTGACAACTCAAAGTCACCATACTCCAAATTGTTTGCCTGCGCTTTTACAGGCAGACTCAAAGCTCTACGTTTTTGCTTTCGGGTAGATTTATTCAATGTAATGGAATGGAGCATCATGTTGAGTAAAATGGAGAACGGTTGACACATACCCTCGCATGTCACTCCATCACCAGAGTAACCGGTATGACAAGTGCAGTAGAACGATCCTTTCGTGTTGGTACAGTTCGCATCAGAATGACAATTGTCTTCTCCTGTAACACATTCCTCGATGTCTATAATGGAGAGAATTTCACTTCATCGCTGAGATTGAGAACCAAGTTCAAATGCAAAAGTATATTTTTGTGAATTTCAATTGTTGTAAAATGCCCTAAACTAGTACAAGACCGAAACCTGACGCACCATATAGCAAAATTTTAAGTCTGCAATGCAAATGTAAATCTGCAAACAGAGAAACCCCTTTGTTGCAAGGGTGAGAATGGAACATTGTTTATATCTAAGACTGTTTTACTTTGTGAAGATCTCAACCGCACTAGAAATTATCTGGCTTTTATAAAAGGAAAACTGACCATTCCTAATGACCTTTCGGTAAATACGTTCCTATCACAGTGAAAAGGAATACATTACGAAAGAAAATGGACAGACACCAATCTGCTTTAGCAAAGTAATACCAAAAATGTCAAAGATATTTTTAAAAATATTCCTCCACCTTACGAAAACTGTCAAGCATGAACACACTGCACACTGACGCAAAAATGTCTAACTATATGGATCAGGAGATTCTTGGTTTAGTGGTGACAACTTATTGTATCTTTAAGGTACACTACTTAACATGGATTTTGACATGATATCTTAACTGTAAGTGCATATACAATTATTAAGTCAGTATAATGCAAGAGGAATACTCTAGAAATGAATGATACTAGTATCTTTCGCGATTCCCTGTTTTTCGATTTTACTAAATAGAGCGAAACCAACTGTATCTAACTTCTAAGGTCATTCCTTTTCAATGGTGGTAATCCTGCAATAGTTTCGTTGCGATTTTATAATGAGCATAAGAAACAAAATCCAGTTTCTCTTCTAGATCCAATCATTACCGAAAAAGCTTGTGACACAGGGTATTTAAATTTAAGTTTCTATTTGTTGGAATGATATTCGCACAAAGATGAAAAACGTAACGGTAGCAAAGAAGCGCCATAAAAGCTCAATAAACGATACTTGAACCTGTCATCAATGAGCGTTCTGTGGGGGAGCACACTGCTACATCAACCAATTGAGCTGGGAAATTTGCGAGTTCGAATATTATTCCTACACATAAATCTTTTACATTATAAATACTATGTATATCAAAACTACACGGCTTAGCTGGAAAAGGGCACAATACATACCTTTTTTTAATCTCCCAGCCCCTTACCACTAACCCGTAGTCCTCTTATTCAAATAAAAATACAAAGGTGTGAACATTAAACGAAACCATATATAATGAAATGCGGACGCATACATAAGATGAGGCATGTAGTAATATAAATCGCTTTTTTGTTCGCTAGAGTCATGTGGAATCGTATGTGTCTTATAATATCAGCATCAATTACCCCACCACTAGCTGTCGTTGGCTCTTTTTTGGTCAAAGCCAAGCAGCAGTGTTTGTTAAATTATCTTAAACAGGACTTTAATAAGTAGGTGACTCGTCATTCTTCGTTACGTCCTTGGCTTTAATCGAAAAGATGATTTCAATAAACAATCACACTGAAAAGGGAAAGCAAAATGGGCCGCAAAGTACATCTACCAAACACGCCGCGTTTTAGGGACAGTGCGTAGGCTATTATGGAATCGCTTCCAAGAACTGAATATTTCCCCGTGACGTGCGCGGAGAATAGTCAGTCACATACAGAGATTTAACTCAACACGCACTGCACGAAGGGGTGACACATTTACTTGTGCAGTATCTCGGAAAAAAAGGGAAATAAACAGGCGAAACCAAGAGACTTTCTGTCGAAGAACGAGAATTCAAGAGTCAATTGTGGCGCAAGTGGTCAAATTGAAGGATTTGCCCAAAATTACAAGTAGTGGCCACGAAGCATAATAAAACCAATATTTTTAAGAACAAGAACCCCAAGCAGTCACAATGGGCCACCTCTAATTTTAAGTAGGTAGGCCCTCAGCGCCAACCTTTCATTGGATTTTCTTTGCTTCCGCCATTGGGCACACGTTGGTAATAAGTAGAAACAGTTAAATGATACTGACGGAACTTCATCAACCCCACAAATTACTTCCTTGGGCACCTACCTACACAGTCTACTCCATCACCAGAATAACCATCTAGACATGTGCAGTAGAACGATCCTTTGGTGTTGGTACAGTTGGCATCAGCATGGCAGCTGTGGGCGAGCTGACCATATTCATTTGATGAATGATTCAGTAAACACTCATTCACATCTGCAAGGAACAATTTAAAGTCGAATTTATCTTGAACTTCTGAACATGATGTTCTTCTTCGTTTTGAAATGATATACCTTCACAAGTGACGCCATCACCAGAGTGTCCTACATGGCATGTACAGTAAAATGATCCTTTGGTGTTAGTACAATTGGCATCCGCATGGCATTTGTGAGCGTACTTGCTGTGATAAGGTGCCAGGTTTTTGTCATCACACTCAGGAATGTCTTCGGTAAAAAGAGAAATACCCAACGTTAAAAAACACCCACCTACCTTACCGAAACGAGAACTTAAAAGATTTGGCCCATTTTTCTGAAAAAGTAAGCGTGGCAATTATGAGATGCGCATTTGTCTATGTCTTATTACATCCAGCACTGACCTGATTAGGCTCCAAAAGTAACAAAATTCACTTACCATCACAATTTACTCCGTTTCCAGAGTACCCTGTCTGGCACGTACAGTAGAATGACCCTTTGGTGTTGGTGCAATTGGCATCTGCATGGCAATTATGAGTTTGGGAAGCGCATTCGTCTATGTCTGAATAAAAAGTGAAAATGTAAGCAAGAAACAACCATCAACGTTTTGGGCGTTTCAGTTTTTTTCCTAAACAGGAAAAGAAGAAAAAATAAACAAAGCAATAAGTAATGAAAATAACCAAGTGTACTGCCAGGCGACTCTGCAACTGCTGTTCTAAGATGGTTACCTGTGAAATGTTCTCTTGGGCCAGAATATCTTACTCGACACGTCCAATTAAAATCAGCGAAAATAGCGGCATGGTCGAGCAGTTTGATTGTGAAGGAAATTACTCATCAATACTTAAGTCCTTTCCCCTTTACACAAATTTAAGGTTATTCAGCTTTTTATTGTTCACTGCGGCTTGTTAACAGCTTAACTAATGCTTACTTGTACAATTTCACAATTTCAAATTACAAATGAGTGGGTGTCGGAAGAATGAAAGAGAGGGAGAGGGAGCCCAGCGTCGACTTGGAACACGGGAACTGTTTTTCATGGGTATCGAGGACAAAAACGACAGCAATGGCGACGATCTGTAGCACGATGTTTGAAAGCAAACGGGTCGACCTAGGTGCTAAGTGCAATGATTCCAGTGATAGTTAAGTTTATTAATACTATGTGGTTAAGTGGGGAAAAAAGAGCATATAATAACTTCAGTCTCATGACTTCACTGCTAAAACTCTTCATTAATTAAGACTGTTTATTTTATACCCAAAGCTTACCAACACACGTGACTCCATCTCCTGAGTATCCCGTATGGCACGTGCAATAGAAGGATCCTTCGGTATTGGTACAGTTGGCGTCAGCATGGCAATTGTGATTCCCAGATCCACACTTATCAATAACTGCAGTAGGCAAATATTAAAATACGGTTTAGTTCCTAAAGGTTGTATTGTTCTGGCTAAGCCAGCAGCACCTATTTGCCGTTTAATGTAGTTGCTAGCTATAAGAGTACAACTCCAGCAAGTGTCCTTCAGTTTTGGAGTAATCAATCATTTGTTCGCAAAAAAAAAAAAAAAAAAAATTTGGGCAGTTCTCGATATATTTGAAATTTTGTGATACTACCGGCATAGAAATCGCTGTGCTGTTGTTAGAGAGGATTCTGACGATAAAACGGTATATTAACCCAACCCAAGGGTAAGGGCCTATGGATTCTTGATCAGCAACAAAAGTATGTATTTGCTTCCACAGGTTTATTTACCAACACAGTTGATCCCATCTCCTGAGTAACCATGGCGACACGAGCAATGGAACGATCCTTTAGTATTGGTGCAGGTAGAATCAGCGTGGCAGTTATCGGTATCTTTAGCGCATTCGTCGATATCTAAAATAAAATAAGTTTTTGTCAAATACCTATAGAGAAGATGATTTATTTTTATCAAAAATAAAAAAAAAGTTTATAAATCTATGATAATTATTTCACTTTCTAATTTTCTCATAGTCTATTTTCCACCTGTTTTCGAAAAGGAAATACAGTCAATTCCGTATCATTCTCATTCATGTAAGTACGTAGTCCATTTCCAATTTCAATACGGCATCACGGCACTTAAATATGTTGGCGTTTTTATAAAGTGACTGAGGCTTGTGCGTACTGAACATCGATGTCTATTCTAAAGCAGGCATCTCTGTAAAACCACATAGCCTTACTTTCCAGGATGCAGCTTTACTGTCTTCAGAGTCCGTTATTTATTTATTTTTTTTCGTTGTTTACTTCCATTGTTTTCCGAGCCACTTTCAATGGCCGTTGACAAAGACGCATGATAACAATTGTAACCTCTTGAAATGAAGACAATTGTTCTGTTTCCTTTTTGTTGTAAATTTGTGATGATTGCATACCGTCGCAAATACTTCCATCTCCATTGAATCCTGTTTGGCATCTACAGTGGAATGACCCATCAGTGTTGGTACAGTTAGCATCAGAATGACAATTATGTACATTCGTGGCACATTCTTCAACGTCTGCAAATAAAGGGATGTGAACCTGAATGCAAGTTATTTCATTGACAGAACTATTTGTAAGATCGAAGCTGTACGAAATAGCGGATACCGTGATAAAGCACAGTAAGAAACTCCAGAGAGAAAAAGTACTGGTACCGGTCCGATTGTTATACACTCCGTTGCGTTTCAAAAGTTCGTTACTTTTTCTGTACCTCTCTTGCTGCTAAGGATTTTGGTCATTGGTCAGTTTAAAGGGACCTCGAAAAAAGGCATCACGGTCAACTCGCAACCACGATGGCTTCCAACCAATAGGTGAGATGCAATAATACGAAAATAAGAGGCAAAAGGTTTTTAAACGCCCTGTATTCATTTTGTGTTTCATTCTTCCTTGTCACTTTTAGGCCAAATTTCTGATTGAAGACGCTACAAAACACTATCTTAAGTGCGAACAACTCGGAAACAAGAGGAAAGTTTGCGAGAATCGGTTGTTAATAAGTTTGTCAACAAACGAGTGTCTGTGAGAGACGGGTTCACACTAAATGTTGCGAATTTTAACCCCACACCACAAACAGGTGGATTTTATCACTAAAAAATTATCACAAATGCCATATGTGATCGCGCATTTCATCACAGAGATTCTAGCTGTGTTGAAAGACTAGGGAACAAATGCGTTAAGTAAGCAGAGGGCGCTTCCATTAACTTGGAATGAACTTTTGCGGCTTGTTTTAAAATACCGCATGGATCAGGAGTTTTAACTCAGTGTAAAGTGCAAATAAAATTATGTAATGCTTTATCTTACCTTGACAAACGAAATCGTCAGAATATACAATGAAACAGCCCTTCGGTATTTGATTGACATAGCCTCATTATGACAGTTGCATTTCCAACTTCGTCTTCACGCTTTGTAAGTCTAAACAGGTAACATTCAATTTTCAAATCACATTATTATCATTTACAGTAAAAATTAAGAATCTTAATTAAGAAAATTAAACGAAACCGTGTATGCAAATCAGGAGAGCGTTACATCAGATATACAACCATTAATTAATTAATAAAACGCTTCCATTGTTTTACTTCAAAAATTATTAATGAGACAAACTGCGGGGACACCTTAAACATTCTCAGGTGAGAAATCCAGTTTGAAGAAAGTAGCAATTACCTATTATAACAACACATGAGCAAGTTAAATTCAGAGCGATATTTCAACCTGGAGCAATTGTGGCTGTGCAAAGAGCGTTGCTTACTACTGAACGTTGTTTTCATCTAGGCGTAGCTTTTAGGTTTCATTCATTGACAGCTTAACAGACCATACAGCTCATCTTTACTAGCGTGACTCCATATTTTGATTAGCCATGCTGGCACGTTCTGAAGAATGACGTTTTTGGCATTGGTACAATCGACACCTGTGTGATTGCTGATAAATTCGCCAAAAAACGAAGGAACTTTACACAAGTGTCTAGTGTTCTAGCGCTGGAACACAAATTGGGGAGAATCCACACTCATGGTTTGCAGATGGACGCCATGAGAGCCTATGCCAGTCTGCGGTAGGTGTCCCATAATTGTGTCCGATCCACTCTGTGGAGATGAAGGAGCCTTAAACGCACTTGAGTCAGGGTAACTGTAAATTTTGAACTTGAGTAGCGTTCTCACGTAATTAGTAAGTGATGCGTACTGTCGAGCCCTTATGGCACAGCTTTAAGGCTTGGGGTTTTTATCCATTTTTCTCAAGGTGTTGTCCTTGTGGTTTGATTCTTTTTTGTGTGTTATAATATTAATGGGCTGGTTTCACCATTTACTATCTTAATAAAAGGTTTTTTTTGGTAACCTATCGGCACCAGTTTATAAGGCCCGTTTCAAACGTCGAACTTTACATGTGCCGAATCTAATACAAATGAGAAAAATCTTGTGTTTTCGCTCATTTGCATTAGATCCGGCACATGTAAAGTTCGACGTTTGAAAAGGGCCTTAGTCTCTAATCCAAATGACGACAGCATGTATAAGCTAAGCTAGGATTTTCGTGAGTGCCTATTGATTGATCGCACCATCTGCATTGACATATCCTTAGAACACTCAACCCAGAATATTGTGCGAAAATAGGGATACACTTATTCTTTGCATGCCCGGCACTGCTATGGAAGAAAAAAGTTTTATTTTGCATAGTTCGTATTTGCAGACCGTCTCGTTCCAACTGCTCCAACAATACACCGTTCTCCCTAAGTTTGCTGGCGCTTCGCCCTACGTAAACATACATACAGTACATACCTACATAACTGACCACTCCCCACACGGGCTTTTCAGGACCAATGAAACACAATCACGACAGAACAGAACAGAAAATTCAATAACAACTGTTGAGAATCCCAACTGGTCGGAGGCAAACCAGTTGGCTATTTGCAAGTGCAGCTGAGAAGTTGAATCAGGGACTACCAGAAACAAATTCAACCAGTGGTCAGAACGTGTCTTGAACCTTGAAGCCCGGCGGTATCATCGTTGTCGTCCTACAGGTCAAGAAGCGCAACGCCGAAAAAAGAATCTCCATATTATAATTACAGCTTTAGTCAATCAAATCCCGTCTCAATTGGATGCACTTGGACACTTTTTTGAAAAAGTCCGTTGTATAAGGATGCCTTTGTCAAACAGTAAATCAAACTACCGTACGTCTGTGTTAGCAATAGTTACGTCCTTACCTTTTATTTCTCTTCTTATTTAGTTGTGTGCTTTCTATTAATCCATAAGGCCCAAAGTTTAAAATATCTGTCAAGGAACTTGCAGAAAGAGGTATAGTGTCCAATGTTAGTTTCATTTTTTGACGAAACAATAGTTTAAAGCCAATTCCAACGACAATGTAACCTACCTTACAAAGCGAGGCTTGTCTTAAAATCCTGAAGAAATGAGTTAGTATCGCAAAACAACCTAAAGCCCTATATAGTAAACTGATTGGGGTGAAGTGCGAGTAACTCCTGATCCATATTTTGTTTGCTAAATAAGACATTGTGCACTTTTAGTCAATCGACGGTCGATGCTTTGCAGAGCTTTGGTCGCTATCAAAAGCCCGATTAGTAAGTGTACAGCAATGTTTTATTATAGCAAACACGAGTTCTTAATTTCATGCACGTTTAACCAGTGTTAAGTAATTAGATATTACGGCCTCTTACCGGAACAATAAATTCCATTGCCTGTGTATCCAGCATTACAGGTGCAGTAGTAGGACCCTTTGGTGTTGTTACAATATCCGTTTTCGTGACACATGTGAGTATTTAGAGAGCATTCATCCATATCTAAAAAGTTGATGAAAATAAAAATTTACTACATGCGAAAATATTATAAATGAAAGTATCCTGTGGGCCAACTCATGAGTGCAAATGATATGCTTTGGGATATTAAAAATTGATTGAGAGTTACCTTAATAATTTTCAGCCGGGAGAGAAGGTACGGTGTTTCTTTCTTAAAAAAATATTGGCTCCATGGAGTGACTATGGCCTCCACTAACCACCGCAGCTCCTTCATTGTCCTTCGCGCATTCACGAAAATATAATTGTTTTGAAGCGATTGTACATACCTGTGCATGTTATTCCATTGCCAGTGTATCCATCATGACACGTGCAGATGTAAGACCCTTTCGTGTTGTTGCACCTGGCGTCTACATGACATTTATCCGTTTCCAAAGCGCATTCGTCTACATCTGCAATAGTAATAAATTGAGATTAAGTGAAGCTATGATTTTCGCAGTTATAGACGCAATTTTAATAATTGCGTAGAGAAGCCTAAAAAATTCAGGACTTCAACGGGGTTTGAACCCGTGAGCTCGCGATACCGGTGCGTTGCTCCCTAGGGGGAGTGGTCAATTAAGTGTGTATTGTATCATCCTTGCCATTTTCTGTATTTGCTATTTTGTTCAAACCTTCCTTCAGTGTTTTAAGTAGTTGTTTTTGTTATTATTTGGTTGCTAGTTCCTAGTTGCAGGATATGGTTACATTCCTGTCACAGCCCTTTAACGGGTTTTCGACAGTTCTGTAAGGTAGCGGACACATTTTTGAAAGCATAGGACATGCAATTTTTGGCCCCGCAAGGCGCCTTGCGAACTATCTAGGGGGGTTTGGCAATTTTTAAATATAACACGCAAAAAGGCTGTTTCCAGTGTTTCCTGAACCCAAGAATCAGTTTCCCAGGCAAGGGTGAAGTTCACTCAAATTCTCTTTAAAAAGTAAGTTTAAAAAGAATTATAATAATAAAAAATAAAAACCCCTCAAATATTGGCATCAAACTACCGTACATGGAATGGGAAACCACCAGACGAAACGTCCGGTCTCAGAGTTTCACAATTCTTGATGACATTTGCTCCCAATCTATTACCTGAACAAAGCGTGCCATTTCCACTAAATCCTGGTCTACACCCGCACAGGAAAGAGCCGTCCGTGTTAATACAATTGCCGTTTTCATGGCAGTTATGAGTGTTAACCTCACATTCGTCAATATCTGAATAACACGAAAAAAATACTTATGAAAACAAGGTAAATTGTGGTACCGATAAAGTAGTTGACCAAGGGAAAGTGGGCGACAGTCTAGGGCCCTTTCTCTTTCAAAGGGACCCTTACGCGACTTGAACGACCGTGGACGCAAGCCTTGTCCTAATTTCATCATTCCAATAAAACAAATTATAAACAAAATTCACAATAACCGTAAGCGAAAATGATCATCGCAGTTCAGAGAAACTAATCAGTTGCAAAGTAAACTTAAAAAAGTAGGCTTGAACGAGGACTCGAACCCATGAATGTAGCTGCATTCCTCTACAGTGATCATAGTTATCAAGCATCTGGAGCTGGTAAGTTGCCAACTTCTCACTAGAGAATCTTAGCATCGGCAACGAGTGCGAGTACGAGAACAAGTACACCTTGTACTCGTTCTCGAAGTTTTTAGGTAAGCGTATAGTACGGGTTTCTAGTCTGCAGAAAAACTCACAAATTCTTTTCGGATGGCAAATTATCAGCATTAAAACTGTTTTTCAGGCGTGGACCTTCCCCCCTCTTCCCCCCCCCCCCCCCCCCCCCCTCCCTTTCCCCCAATTATTTATCCAACCCTTGAGAATTGTCAGTATATTACTATTGCAGCTTTAAACTAAATAGAACGCAATTTCCTTTTGACAAACTCGTCGAGTACTTGCCGCTACGACTTTTCGATGCAACTGAGTCGTCGCAGACCATCTTGCCGGAACGAGTTGAGCACACCGGCTGCGCAATACGGATGTGCAATAATAAAATCCCAGAACTCGTACTCGACATCGCACTCGTTGTCGATGCTAACACATTAGCGACCTTTAAATCGGAGGTCGAGGACGACTACGAGTACAAGTTTTCCATTCTGATCATGCGCATAAGGTTTTGGAGGCCGACATTTTTTCGAAGTGCGGCGTGCTCAGAACGGAAAACTCGTACTCGAAGTCGCACTCGTCCGCCGATCTAAAGGCCTCCACTGTATCCCGTATGAGGTAAATAAAACTATTTTCAACTGCGATAATCATCCTCATTTTACCACCAAAAGTCACAACATAATTCAAATTCGACATATACCACCCGCGCTCAAGACTCTCCAAGATATGCCAGCTAATGTTTCACTACTAAAGTATTTTACCTTTAAATGCCGAAAACTTCGATAATTTTACCAGACAGTATTCCATGGAGGTTTTTTACAAAACACTGACTTTTTCCCCATACTAAGAGAACAAAACAACGAACTTATTCTGCTCGGCAATTCCCCAATCGTATGCTTAGACAAAAAGTATGGATATAATAATTGATAATACCTGTGCAATTTTTCCCATCTCCAGTATAATCCGACACACAAGTGCAGACAAATGATCCATGGGTATTGCTACAGCTGGCGTTTTGATGACAGTTGTGCTTGTATGCCATCTTAGTTTGTCGTACATTCATCAATGTCTGGAATGTTTCAAACGTGCATGATCACTTGCTTTATTTTCAAGAAATTTTGGTCAACATCCAACGACGATTCAATGATGCTAACAATTAATATTGAATGATCTTTAAAGGTCTGAAGTTATCATGAATGCAGATAGTAGAATGCATTACTAAGCGAACACTTACCCAGTCAACTGAGGGTGTCTATTTTTTTTTTGTCAAACAGACTTAGATTATGTTACACTGATCTTTAAAGGTATTCAGACCAGGGCAATGCCTTTGAAAACAGAATACTGATGAACATGTTAACTTCTACAAAAAATCGTATTAGGTCTAAGCGGTTTAGAGAGAGAGCGAAAATATAGCTTCTCCACGCTATGATTGTGTTAGACTTAGCTCTAGTTCTCTTCGTATCGACTACTAAAACAAAAACAAGATTGGACCTTTGTGTGGAAGGACCGGGGGGGGGGGGGGGGCGGGGCACCCGACGATATTACTGGATATTTGTGACACAGCCTCAACAACATGAAATGATTTTAATCAGGCCAAGGTGTTTTTGTCAGATGACATTCTGGTAGCAGTCGCTTAAGCTCCCAATTGCCTTTGGTAATCTGATGAAGAGCAAAACTGGTGTGAAAAATCTGTAGAGTAAATCCGCAATACACAGGCCTGTAAACCTTATTGACTGTTAATAAACAATTTAGCTGCTAGTCCTTAAAAGTACCGCCCCTGGTAATTTGCGGTTATAAACTCCTACAGAAACACTAAGTAAACTAAAACTCTTCAGGGCAACCTAGAGTCCATGCGC
>NC_090872.1:15917818-15940318 GCF_036669935.1 Montipora foliosa
AAGATGTCAAAACCCTTGCAGTCCTTTGGATGACTTACCTATCCTTTGGATAGTTTCTTTTTGGATACTAGATGGCTTGCAACCAATCTATAGATAACAATCTTGTAATTTACCGGGGGGGGCATACTGGTGTACGAACAAGATCTGTTCTCGCAGTGATGTACATAGAGCGAAAACAAACCAATTCTCGAGTTTCAACACACGTAAAATTAGATTATCGTATCCACCAATATTTGTTTGCCAAAGAATAAGAAGTGTACTGTGTCGGTTGTCCTTAAACTAATTCAGTTTTGGCGTATTTTGTAATTATCAATGCGCGTTTACCTGAACAAATGACTCCATCTCCTGTATACCCCAAGTGGCACGTACAGTAGAAAGATCCTTTGGTATTAGTACCATTATCATCTGCATCACAGTTTGTGAGCGTATTTGCGGTGATGAGGCGCCAGGTTTTTTGTCATCACACTCAGCAATATCTGGTAAAACGGAAATGAAAAAAAAAAAACATGTTTAGGACCAGGAATGATTTTTGTTTTTTTTTTCGCGATTCCGGTTTACTCACCAACACACGTGGCTCCATCCCCAGAGGAACCCGTAAAACAAGTCCAGTAGAACGACCCTTTGGTGTTGGTACAGTTTGCATCAGTGTGACAGTTATGTGTTCCAGTATTAAATTCATCAATATCTATTAGGGGAAAACGCATAATCAAACAGTAGCTTTAGCGCCTGGTTCTGGATGCTGTACACTGACCAAAAGTCCATCAATGTTTGAACTTAAAAGGCTTTTAACAACCGAATCCCTCGCCGACCTATGACGTTTGAGTCGAGACCTACCATCACATTGTTTTCCATTTCCAGAATAGCCCAACAGGCATTTGCAGTAGTAAGATCCATTTGTGTTTGTACACTTGGAGTCATCATGGCCGGAATGAGCTAAATGCTGATAGTCAGAGGGCAATCCTGGGCGATTACATTCGTCGATATCTAGGATAAGAGAGGGCGAGAGAGCCATTACTTGAAAAGAAGTGACAACAAGTGGTTTTTCTCTGTATCTATTTTAGCGTTTTTGGTCGGGGATAATTGAATATGTAACGTAACCCTGAAAGAGTGCGATTGCAACACTTCAAACCGAAGACAAAATTTTCAAAAGTTACCTGAGAATATAACCCCGTCTCCAGAGTAACCCGTATGGCACGTGCAGTTAGAACGATCCTTTGGTGTTTGAACAATTGGAATTGCCATGGCAGTTGTGAACAAGGTCACGATATTTCTCGGGAATGCGATCAGGAAAACATTCGTCAACATCTAAGGTAAAAAAAAACCAGTAAAATTAATTAAGTGCGTAACAGAAGAAGATGTTATTACTGAAATCATGCAAAATTAAGTTTTAAACAACCCTTAGACAATGCATACAACACATAGTATCCCATCTCCAGAGTATCCTTTTCTACAGGTGCAATAGAATGAGCCTTTGGTGTTAAAACAGTTGGCATCTGGGTGACAGTTGTGGGGAAATGTCCGTATTCCAGTGATAGGTAATCAGGAATACACTCATTTATGTCTGCAAGTAAAGAAAGGTTCAAGAAGTGACAACTCAAAGTCACCATACTCCAAATTGTTTGCCTGCGCTTTTACAGGCAGACTCAAAGCTCTACGTTTTTGCTTTCGGGTAGATTTATTCAATGTAATGGAATGGAGCATCATGTTGAGTAAAATGGAGAACGGTTGACACATACCCTCGCATGTCACTCCATCACCAGAGTAACCGGTTATGACAAGTGCAGTAGAACGATCCTTTCGTGTTGGTACAGTTCGCATCAGAATGACAATTGTCTTCTCCTGTAACACATTCCTCGATGTCTATAATGGAGAGAATTTCACTTCATCGCTGAGATTGAGAACCAAGTTCAAATGCAAAAGTATATTTTGTGAATTTCAATTGTTGTAAAATGCCCTAAACTAGTACAAGACCGAAACCTGACGCACCATATAGCAAAATTTTAAGTCTGCAATGCAAATGTAAATCTGCAAACAGAGAAACCCCTTTGTTGCAAGGGTGAGAATGGAAACATTGTTTATATCTAAGACTGTTTTACTTTGTGAAGATCTCAACCGCACTAGAAATTATCTGGCTTTTATAAAAGGAAAACTGACCATTCCTAATGACCTTTCGGTAAATACGTTCCTATCACAGTGAAAAGGAATACATTACGAAAGAAAATGGACAGACACCAATCTGCTTTAGCAAAGTAATACCAAAAATGTCAAAGATATTTTTAAAAATATTCCTCCACCTTACGAAAACTGTCAAAGCATGAACACACTGCACACTGACGCAAAAATGTCTAACTATATGGATCAGGAGATTCTTGGTTTAGTGGTGACAACTTATTGTATCTTTAAGGTACACTACTTAACATGGATTTTGACATGATATCTTAACTGTAAGTGCATATACAATTATTAAGTCAGTATAATGCAAGAGGAATACTCTAGAAATGAATGATACTAGTATCTTTCGCGATTCCCTGTTTTTCGATTTTACTAAATAGAGCGAAACCAACTGTATCTAACTTCTAAGGTCATTCCTTTTCAATGGTGGTAATCCTGCAATAGTTTCGTTGCGATTTTATAATGAGCATAAGAAACAAAATCCAGTTTCTCTTCTAGATCCAATCATTACCGAAAAAGCTTGTGACACAGGGTATTTAAATTTAAGTTTCTATTTGTTGGAATGATATTCGCACAAAGATGAAAAACGTAACGGTAGCAAAGAAGCGCCATAAAAGCTCAATAAACGATACTTGAACCTGTCATCAATGAGCGTTCTGTGGGGGAGCACACTGCTACATCAACCAATTGAGCTGGGAAATTTGCGAGTTCGAATATTATTCCTACACATAAATCTTTTACATTATAAATACTATGTATATCAAAACTACACGGCTTAGCTGGAAAAGGGCACAATACATACCTTTTTTTAATCTCCCAGCCCCTTACCACTAACCCGTAGTCCTCTTATTCAAATAAAATACAAAGGTGTGAACATTAAACGAAACCATATATAATGAAATGCGGACGCATACATAAGATGAGGCATGTAGTAATATAAATCGCTTTTTTGTTCGCTAGAGTCATGTGGAATCGTATGTGTCTTATAATATCAGCATCAATTACCCCACCACTAGCTGTCGTTGGCTCTTTTTTGGTCAAAGCCAAGCAGCAGTGTTTGTTAAATTATCTTAAACAGGACTTTAATAAGTAGGTGACTCGTCATTCTTCGTTACGTCCTTGGCTTTAATCGAAAAGATGATTTCAATAAACAATCACACTGAAAAGGGAAAGCAAAATGGGCCGCAAAGTACATCTACCAAACACGCCGCGTTTTAGGGACAGTGCGTAGGCTATTATGGAATCGCTTCCAAGAACTGAATATTTCCCCGTGACGTGCGCGGAGAATAGTCAGTCACATACAGAGATTTAACTCAACACGCACTGCACGAAGGGGTGACACATTTACTTGTGCAGTATCTCGGAAAAAAAGGGAAATAAACAGGCGAAACCAAGAGACTTTCTGTCGAAGAACGAGAATTCAAGAGTCAATTGTGGCGCAAGTGGTCAAATTGAAGGATTTGCCCAAAATTACAAGTAGTGGCCACGAAGCATAATAAAACCAATATTTTTAAGAACAAGAACCCAAGCAGTCACAATGGGCCACCTCTAATTTTAAGTAGGTAGGCCCTCAGCGCCAACCTTTCATTGGATTTTCTTTGCTTCCGCCATTGGGCACACGTTGGTAATAAGTAGAAACAGTTAAATGATACTGACGGAACTTCATCAACCCCACAAATTACTTCCTTGGGCACCTACCTACACAGTCTACTCCATCACCAGAATAACCATCTAGACATGTGCAGTAGAACGATCCTTTGGTGTTGGTACAGTTGGCATCAGCATGGCAGCTGTGGGCGAGCTGACCATATTCATTTGATGAATGATTCAGTAAACACTCATTCACATCTGCAAGGAACAATTTAAAGTCGAATTTATCTTGAACTTCTGAACATGATGTTCTTCTTCGTTTTGAAATGATATACCTTCACAAGTGACGCCATCACCAGAGTGTCCTACATGGCATGTACAGTAAAATGATCCTTTGGTGTTAGTACAATTGGCATCCGCATGGCATTTGTGAGCGTACTTGCTGTGATAAGGTGCCAGGTTTTTGTCATCACACTCAGGAATGTCTTCGGTAAAAAGAGAAATACCCAACGTTAAAAACACCCACCTACCTTACCGAAACGAGAACTTAAAAGATTTGGCCCATTTTTTCTGAAAAAGTAAGCGTGGCAATTATGAGATGCGCATTTGTCTATGTCTTATTACATCCAGCACTGACCTGATTAGGCTCCAAAAGTAACAAAATTCACTTACCATCACAATTTACTCCGTTTCCAGAGTACCCTGTCTGGCACGTACAGTAGAATGACCCTTTGGTGTTGGTGCAATTGGCATCTGCATGGCAATTATGAGTTTGGGAAGCGCATTCGTCTATGTCTGAATAAAAAGTGAAAATGTAAGCAAGAAACAACCATCAACGTTTTGGGCGTTTCAGTTTTTTTCCTAAACAGGAAAAGAAGAAAAAATAAACAAAGCAATAAGTAATGAAAATAACCAAGTGTACTGCCAGGCGACTCTGCAACTGCTGTTCTAAGATGGTTACCTGTGAAATGTTCTCTTGGGCCAAATATCTTACTCGACACGTCCAATTAAAATCAGCGAAAATAGCGGCATGGTCGAGCAGTTTGATTGTGAAGGAAATTACTCATCAATACTTAAGTCCTTTCCCCTTTACACAAATTTAAGGTTATTCAGCTTTTTATTGTTCACTGCGGCTTGTTAACAGCTTAACTAATGCTTACTTGTACAATTTCACAATTTCAAATTACAAATGAGTGGGTGTCGGAAGAATGAAAGAGAGGGAGAGGGAGCCCAGCGTCGACTTGGAACACGGGAACTGTTTTTCATGGGTATCGAGGACAAAACGACAGCAATGGCGACGATCTGTAGCACGATGTTTGAAAGCAAAACGGGTCGACCTAGGTGCTAAGTGCAATGATTCCAGTGATAGTTAAGTTTATTAATACTATGTGGTTAAGTGGGGAAAAAAAGAGCATATAATAACTTCAGTCTCATGACTTCACTGCTAAAACTCTTCATTAATTAAGACTGTTTATTTTATACCCAAAGCTTACCAACACACGTGACTCCATCTCCTGAGTATCCCGTATGGCACGTGCAATAGAAGGATCCTTCGGTATTGGTACAGTTGGCGTCAGCATGGCAATTGTGATTCCCAGATCCACACTTATCAATAACTGCAGTAGGCAAATATTAAAATACGGTTTAGTTCCTAAAGGTTGTATTGTTCTGGCTAAGCCAGCAGCACCTATTTGCCGTTTAATGTAGTTGCTAGCTATAAGAGTACAACTCCAGCAAGTGTCCTTCAGTTTGGAGTAATCAATCATTTGTTCGCAAAAAAAAAAAAAAAAAATTTGGGCAGTTCTCGATATATTTGAAATTTTGTGATACTACCGGCATAGAAATCGCTGTGCTGTTGTTAGAGAGGATTCTGACGATAAAACGGTATATTAACCCAACCCAAGGGTAAGGGCCTATGGATTCTTGATCAGCAACAAAGTATGTATTTGCTTCCACAGGTTTATTTACCAACACAGTTGATCCCATCTCCTGAGTAACCATGGCGACACGAGCAATGGAACGATCCTTTAGTATTGGTGCAGGTAGAATCAGCGTGGCAGTTATCGGTATCTTTAGCGCATTCGTCGATATCTAAAATAAAATAAGTTTTTGTCAAATACCTATAGAGAAGATGATTTATTTTTATCAAAAATAAAAAAAGTTTATAAATCTATGATAATTATTTCACTTTCTAATTTTCTCATAGTCTATTTTCCACCTGTTTTCGAAAAGGAAATACAGTCAATTCCGTATCATTCTCATTCATGTAAGTACGTAGTCCATTTCCAATTTCAATACGGCATCACGGCACTTAAATATGTTGGCGTTTTTATAAAGTGACTGAGGCTTGTGCGTACTGAACATCGATGTCTATTCTAAAGCAGGCATCTCTGTAAAACCACATAGCCTTACTTTCCAGGATGCAGCTTTACTGTCTTCAGAGTCCGTTATTTATTTATTTTTTTTCGTTGTTTACTTCCATTGTTTTCCGAGCCACTTTCAATGGCCGTTGACAAAGACGCATGATAACAATTGTAACCTCTTGAAATGAAGACAATTGTTCTGTTTCCTTTTTGTTGTAAATTTGTGATGATTGCATACCGTCGCAAATACTTCCATCTCCATTGAATCCTGTTTGGCATCTACAGTGGAATGACCCATCAGTGTTGGTACAGTTAGCATCAGAATGACAATTATGTACATTCGTGGCACATTCTTCAACGTCTGCAAATAAAGGGATGTGAACCTGAATGCAAGTTATTTCATTGACAGAACTATTTGTAAGATCGAAGCTGTACGAAATAGCGGATACCGTGATAAAGCACAGTAAGAAACTCCAGAGAGAAAAAGTACTGGTACCGGTCCGATTGTTATACACTCCGTTGCGTTTCAAAAGTTCGTTACTTTTTCTGTACCTCTCTTGCTGCTAAGGATTTTGGTCATTGGTCAGTTTAAAGGGACCTCGAAAAAAGGCATCACGGTCAACTCGCAACCACGATGGCTTCCAACCAATAGGTGAGATGCAATAATACGAAAATAAGAGGCAAAAGGTTTTTAAACGCCCTGTATTCATTTTGTGTTTCATTCTTCCTTGTCACTTTTAGGCCAAATTTCTGATTGAAGACGCTACAAAACACTATCTTAAGTGCGAACAACTCGGAAACAAGAGGAAAGTTTGCGAGAATCGGTTGTTAATAAGTTTGTCAACAAACGAGTGTCTGTGAGAGACGGGTTCACACTAAATGTTGCGAATTTTAACCCCACACCACAAACAGGTGGATTTTATCACTAAAAAATTATCACAAATGCCATATGTGATCGCGCATTTCATCACAGAGATTCTAGCTGTGTTGAAAGACTAGGGAACAAATGCGTTAAGTAAGCAGAGGGCGCTTCCATTAACTTGGAATGAACTTTTGCGGCTTGTTTTAAAATACCGCATGGATCAGGAGTTTTAACTCAGTGTAAAGTGCAAATAAAATTATGTAATGCTTTATCTTACCTTGACAAACGAAATCGTCAGAATATACAATGAAACAGCCCTTCGGTATTTGATTGACATAGCCTCATTATGACAGTTGCATTTCCAACTTCGTCTTCACGCTTTGTAAGTCTAAACAGGTAACATTCAATTTTCAAATCACATTATTATCATTTACAGTAAAAATTAAGAATCTTAATTAAGAAAATTAAACGAAACCGTGTATGCAAATCAGGAGAGCGTTACATCAGATATACAACCATTAATTAATTAATAAAACGCTTCCATTGTTTTACTTCAAAAATTATTAATGAGACAAACTGCGGGGACACCTTAAACATTCTCAGGTGAGAAATCCAGTTTGAAGAAAGTAGCAATTACCTATTATAACAACACATGAGCAAGTTAAATTCAGAGCGATATTTCAACCTGGAGCAATTGTGGCTGTGCAAAGAGCGTTGCTTACTACTGAACGTTGTTTTCATCTAGGCGTAGCTTTTAGGTTTCATTCATTGACAGCTTAACAGACCATACAGCTCATCTTTACTAGCGTGACTCCATATTTTGATTAGCCATGCTGGCACGTTCTGAAGAATGACGTTTTTGGCATTGGTACAATCGACACCTGTGTGATTGCTGATAAATTCGCCAAAAAACGAAGGAACTTTACACAAGTGTCTAGTGTTCTAGCGCTGGAACACAAATTGGGGAGAATCCACACTCATGGTTTGCAGATGGACGCCATGAGAGCCTATGCCAGTCTGCGGTAGGTGTCCCATAATTGTGTCCGATCCACTCTGTGGAGATGAAGGAGCCTTAAACGCACTTGAGTCAGGGTCACTGTAAATTTGAACTTGAGTAGCGTTCTCACGTAATTAGTAAGTGATGCGTACTGTCGAGCCCTTATGGCACAGCTTTAAGGCTTGGGGTTTTTATCCATTTTTCTCAAGGTGTTGTCCTTGTGGTTTGATTCTTTTTTGTGTGTTATAATATTAATGGGCTGGTTTCACCATTTACTATCTTAATAAAAGGTTTTTTTTGGTAACCTATCGGCACCAGTTTATAAGGCCCGTTTCAAACGTCGAACTTTACATGTGCCGAATCTAATACAAATGAGAAAAATCTTGTGTTTTCGCTCATTTGCATTAGATCCGGCACATGTAAAGTTCGACGTTTGAAAAGGGCCTTAGTCTCTAATCCAAATGACGACAGCATGTATAAGCTAAGCTAGGATTTTCGTGAGTGCCTATTGATTGATCGCACCATCTGCATTGACATATCCTTAGAACACTCAACCCAGAATATTGTGCGAAAATAGGGATACACTTATTCTTTGCATGCCCGGCACTGCTATGGAAGAAAAAAGTTTTATTTTGCATAGTTCGTATTTGCAGACCGTCTCGTTCCAACTGCTCCAACAATACACCGTTCTCCCTAAGTTTGCTGGCGCTTCGCCCTACGTAAACATACATACAGTACATACCTACATAACTGACCACTCCCCACACGGGCTTTTCAGGACCAATGAAACACAATCACGACAGAACAGAACAGAAAATTCAATAACAACTGTTGAGAATCCCAACTGGTCGGAGGCAAACCAGTTGGCTATTTGCAAGTGCAGCTGAGAAGTTGAATCAGGGACTACCAGAAACAAATTCAACCAGTGGTCAGAACGTGTCTTGAACCTTGAAGCCCGGCGGTATCATCGTTGTCGTCCTACAGGTCAAGAAGCGCAACGCCGAAAAAAGAATCTCCATATTATAATTACAGCTTTAGTCAATCAAATCCCGTCTCAATTGGATGCACTTGGACACTTTTTTGAAAAAGTCCGTTGTATAAGGATGCCTTTGTCAAACAGTAAATCAAACTACCGTACGTCTGTGTTAGCAATAGTTACGTCCTTACCTTTTATTTCTCTTCTTATTTAGTTGTGTGCTTTCTATTAATCCATAAGGCCCAAAGTTTAAAATATCTGTCAAGGAACTTGCAGAAAGAGGTATAGTGTCCAATGTTAGTTTCATTTTTTGACGAAACAATAGTTTAAAGCCAATTCCAACGACAATGTAACCTACCTTACAAAGCGAGGCTTGTCTTAAAATCCTGAAGAAATGAGTTAGTATCGCAAAACAACCTAAAGCCCTATATAGTAAACTGATTGGGGTGAAGTGCGAGTAACTCCTGATCCATATTTTGTTTGCTAAATAAGACATTGTGCACTTTTAGTCAATCGACGGTCGATGCTTTGCAGAGCTTTGGTCGCTATCAAAAGCCCGATTAGTAAGTGTACAGCAATGTTTTATTATAGCAAACACGAGTTCTTAATTTCATGCACGTTTAACCAGTGTTAAGTAATTAGATATTACGGCCTCTTACCGGAACAATAAATTCCATTGCCTGTGTATCCAGCATTACAGGTGCAGTAGTAGGACCCTTTGGTGTTGTTACAATATCCGTTTTCGTGACACATGTGAGTATTTAGAGAGCATTCATCCATATCTAAAAAGTTGATGAAAATAAAAATTTACTACATGCGAAAATATTATAAATGAAAGTATCCTGTGGGCCAACTCATGAGTGCAAATGATATGCTTTGGGATATTAAAAATTGATTGAGAGTTACCTTAATAATTTTCAGCCGGGAGAGAAGGTACGGTGTTTCTTTCTTAAAAAAATATTGGCTCCATGGAGTGACTATGGCCTCCACTAACCACCGCAGCTCCTTCATTGTCCTTCGCGCATTCACGAAAATATAATTGTTTTGAAGCGATTGTACATACCTGTGCATGTTATTCCATTGCCAGTGTATCCATCATGACACGTGCAGATGTAAGACCCTTTCGTGTTGTTGCACCTGGCGTCTACATGACATTTATCCGTTTCCAAAGCGCATTCGTCTACATCTGCAATAGTAATAAATTGAGATTAAGTGAAGCTATGATTTTCGCAGTTATAGACGCAATTTTAATAATTGCGTAGAGAAGCCTAAAAATTCAGGACTTCAACGGGGTTTGAACCCGTGAGCTCGCGATACCGGTGCGTTGCTCCCTAGGGGGAGTGGTCAATTAAGTGTGTATTGTATCATCCTTGCCATTTTCTGTATTTGCTATTTTGTTCAAACCTTCCTTCAGTGTTTTAAGTAGTTGTTTTTGTTATTATTTGGTTGCTAGTTCCTAGTTGCAGGATATGGTTACATTTCCTGTCACAGCCCCTTTAACGGGGTTTTCGACAGTTCTGTAAGGTAGCGGACACATTTTTGAAAGCATAGGACATGCAATTTTTGGCCCCGCAAGGCGCCTTGCGAACTATCTAGGGGGGTTTGGCAATTTTTAAATATAACACGCAAAAAGGCTGTTTCCAGTGTTTCCTGAACCCAAGAATCAGTTTCCCAGGCAAGGGTGAAGTTCACTCAAATTCTCTTTAAAAAGTAAGTTTAAAAAGAATTATAATAATAAAAATAAAACCCCTCAAATATTGGCATCAAACTACCGTACATGGAATGGGAAACCACCAGACGAAACGTCCGGTCTCAGAGTTTCACAATTCTTGATGACATTTGCTCCCAATCTATTACCTGAACAAAGCGTGCCATTTCCACTAAATCCTGGTCTACACCCGCACAGGAAAGAGCCGTCCGTGTTAATACAATTGCCGTTTTCATGGCAGTTATGAGTGTTAACCTCACATTCGTCAATATCTGAATAACACGAAAAAAATACTTATGAAAACAAGGTAAATTGTGGTACCGATAAAGTAGTTGACCAAGGGAAAGTGGGCGACAGTCTAGGGCCCTTTCTCTTTCAAAGGGACCCTTACGCGACTTGAACGACCGTGGACGCAAGCCTTGTCCTAATTTCATCATTCCAATAAAACAAATTATAAACAAAATTCACAATAACCGTAAGCGAAAATGATCATCGCAGTTCAGAGAAACTAATCAGTTGCAAAGTAAACTTAAAAAAGTAGGCTTGAACGAGACTCGAACCCATGAATGTAGCTGCATTCCTCTACAGTGATCATAGTTATCAAGCCATCTGGGAGCTGGTAAGTTGCCAACTTCTCACTAGAGAATCTTAGCATCGGCAACGAGTGCGAGTACGAGAACAAGTACACCTTGTACTCGTTCTCGAAGTTTTTAGGTAAGCGTATAGTACGGGTTTCTAGTCTGCAGAAAAACTCACAAATTCTTTTCGGATGGCAAATTATCAGCATTAAAACTGTTTTTCAGGCTTGGACCTTCCCCCCTCTTCCCCCCCCCCCCCCCCCCCTCCCTTTCCCACAATTATTTATCCAACACTTGAGAATTGTCAGTATATTACTATTGCAGCTTTAAACTAAATAGAACGCAATTTCCTTTTGACAAACTCGTCGAGTACTTGCCGCTACGACTTTTCGATGCAACTGAGTCGTCGCAGACCATCTTGCCGGAACGAGTTGAGCACACCGGGCTGCGCAATACGGATGTGCAATAATAAAAATCCCAGAACTCGTACTCGACATCGCACTCGTTGTCGATGCTAACACATTAGCGACCTTTAAATCGGAGGTCGAGGACGACTACGAGTACAAGTTTTCCATTCTGATCATGCGCATAAGGTTTGGAGGCCGACATTTTTCGAAGTGCGCGTGCTCAGAACGGAAAACTCGTACTCGAAGTCGCACTCGTCCGCCGATCTAAAGGCCTCCACTGTATCCCGTATGAGGTAAATAAACTATTTCAACTGCGATAATCATCCTCATTTTACCACCAAAAGTCACAACATAATTCAAATTCGACATATACCACCCGCGCTCAAGACTCTCCAAGATATGCCAGCTAATGTTTCACTACTAAAGTATTTTACCTTTAAATGCCGAAAACTTCGATAATTTTACCAGACAGTATTCCATGGAGGTTTTTACAAAACACTGACTTTTTCCCCATACTAAGAGAACAAAACAACGAACTTATTCTGCTCGGCAATTCCCCAATCGGTATGCTTAGACAAAAAGTATGGATATAATAATTGATAATACCTGTGCAATTTTTCCCATCTCCAGTATACACCGACACACAAGTGCAGACAAATGATCCATGGGTATTGCTACAGCTGGCGTTTTGATGACAGTTGTGCTTGTATGCCATCTTAGTTGTCGTACATTCATCAATGTCTGGAATGTTTCAAACGTTCATGATCAATTGCTTTATTTTCAAGAAATTTTGGTCAACATCCAACGACGATTCAATGATGCTAACAATTAATATTGAATGGATCTTTAAAGGTCTGAAGTTATCATGAATGCAGATAGTAGAATGCATTTACTAAGCGAACACTTACCCAGTCAACTGAGGGTGTCTATTTTTTTTTTGTCAAACAGACTTAGATTATGTTACACTGATCTTTAAAGGTATTCAGACCAGGGCAATGCCTTTGAAAACAGAATACTGATGAACATGTTAACTTCTACAAAAAAATCGTATTAGGTCTAAGCGGTTTAGAGAGAGAGCGAAAATATAGCTTCTCCACGCTATGATTGTGTTAGACTTAGCTCTAGTTCTCTTCGTATCGACTACTAAAACAAAAACAAGATTGGACTTTGTGTGGAAGGACCGGGGGGGGGGGGGGGGGGGGGCACCCGACGATATTACTGGATAGTTGTGACACAGCCTCAACAACATGAAATGATTTTAATCAGGCCAAGGTGTTTTTGTCAGATGACATTCTGGTAGCAGTCGCTTAAGCTCCCAATTGCCTTTGGTAATCTGATGAAGAGCAAAACTGGTGTGAAAAATCTGTAGAGTAAATCCGCAATACACAGGCCTGTAAAACCTTATTGACTGTTAATAACAATTTAGCTGCTAGTCCTTAAAAGTACCGCGCCCTGGTAATTTGCGGTTATAAACTCCTACAGAAACACTAAGTAAACTAAAACTCTTCAGGGCACCTAGAGTCCATGCGCATGCATGCTCTGGATTCAAATCCTCTTCTCATCACCAACTGTTTACGGTGAATCCGGATTAAGAACAATCTCGCTTTACAATTAGGCATGTGGTTGAGCCATTTAAATCGGGTTTCTTATTCGGGGCTACTGAAATTTCAAGATGAAAAACATGCCGGCATGGAGCATAGCGACCAAAATCGACCTCAGTGAACGGTTTCCAACAGTTTTAATAGATAAGAATACCGCTAATGTTTTTCCAGTTTTAAAGTAAAGTGCAATAGTTTTTGTGTTTTATCACGTATGGAACTATGCACAAATGAGCAACTACATCGTGCCCGCGTGAAATGTCAAAATCCTGTGCTAACTTAAAAGAAGAAGAAGAAAGATACAAGTCCTCACCAGTGCAATTTGTACCATCCCCTAAAAACCCTGGTTTGCATCCACACAAGAAGTGAGTTTTTGTGTTGTAACAAATGCCATCTTCATGACAGTCATTGTTTTGGCTCGAGGCACATTCATCAAAATCTATTGAACAAACAGACAAGGAAAGAGTAAAGAACAGCTATCAAGTTCAGCCCTAAATTCCATAGCCATAGAAGTTGATTGAAAACGAATTCCGGCAACATGAAGGTGACACAAACTGAGACCATTTAGAATAAGGCACTTCTTTACAGCTAGACAAAATCGTTTGGACGATGTAACATTTGGCAAATTATTCAACAAGGTAAATGATAATAGGGCCGTTTATACGAGAGAAAATAAGCCGCGGATTATTCTGGCCGTGGCTTACATAATACGCAAAAGGAACTATTTATACGAGTGTAAACTCCCAGGCCAGGATAAGCCGCGGCTTGAGAAAGCCGTGAACGTAGATTTTGTACCATTTATACGGGGTGTTTGCGTCTTATGTAAGCCGCGGCCAGAGTAAGCCGCGGCTTATTTTCTCTCGTATAAACGGCCCTAATGTGAATAAACTGAAAAGGAAAGGTCAAAAGAACCTTTGAAAGCCAAAAAACGCACAAGGTTTCAAGAGAGCGTGCCGTCTCTTACTTTTTTTTATTTTTTGTTTTATTAGCTTCGCCAAATAAACAAACAAAACAATTACGTATACAGAAGAACATTGGCAGGGACACTGCAACAGCTGTGGCCAATTACAGCGGGCCCGGATGGGAAGCCAAACCACGCTTTTCATCATATATATCTCGTCTAACGGATTGTAACGCCGATTCAACCTGAAGAAGGCTGTGTTATACACGGTCGAAATATAGGCGGTTTATTGTTACGACAACAACATAACATATCGTTGTTCCAAATAGCATCTTCATGCTGCAGAGTTGCTCATTCGAATCGTAGTCGAGCCATCTTTCGAAAGCTTTTTTGTCACGCATAAGAGCATGCAGTGCGACACGGTCAGTATCGTGAAAAGGGTCGCACCAATCTCCTCAACAAAGCATTTATCTCCCTGAAATGAGTTCAACGCAAGATTTTATCATAAGAAACGAGACTTTCAAAATTGGGCAGTTGACCAATGTGCGCTGTTCGGGAGATGACATTGACCTTTCCTCTTATAGGTTACTTGACTGTTAAAATTCATGATTAACTAAAGGAACTTAATTAGTCTGTGATATTGCATTAAATGCAATTTAATTCAAATGATAAGATAAGCAATTAACTACCTCGATACCACGTGCAATTTTGTCCATTTCCAGTGTAACTGAATCTGCACGTACATTGGTATGACCCTTCGCTGTTGGCGCAAGTTGCATTTGAATGACAACTATCAGGTAGCGTACATTCATTCCGATCTGGGACAGCAAAAGAGAATAACATACCATAACTATCGCGGAAATATTGACGCAAAAAGTTAACTACGGGTAACAACTGCTTTTGTTGCTTACGGTGTTCACTAAGTAATAGGCTAATCATTGACACTGAACTGGAGACAGAGTTCGCTTGTCCATTCAACTGTTCAAAGAGGTCACAATACGGACCTAACCAAATTCAGAAACCCATAAGGGTTGAAACGTGTAACGACCCCTTGTGTGCTGGGAAACAAGCTTCTGAATATTCAATTTGCTAAGTACCATATTTGGAAAAACAAGAGGGAGGGGTTTCCAAATATGGTACTTATCACTGAAACATTCAACCAATTCAGTTCGCAATGAATATTTGGAAGCTGTGAACGCGCGTTACACGTTTCAACCCTTATGGGTTCCTGCCAAATTGTTATATGTGTATTGTATTATGCGACTTCATTTATGTATATTATGCATTTATATATATTATTGTATTATGTAACTTGTATTATGCCTGAAGATTGCCAACCGGCGTGAAACTCGGCGTAGCGACAGCTTATCTTTGCCTTATTTCTTTAATTTGTTTTCGCTCTACTTATAATGGTATTGAGCGCCCGGTATATATATACCGTCCTCTGAAACACGTCGCTGATTATATATATATATACATATATTTTTTTTTTGTATTAACAAGGCTGGAAATCCAACGATGTAGTCCCAAGCTAGTAGGATCCGAAGGATACACAACGCTTTGCTAGAAATATTAAGTGATTTGAGTGCACAAATAGCGACAACGAACTACAAGCAGATCCATTGAATGAAAAACATATTGCCGTGAGTGGGAATCGAACCCGGCAATATGTTTTTCATTCAATGGAAACATGGATCTAGAGTCCTACGTTGTTTTCGTCGTATTTCTCGCTGAAGTTCTTCAGGAGGAAAAGACCGATAAACTCACAAACGTCCGCTCCGTCGAAGCTGCCCATAGTTACGTGGAACATGTCGCCACGAGAATAAGTTTTACTTAGCAAATTTCACAAGCCGCCAACAATAGCTCTATAGAATCTTTATTTCACACGTAATCAGATCATCACACTAGTGAATTAATTAGCTGCTTATCTAATTTGTATATAAGAAGGTATGTTCTTAGTTGAATAAAGTTGTTTGACGAGCGCTTAGGCGCGAAACTCAGAGTCACAGAGAATCGATACGTCCTCTTTAATCCTTCAACTTATGTATATGTTCCTGAATGATAAAACGCCGGGGAGCCCCGCGGCTAACAAATCACCTCTCTGATTGCTCTGTTTCCAGCAGGGTTGTCGTAGTGGTTAGCACACCTGACATGTAATCCAGGGAACGCGGGTTTGATTCCCACTCACGGCATATGTGTTTTTCATTCAAAATGGATCAGTCAGTATTTCGTACTGGCTCGTGACTACATCGTTGGATTTCCAGTTCTTCATTCTAAAATGATATACTTAATTACTTAGTTGTGCTGATTTCCGTTCCCAAATTAACCTTGTCTGTTTGTATTTCTCAGAAATGCCTAGTGAATCGCCATCCAAACGGGAATAGGCTGGTGATCCTAAGTAATTAACCCTCCCTACTCTACTGTACTTAGTTAATTTCCTGGGGGATTTGGCCGTGCATCACCGATCGACCGGGGAGTAGTGACGTGATCCTGATTGCAGAGAATGTGTGAAATTGTCTCCTCGGACCTGACCATTTAAACGCCACAATGTGGTTGGTTCAGTGGCCGAGTGGTTAAGGCATCCGACCGGTGATCTGGAGACCCAGGTTCGATTCCTGGCTAAGTCACATTTTCACTTAATTACTAAGTTGTGCTGATTTCTGTTCCCAAATTAACCTTGTATATAATATAATATAATATAATATATCAGCGACATGTTTCAGAGGACGGTTATGATAGTTTCATTCCTAGTTCCTATGTATGACAATGATCGACGCACAACCCCAAAGTATACTAACTGACAATTTTTCTTGCTTCTCTCTCGCATTCTACCTTGTGCTTCGTAGGTCATATGAAATCCTGCAAATTCATTGTCTGTATCCGTCTTAAAATAAATCCTCATTGGACCTTTACTTGTTATGGTAGGAGGCAGCACATCAGCGCACACGTGTATCACTTCCGGTGACGTATCAGTGTTTCCTTCTCGTACTGAGACCCAGTCGTAAGAGCAATCCTCTTTCTTTTCTAATTCAAACTTATGGAAAGTCAGCGTGATATCATATCCGAGACCCAAATCAATCAGCCACACACACTGTATACTGCTTGGATAGTCATTCGGGTGATTTGGAGACATAATTGTTCCTGAGACAGCAGTAAGGTTTACTTGACAGACACCTTAATACAAACATAATTCGAAATATAAATTTAGGTGCTCTCTGGAAAGCAAACTTTAATATATCACACCAATCTCGTTTAGTATCACCCAAATATTAACTATCCGATCCAATCTCGTCCCGTTTTAGCTATGTATGCTTGCTGTTTCACAATATTTTAGTTAGTTACTGGAGTGTTGTGTTCCATCTAATAGCCAATGTGTATCGGAATTGTCTCAAACTGTGCAACATTGCTCTTAACCTTAATTAATTAAGGGTAATGGCTGGGAAACACACATACCACTATGTCTTGCAACGAACCCACGATTACTGATTTCATTGTCTGTGTGCATATGAAGAAGTAAAAAGTTACTGTTGGAACGAAACACTCTTCCGTCAACAGGAAGGGAAAAGCCACATAGCTTAGCGATGCGGTTTGTGCTCCCATATGAGCCGTCCAATATTTCAACGTAGTCATTGGGGCAGTTGCCATTTTTCTCCGCCTGTAATTGAACAGAGAGCACAAAGACAAATTGTTAAAGGTCGAAATTACCAACGCTGATTGGCTTGGAAAGACTACTTGTTGTCTGTGTGACAAAAACTATTTGTTCATGATTGGCTAACTGTGTATGCAGTTTTCGAGTACATTTAGAACCCCATAGCCTGACCGATTAAAGCCCTTTGGTTTCCAGCTCACTTGACATGATTCGACAAACATATGAAGAACTGAATGGAAGTTATGATCCTCGCAGTTATGAACGCAGTTTTAGCAATTGCTATATCATTTCGTTCATTGATTCATTCATCACTGGAACATTTGAATCCACGAATGATCAGCTCCTAACGTCAGTGGCTTTACAGCTCAGTTGGTTATTGTGTCGCACCGGTATCACGAGGACACGGGTTCAAGCCTCGTTGAAGTCTGAATTTTCCAGGATTTTTTACGCAATTGCTAAAATTGCGTTCATAATTGCGAGGATCATAACTTCACTTCATTTCATATCTACAGTTCAATATATGTTTCATTTCATATATAATTTCCTTCAAATGAATAACTATGCATATACCAGGAAAAGCGTGCATATAATAAAGAGAAGAAGGATGAGTTTAGTGATTCGATGGATACTGAAATAATCATTTCTAGTATATACTTAAACAGTGGATAGCGTTAAAGGCACGCCCTGATTTGCTACTCAACTCCGAATATCCTTTGCTGTTAACCTCTGAACACCTCCCGTGGGATTTGCACCTGGAAAATTGTAATCGTTGCGGGAGTAAATGAGCCAAAATCACGTTTCTGTGCTATATTATCCCACTGTCTTAGTATATACTACAACAACTATTCAACTCAGTGTTGGTGGCTAGTGGTCACCGTGAAGCGGCGAGGTAAATATCTACCACTAGCCACCTCAACATCGGTGAATAGTTCTTAACTATTCCCCCATATATTAGTCCAACGCAAAACTAAAACTGAAGCTCATCTAAACATAAATTAAAGTTAGAAAGCAGACAAAGAATTTCTACCGAGTCATCAGTAAAGCTGGTCATCTGAAAGAGAAAAAAAATATTTCATTATTATAATTCGAGCTAGAGTCACAGCAAATAAATGTTAATTGAAGTTGAGGACTTTGAAAATAGAATTATTTCATTTCCTACCGAGAAATCTTGAAAGTTGATCTCAACCAAATTTCCCTCGGCAACTTGAAGCAACCAATAACAGTCCAAATTTGACTGATATGCTGGGTAGTCGGGAGAGTAAATATCACCCATCCAGCTTGTGATATTTTCATTCTGACAGGGTTGCGCATCTACACATGCGAGCAAAACAGAGTATGCAATAATTAGAAAATACAAAGTTTGCTATTGGTTAATGACTAGCCCATGGGGGATTGTTGAGAGCGAATCCAGGTACTCGTGGGAGGTGCGGTGGCCTAACGATTAGCGCGCTGGACTCCGGATCGAGCGGTCTGGGTTCGAGTTCTGGCCGGGTCATTGTGTTGTGTTCTCAGTAACCGGAGATAAGCGCTGGCCTGAGGGCCCACCACTAAGGCTCGAAGCAATTTACCTTTACCTTTACCTTAATCTGGGTACTCAGTGAATCAAGTCGGCAAACTTTCTTGGAAATATAAATTGTACCAAACTGTTAAGAAACGTGGTGTAAATTGCTGGCAATCTGCGATCGATTTTTACTTACCTCAGACGCTCTCGTCCATACACCTTATTCCAAAATGGCCGCCATTTAAATATTCTTTTGTTTTTATTCAAAATAGCCCTTGATGCCTCGTTCTTAAGTTTAAAACTCAAAAGAATATTTTATCTTGAACGAGGCAACAAGGACCAATTTGTATCCGCATAAATCAGCTGCCATTTTGGAATAAGGTGTATGGCATTTTTCTTTATATCTTGTCCGAAAATACACTCGCGCTCACTCCGATTATTTTGCAAATTTGCTGTTATACTTTCAAACGTGAATAAGATCAATCAACCGATCATTGTTGGTCAAATTTACTGGTAAACTTGAATGAATGACTGAAATAACAATCGGAGTCTTTTTTCTCACATAATGTTTTGAGATTCTGACGCTCTCGTGCACAGAATCAAATCATAAATTATATAATAGTTCTTTATTTACCCTCGGATTTTTAGAGTAGCTTGGTGTAGCTAATATCTCCGAGCATTTACCCTCCCAACCATGATACACCACAGAAGACAGACCACAACACCGGGAACTACATGCCGTACTCTTTGCGACAAGTGTGCGGGTTCTTTTACGTCCCACAGGATTATAAACATTGAAGGGTTGTGAGACGGGACCTTAGCGTGAAAGCCCGGTGCTCAACCAACTGAACCACCGGTGCGCGGTTCAGAAGAGATTCACCGGCACCAAATGATGCCCGTGATAGAGTAAAACAATCCTTTTCAATGTTATAAATGTGAAAATCCTTTACCAGCTGCTATCGAGAAGAGAAAACACAAGGTCCACAGGTTTAGGCCCACCAGCATATCAGTGAATGCCGAAAAATCTCTGGGAAAAATAAAAGAGTTTCAAAATAACTTTCGGTGACAATTATTGTAAGCGTTTGAGTCAAATTCTAATATATTCATATATCATATAAACACCAATGAAATACCAAGTTAGCTTTCGAGCGAAAACATGATATCTTCACACGTGAAAAAAACATGTTATCTTCACACGTGAAAAGATCACTGTTGCTATGGTTACATATAAAAATCGCGCCTTTCGATTCCTTTTTTTGAAATGATTTAGTATTTCATTGGTGTTTATATAATAAACAGAATATTAGATGGCCGCTTGGAGATACGAAATTTCTCTTCTCGTGTTGAAAAATATTTCACTCGTTCGCTGCCCTCACTCTTGAAATATTCTTCAACACTCGAAGAGAAATTTCGTATCTCCGCGCGGCCATGTAATATCCTCTATATATTTAGGTGAACACTTTTCTTTCGTCCCTATAACATATATAATTTTTCACCATAATTCACACCAGAAAAAATTTCACAGGGAAAATATATCTGAATTTGAGTGCCATATTTCACTGACATACTCCAAGTTTTCCTGTTTTAGTTTTTATATGAGTTGACTGTCGAATAATACACAAATTCTTTGTATTTGAAAGTTGGACAAATCGGAAAAAGAAAACCTTCCGTTTCTTACCTTACTTATAATAATACGGAGTACTACCGCCTGGCGGCTTAGTTCACTGACCTAGGTAATCGAATTGCAAGTTTGTGGGCAAACGGTTTTGAAAGTGATGTAATTTTCATTATCCTTTCGAAAACGTGGAAAATGTATGGTACGTTTTTTTTGTACAATACTTGATCCTAAGACTACTTACAAAGATAATGTAACCTAAGAAAGTTTAAATTTTCGAAGTCGTGTGCAACATTTGCTTTTAATTTATCATTTTCGTCAAACAATAATACTCCTCAATAAAATTTAGTGAGCTCTTTCTTTGAAAGCAAGCTGAAAATGCTACAATAGCCCATAGCCCAAGTTTTTGTACTTGACTGGTGAACACTAGTATCAAGGAAACGTAATGTAAATAAGAGTATATAAAAGAATTAAGGGAAATAAGAATACCTGTTAGGCGTGCCGTCTTCAACTCATAATTCTTAATTCCAGGAAGAATCTGTGGAGTCAATGAAAGAGTTCCTCGGGTTTCAAAGCTCTTTATATAAAGGTGCAACGTCACTCGAAACAGATGTCTTTTCTGTTTTTCATGGTCAACCAATCGTAAAGAAATGGCAGTTAGGAAATGAAGGTTGGCAAAGATTGCATCTTAAATTGTTTTTCATTAAAATAGGAAGTTATTTATTCCTCTTAATATAGTATGCAAACTCAACAGCTCTATTGGCTAATTGCAATTTTTTTGTTCAATAATTAACGGATTTACTGTGTTACACTGAAGATACGCAACAGGACAAAACAAGGATGTATAGAATATGTACAGAAACGTAGCTAATTAAAATAAACTAAATAATTAAATTGTTTTCAGTACAAAGACTATAGTGGAAATAAAGATGACACATTCGGGATTTGAAACTATTCAGTAAAAAGGAAAAACACCTAAAGTACCAACGGTACCTAAATTCAACCTCTTTTTTCATTCACATCCTTAATAAGGCCCGGGCAAACGGCTTCACATTTGCTTCAACATCCGTTCGTATTTGTTAAAAAGCGATGTTGAAGAGGTTTGCCTCCCCCTTTCAACTGTGTTGAAACATGTTGAATCGAATTTGAAACTTTGCTTCAACAACAATTCATCATTTCTTTTGTTATAGCGAATGCTGAATGAAGTTGAAGCCGTTTGCCCCAACCCCTTCTAACAACATTGTTGGGATGCCGGTGCGCACTAATCAGTCTCTCAATGACGTATCCATAGTAACAACCGCGGCTGCAGCCTGAGACTGAATATAAGGGCCTCACGTGAAGCTTTGTTGAATCAAACGTAGAAAACGCTTGCCCACCCTAGCTGTTTCCGAAACTCTCAACAAAACGCCGGTAACCAAACAGCTACTGGGAGAGGTGAGAGGTACACGAACTGTTGAGGTTGTTCTCCAGTCAGTCAATCCAGAGCGCACATTTTCTGCGCTCAGAATACTAAAAAGCTACCTGAGGAACACAATGAAAAAGATCGCATTAGTAACCGGCAGGTATTTTGTACTGGTCACGGG